>NC_088344.1:22017500-22617500 GCF_036884655.1 Musa acuminata AAA Group | reverse complement strand
CCTCAGCATTAGTATTCCGCAGGCTTTCACGGAGAAATTGTTTTATGCCTTCTCCATGGTTGGCATGAATTAACCCAAGAGCATAAAGGGCACCACCTTCTGAGTAAGGGCTGCCTCCACCAACAGCACCAGTTTGAGGGAGATAAGGTGCCATCAGAGACCTGCCTTGCTGCAGATGGCCTCCATGGATGACTCCTAGTCCGGCTGTAGCACTGAACTTAGCCCAGTTCGTTGCCCTACTAAGCCATTCCTGTCAAGTAACAAAATGTGGTAAAGCAATATGCACAAAAAAAAAAAGGAAAAGTAACTGGCCAACAATGATTTACAATCCTACTGAATTTGTAAGAAACAATAAGATGGTATCAATAAACATAGATCAGTTTGCAGAAGAATAGGAACTTCATTGGTAAACAAAAAATTGTAATCATACCAGGTTTTCTCTAAGAAAGGTATCCACAGTTGTTCCAGCATGCATTATTGCATTGGCGCATATTGTTGCACTGTGGCAGACACTATTTCTCATTTCCACAGACTGCTTTATCGTCTTAAGAATCAAAAGGTCCGACCTAAAATTGTGAGACAATAGTATCAAAGATGTCATGCATGAATGCTAAGAAACAAGAGTACACATCAAGCCTTGTGAACGATGGAAGTTCTTATGCCTCACCTATTGTGACTATATAAAAATTGTAGAGTCAACTGTATTGAAGTCTCTCCTGATAAAATTCCTTTTATCTTTGCAAGTCTCTCATTATATGCAGCATCAGTTTGATTGATATCTTGTGAAGTCCCATTGGCAGTATGAGATTCTTCTGTCATGTGAACATCCTCAGATGCAGCAACTGTATCGTCAGCAGTGGCATTCCCGTTCTCTGAAGTTGGTGCACTAGACCCTTGTTCAGGGTTCACATGATCTACAGCTTGGGATTTCGAGCCAGCCAAACGACTTTTCAGATTTAATAGAAAGGCTTGGTGTTCGTTTTCCTCAAGATCAAAAGCAATCTGAAATGCAAGAAGTGCATCATCCTACAAACAACAAAACATAAGCAATACATCAGCATTGGAACAAAGCTCAAACAAAATGACAAAGCTAAGTACCTTGCTCCCAGATAGTAGCTTCTCCAAAATGGTCGCAACAGTGTCAGGTTCATTCAAAAACATGAGACATTGGCAAATGCTTAGATAATCAGGAGAAGGCAACCTTTGATATATTTTAACAAGCAGACGGAGAACCTGCGACAACAACACAAAATCAATCAGGGATCCACCACACATTACTTTGAGCAGTGCATTATCATGCAAACTTTAAACCAGATGTGGAGACTAAATAGCCAATACATCAAAGATTGTGTTCAGGAAAAACCAATCATGAGCTACAAACTGGAGTTTCAGCTTTATCTATGTCAACACAAGTGTTCGTATAAGCACAAATATTTACAACAATATGCACATGAATGCACAAGGCGAAATGCAGCTTATGAGATTACACTAAGAATTTCAACGTCCTTCATGCCAAACAGGTCTAACAAAATTAAATGGCTGTTAACCATATAAAAAAGCCTCAACAAAATCCCACCTGACAGAGACACCCGCCACAACTGCAAATGCCACTACCACCACCAAGCTATCATCGACATCATTACTATAGTAATCACCATGAACACACCACACACCCCCACCCACAATCATGAATCCCCTTCCTATGCCTTCTAGGTTCAATTATAGCATTATGAGGATATCTAACAGCCTCAGCCCACCTATGTGAATGATAAGGACCACAAATATTTGAAATTTTTTCTCTCCTCTTTCATTTCCTCTAAATCATTACATAGCTGGAATCCATATTTATATAATTGAAGTTAACAATGTTCTATCCAATATTGATTTCATGTAAAAACCTCTAAAATATTTAAATAATGGTTCAATATCAGTCGGTTCAAAGTACAAGTTAGACTGATATGTATTTTAGTAGTCTGGTCAAGAACTAGCAATGGACCATATGGCTTAGTATTATTCACTATACTGCTTTTTTTATCTACTGATTTCATGTCAGTAAACCTTTGGTATCTTGATACCATTACCATGTTGGTCCAACAAGTTGCCAAAGAAACTATTGGGCCAGTTTTTAAAACCTTTGTTTGAATTGTACACACTTGTCTTTTTTACCATCAATTTTAGTTAGTGGACGAAGGTGAGTGGTAGGTATACAAAAGATAATACCTTGACCTTAGTTTTATCAACCCTTTCCCATTGCATTTACACCATTTTGGATGAATGATGGATCAATGTGCATCACTTTACACCACCAAAAATTATGGAGACTCATACAAATTAGCATTTTGCATTTCCCATTCCATCCATAGCTTTTATGTCTCTAGTTTATTACTTAAATGGCCAAATCTACATCTAAATGCAGCTTAACACGAAAGGATTCAGAACTAAAACTGAAGAAAAGAAGTTTGACACAATATATTAATGTCCTAAGCAAATATCCTTCCAAACCTATAGATACCCATAACAGTAAGAAAAAACACAAAACTCTGCCATAACAATTCTGAGCCCCTTATAAAATATGCTTTACTCTAAAAGATCACTAACATCTGCTGCATATTGACAAGTGAAATAAGTTACTTAGCTCTAGAGACCTGTATGGCCTAGTCATCAATGTTCTCCAACCAAGATTATATTATTCCATTGCCATCTTATCCAATCATAAAATGAAACAATTTTCTCACCTCTCAGCATATAAAGCATAGTGACTATCTAATGAATGAACACCATCTCAACTAATGGGGAACACTCTGGGTTGAAATTGTCATTCATGATCGTGTACAATTAACACCTAGTTACAATTTCTTCTTGTTCTATCAACATATTTGTTAGTTACTATAGCATCATTTTAACGATGGGTATGAATGAAGCACCAAGACAAGTTAGCACACATAAAATTAAGAAAAGACTATATTTACAAAATTAATTTTACCTCACAACGATATTCTCTGTGATTAACGAAAGAATGTGAAAGAGTGATGCAGTACGAAAGTGCACCATGAACATTATCGCTATGAGTAATAGCCTCCTCAAGCTTATCCAGTCTCCTACACTCAATGGCCATTCCCATGGCTTGCTGATATTTTCCATCCAAAATGCACCTGCATCAAGAAGAAACCACATTTACATGTTCCATTAAATAGCAAAAAGATGCAAATAAGGTACACAAAGTATCCTCGCATACTTGTCTAGCATCCTTTCCACTATAGCTTCCAACCTAGGATCCATCTTTGACTCCTCTTCACTTGATTTTGCTGCTTTAGACCTGAGGCTGGCATATTCGTCTAGCGCTTTGGCTAAAACAAGCATAAAAAATATACATTAGAGCTCACAAACATGCAAAAGAAACGTGAATCACTGTGGACTGAATTTTATACCTAAGAGAGTATGAGCATAATCTGTGTCTTCTGATACATCAAACAGGGGTCCAGCACCAAGTGCATAAGATAATGAGTCATTAAGTTCTCCAAGGTAGTAGAACACCTGCATAGAAAACACAAGCAAGAGCGTGAGGCAAACACTCCATTGATAAGTGCCACAAATCAAGGCGCACATCAAACGATCAACATAGAGAAAGAGGGAAAGAAGCATAACCTTGGACACCACCAATGCAGCAAGTTGCCTCTGATCAAACTCCTCATCTTCATATAAACTTTCACTGCAACCGACAGATTTAACTCGGTAAAGCTGAGTACATACTCAAGTGCAAAAATAATCTTTATCAGGTCTACAACAGAACAATCTCAAGTAGGTTTGCCCAAAATTTCCCTGGTCTGACATAGAACGCCGTGATCTGACAAGTGAAGGGGTGAACCATGCAATCATACCTGAATTAAGCTGCCAAAACGTTGCCAATACCACACAAACCCTAATTCTATAATAGGACCATGTGATAGCAAGTGATCAAGTTTTCCAACGATCCCAAGATCGTCGATCCTAACCCCAAAACCCGCAAATATTCTTAAGGTTCACCATACCTAAGAAACAAAATTCGACGGAAAAGCAGAAATCCTGGCATGAAACCCCCCAAATCATGAACTCATCGCAAAGCCCTAACCCCAAAACCTAGGAGGCAAAAGGACAAGAAATCATGAACAAACGGGGAACGGGGAGGGAAAAATATGCGGGCGCTGGAGGGCTCACATGGTCGGGACGCTAGTGGAGATCTCGGGCCAGAAGAGGTGGACGAGGGAATTAAGCTTGTCGAGGGCGTGAAGCTTCAGCGCCGGGTGCGGCTCGTGAAGCATCGCAATAAGGCCACTCGCCGAGCTTACCACCGCCATCTCAGGCTTCTTCCGCCGCTCAACGCCCGTTGCTTCTACGATCGCCGCCCCAAGAGAAAGGATTGGGAGGGGGAGAGAGAGAGATGAGTACGCCTTCCCCTCTTGCTTGGAGACTCTGCAACCTAATAAAAAGGAGGAGCGGTGGTGATTATATATATGTATATACGGATTCGATACGTCAATTCATGTTTAAACGGGTCCGAACCCGACCCGATTTAACCAAAACCGCTTTGCTGATCCGACCCGCGAACTTAACCGATCCCTACCCCGATCTCCGTCGCTCTTCCCCCAACGAGACGACGACTGGATCTCCGTCGGTCTTCCCCCAAAGAGAACGAGACGACGACTGGCTCTCGTCGTCGCCCGACCGCGGTGCCGAACGGTAAGCATCTTTCGCATCCCTTCCCCCGTTCTCTATTTCTTTCATATTCGTTGATCTTTTAGCCTCGACTGATCTCGTTTGTCTCTCGTATTGATCTTTGTGTTCCCATTTTCTTATTTCCGGTCGACAAGATGAGGTTTTTCTTTGATTTTGAGGGTTTTCTACGATTTCTACGTGATTTCGGTTCTCTCGGACCCCTAATGAAATGGGTTACCGAATATGAGGATGTTGTTGTGGTGATCGATCCCAATTTCTTTTGGAGTGCATCAAATTCAATCATTTACTACTTTGAAAAAAATGTCAAGAAATATATATATATATATATAGATATATATATATATAATTCTAATTATTCACTAATATTTTTAGAAGATGCCAAGAATGATCATATCAATAATTTATTACAATTTTTACATTGGTATATACGGATGGTTGATTTTTCACTTTATTATATTACCATATATATATGGAGATTATACTTTTCCTCTTTTGTCTTTTGGAATATAATTATATATCACAAGAAATATGGAGATTTTTTGTATTCCATTATCATCTACGTTAGCATTATTATGTTCAAAAGATGTCAAGAATGATCATATCAATAATTCATTATCATTTATTCAGACAATGGTGCACAAATTACAGTGAAGTTGGTAGACTTCAGGAGCTACTAGGCAATGAACTATCCTAAAACGGTGCTTCATCTAGGTGTGACCCAAGAGTGGGTGGATGAAGGTTAATTGCCAAAGGAGCGAACAAAATCGAAGGTGGAAGAGACCCTGCGATGTATTGGCAGAGGCCATATATGGAGGGTTCACAATTCGAGTTCATCCCACAAGGATCAAAATGCAATAGAGATGTCACCAGGAGACGACATGGTACAACGGATCGTGGTGGAACAGTTCGTGGGAATGCGATACATACGACGTAGTCCTGTGAGGGATAATGACATATTAAGAAAAATACATATGTTTGATTTCATTGTATTATACTATCATTATATGTAAATATTTTTTTTATTTTTATAATTATGAAATATCACCATAAATTACAAGACATATTGATATCAAATACTTTTTATCGCTATACCTTTTGTTATTCATCTACTACATTATGTCTAATTTTTATATTCTACTACATTGGTATATTAAGAAGAATATTGATGGTTGATTTTTCACTTTATTATATTACCATATATATGGAGATTATACCTTTCGTCTATTGTCTTATGGAATATAATTATATATCACGAGACATATGGAGATTTTTATATTCCGTCATCATCTACATTATCATTATTATGTTTAAAAGATGTCAAACCATATCAATAATTTATTATCATTTTCATAATGACATATTAAGAAAAATGCATATGTTTGATTTTAGTCTTATTATACTATCATGTAAATATTTTTTATTTTTATAATTATGAAATATCATCTTAAATTACAAGACATATCAAAATTTTTATATTACACTATCATATACTTTGTTGCTATACCTTTTGTCAGAAGTGACATCAGAAATGGATGGTTGATCCTACTGTATGTATGAATAGCTTCAGGCATGCCTGTCACACTTTTTACTACTCAATAACTCAGCAGCACACTCAAAAGAACGCCCTCCGCAAGCATCTGAAGTAAATCATCAAAAACAGGCATCCAGGTTGATGGATCTGAAAGATGATGTGATGCAATTTCATCGAGCAAAGGGAAAACAAAACAAATAAAAGATGGCTGTTGGTGAACAAAGATAACACAGCACTTTATTGATAACATGTGTTTGATCAATATACCATATGAAGAGGTGAGGCAGGAAAATTGGAACAAAAAGACTCTTGTTCATCTTCATCCTCGTCACAGATTCCAGATCTAGTGAGTAATATGGAGGAAGATGCTACACTACTGGAAGACATTGCTAGCTACTTTTTATCGCAGATACCATGGCTGGCTTTCAGACATCTTTAGGAGTTGGTGATGAACCAACGCCGTTGCTGCTGCTAGTTTTATCTGTTGATATGCCTACATTACTTGTTTCTCCTTTGAACTTGACAACCTGAACAAAGCGCTTCGAGATCTTGTTTCGGGTGGTGGTCCGCGTCTCCTGCTGGTGAGCCTTCCTTCGCCTTAAGGCAGCCTCCCGCTTATCGTAGAACTCAAAAGCATCAAGGATTGATTCCTTGTACTCGTGCGTTTTGAAAATGCTTAGCATCTCCAAACCCTGCTCCAACTTCACCTGCAGGTTATTGCACAGAATGACAAATCAATGTCCCAGGTAAGTCATCTGCTCGAGTATACTAGTTGCAATAACTCTTGGATGATCAATAAACCATGTTAACAAAAGCAGATCAACCGCATCCAGTGGAATTAATGCTTCACAAGTGATTGAGAGCAAGGATTATATAGAAAGTAATGCTGAATAAAACAGTTGAAATTATAGTTGGAAATTTTATCTCCAGAATAAAGAATAAAATTGCTAAATTTAGGTTGGTCCCAAGCAAACAAATAAAGAAATAAATGATAAGACAAAGAAACTGGATGAAAGTTGTAGAAGGAAAAAAATCCAAGAAAGCAAGCAAAGGAGAGTACATTCAGTGCAATAATAAAGAAAAGACGAAAAGAAAGCATCCGAGTGTGTCTTCATGGAGAAATTTGAAACACACATCTATGAACATGCATATAGACCATTCACTGAAGTAATAATAGATCAGATAAACTACTTTTTGTCTTAGCCCCTCTTGACAAGTTAAGAAGGCATCTTAGTTTGGCAAGGAAAATATTAGTTTCGATAAGATGGATGATGAGAGGCGAGTAGTCATGATATACCTCCTGGGTGTCCCTGCTGTTGGTTACAGGCTTATTATCATTGTTCTCGAGAATAATATGACGAAACCTAAAACTGGGAACATCTTTCACAATATGCCACTTGACTGGGAATTGACCAGTCCATTTGTCCTTGTTCCAATAATCCACACTCTTTTCAAAATCAACAGGCCCAATCATCTCAGCTACACCACAAAAACGTCCACTTGCATTCACCTGCACATGATTGTCAGCAATTTATAGAAAATCTATGTGAATATGCCCCAGTAAGAAGAGTAACAATAAAACACAAAAACAGTGTTAAACTTCCAACATTGTATAATTCAATACCCAAAACTTTTAAAAGCATGCTTAAAAATAATGAGTTACCGAGAAAAATAAGAAAATGGGGGAGGAATGTCCTTTCTCTTGTGCTTCTATATAAGCAGAATTTAACTTTTTGTTCCCAGCAGATGTGCTGGACCAAACACCATATTTGATGCTCTTATGAACATTGGCCTCACTGTAAGATTTTATTATGAAAATTTTGCCATCATCATACTCCGTAACAAACTCCGGGCTATTGTATAATTTACGATCAACCCCTAGGGAGCAGTTGGCACTACCACTCTCAGCTACTGAATGCTGTTGGATCGCTCGATTATTTGATCTGTTGGTCCATGGCCGTCGGCTTTGCCTCCTAAGAAACCCACGAGTGCCATTAGAACGACCGAATGAAGCATTTCCCCTTTCTCGAATTGTGTTGTTGTTCCCTGTGCTGGGATAGGACACTCCCTGTGCAGAAGCAGCTGGTGATGTTTAACAATGACGAGGGGAAAAAACTGATGGCCTGAGAATGAGAGGTGATAGTGAGGAGTAAACCTGAACATTTCCACCAACATAAGCAGGCATTGCACTGGGATAATAGGGTCCATTAGGCATATATGGACCATACCCATTTCCAGCGTTGAATATCAGTGGGCGTTCCTCACTGTAGGCAGCCTTAAAAAACCAAGTAGTTGAATACTATAAAACTGAAACGGAGAAGTAAAACATTCAAACAGGAAACTGAATAGCAGATATTCACACATACAGCGGATCCAGACATTTGTGCCTGAGGGTTATACATGCTGATCGGATACGAAGCACCCACGTTTCCAACTGCAATGGCACCTTCAATGCCAACGTGTTGAGTATCAGTTCCACTCACATTTCCGACTGCATTGGCACCTTCAATGCCAACATGTTGAGTGCATGTTACAAACGTACCTGATGGATTCCCATATCCTACGGAGGAAGATATAATTACCCAATCTCAGAATCAAAATCAGCAAACTATGATATTAAATAGTAAAGCACAACAAGGAAACTGACATAATAAAATAGTCGATACTGTTTATCCTCTTGACTAATTATTGTGTTTTCATTTTAAATTAGAAAAATAGTAGTACAAAAACATTTTAAATTAGAAAAATAGTAGTACAAAAACATGCATATCTATTTGGGAAGGAAGAAAGAGAGAGAGAGAGAGCGAGAGAGAGAGAGAGAGAGAGAGATCTTTGGTAGTAGGACTAAAAGGACAAGAACAATAAAGTAGAAGCAATTATAAAGCAATGTTCCAAACTATATGAATTCAGTTCCATGCTTTTCTTTGTGTCCTTCAGGTTTGTTTAGGGCAATATCCTCAGAATAGTGATGCTAAAACATGTAATATGATGGTATCGGTGTTCATATTTGTGATTATGTGTCACACACATAACACAATACTTCTCCCTACAAAGATTTAACACTATAGACTAAGGTTCTCAAGACAAACACATCTTCTCAAGAGGTGCGCATATACCATCGCATTATGTAGGGTAAAAACTAAAAAGTACAACGAAACATCAACAAACAGAATTTAGATTTAAAAAGAAAAAGTTCAGTGCACAATGTGGAGTATGTTCAACTTGTAGTCTCCAACATAAAGAAACAAATAATCATCTAATGATTATGCTAATCAGGCATTTTAGTTTGACTATGTTTTACAAAAAGAAGAAAGCTCCGCAAACCTCAGCTGAAATATGTTACTCATGGAACAAGTTTTTGTTAGGAAAATCTTAAAATACATACCTCCATAATAGAACGATTGTGCCTGAGAGTTATCCATGTTGGCAGGAAAAGAAGCACCCACGTTTCCAACTGCATCAGCACCTTCAGTGCCTTCATTCCAAGAAGAAGAGAAATGAAATAATAGTAAAAATGGCATAGCCTAATTATTAATTATTGTGTTTTCATTTTAGATTAGAAAAATAGTAGTGCAATAACATGCACATGCATTCAGGGAGCAAGAAAAAGAGAGAGATAGGTCTTAGGTAGTAGAAAAATAAGGAGAACAATAAAGTAAACGTAGTGATAAAGCAATATTCCAATTCAGTTAGATGTTTTTCTGTGTCCTTCAGGTTTGTTTAGGACAAAATCCTCAGAATAGTGATGCTACAACATGTATGATGATGGTATTGGTGTTTATATTTGTGATTATGGTTCACATACATAACACAATACTTCTCTCTAGGCATAGGACCAAATGATAGAAAAATATAACATTATGTGCATATATGCAGAATCAAATCAGTGTCATACAAACAACATATTTAAAATATACATTGTGCCACTTCAAACATGCAGAATAGTTTTTTATATGCTTTCTACAAAGACTTAACACTATAGACTAAGGTCCTCAAGACAAACGCATCTTCTCAAGAGTTGCACTTGTATCATTCCATTTTGCAGGGTAAAAAGTACCACGAAACATCAATGAACAAAATTTAGATTTAAAAAGCATGAGTTCAATGCACAATATGGAGTATGTTCAACTCACAGTATCCAACATAAAGATACAGGTAATCAGCTAATGATTATCTTAATCAGGCATCGTAGTTTGACGATGTTTTCCAAAATGAAGAAAGATCTCATGTAACATGTTTTTGTTAAGAAAATCTTGAAATACATACTAACCTCCATAATAGTACGGTTGTGCCTGAGCGTCATAGTATGGTTGCGCATGAAGGTTATTGTATGTGCCTAAGGGTAAAAAGTACAATGACATATCAACGAACAAAATTTAGATATAAAAAGTTCAATGCAGAATGTGGAGTATGTTCAACTCACAGTCTCCAACATAAAGATAAATGTAATCAGCTAATGATTATCCTAATTAAGGCATTGTAGTTAGACGATGTTTTCCAAAAAAAAAGAAAGATCTCGTGTAACATGTTTTTGTTAGGAAAATCTTGAAATACATACTAACCTCCATGATAGTGTGGTTGTGCCTGAGGGTTATAGTATGTGCCTGAGGGTAAAAAGTACAACAAACAAAATCAACAAACAAAATTTAGCTTTAAAAAGAAAAAATGCACAATGTAGAGTATGTTCAACTCACAGTCTCCAACATAAAGATACAAGTAATCAGCTAATGATTATCCTAATAAGGCATTGTAGTTTGACCATGTTTTCCAAAAAGAAGAAAGCTTGCATGTAACATGTTTTTGTTAGGAAAATCTTGAAATATATACTAACCTCCATAATGGTACGGTTGTGCCTGAGGGTTATACATGTTGGCGGGAAATGAAGCACCCACATTTCCAACTGCATCAGCACCTTCAGGGCCTTCATTGCAAGAAGAACAAGAGAAATGAAATAATAGAAAAGGATAATATTGCTTAATTATTAGTTATTGTGTTTTCATTTTATATTAGAAAAATAGTAGTGCAATAACATGCATATGTAGTAAAGGAGCAGCATAGAGAGGTAGGTCTTAGGTGGTAGAAAAATAAGGAGAAGAACAATAAAGTAGACGGAGTGATAAAGCAATATTCCAATTCAGTTATATGCTTTTCTTCATGTTCTTCAGGCTTGTTTAGGGCAATATCCTCATAATAGGATGCTACAACATGTTTGATGGCGGCATCGGTGTTTATATTTGTGACTATGTGCCACATACAATCATATATTACACAATACTTCTCTCTAGGCATAGGACCAATTGTCAGAAGGATATAACATTAAATGCACAATATGCAGAATCAAATCAGTGTCATACAGACTACAAATTTAAAATGTACATTGTGCAAGTTTGAACATGCAGGAAAGTTTTTTATATGCTCCCTATAAAGATTTAGCACTATAGACTAAGGTCCGCAAGACAAACACATCTTCTCAAGAGTAGCAGTTATACCTACCATCCCTTTATGCAGGATAAAAAGTACAACGAAACATCAACAAACAAAATTTAGATTTCAAAAGCAAAACAGTTCAGTGCACAATATGGAGTATGTTCAACTAACAGTCTCCAACATAAGGATCCAAATAATCAGCTAATGACTATCCTAATCAGGCATTTTAGTTTGACGATGTTTTCAAAAAAGAAGAAAGCTCTCATGTAACATGTTTTTGTTAGGAAAATCTTGAAAGACATACTAACCTCCATAATAGTATGTTTGTGCCTGTGGGTTATACATGCTAGTGGGAAAAGAAGCACCCACGTCTCCAACTACATTGGCAACTTCAGTGTCAATTTGTTGAGTGTAGTTCTCATATCCTATGAGGAAAGAAATGAATTTCCAATCTTAGAGTCAAAATCAACAACCAATGACATTAATTAGATAAAAAGAATTAAGGGAAATGACATAATAGAAAAAGATGATACTGCTTATCCTCTTGATTAGTTATTGTGTTTTCATTTTAGATTAGATAAATAGTAGCACAATAACATGCATATGTATTTAAGGAGCACGAGAGAGAGAGAAAGAGAGATACGTCTTAGGTAGTAGGACAATAAGGACAAGAACAATAAAGTAGACAGAGTGATAAAGCAATGTTTCCACCTATACGAATTCAGTTACATGCATTTCTTTGTGTCCTTCAGGCTTGTCTAGGGCAATATCCTCATAATAGTGATGCTACAACATGTATTTATGATGGTATTGGTGCTTACATTTGCAATTATGCGTGACGTACATAACACAATACTTCTCTCAGGGCATAGGACCAACAGTGAGAAGAATATACATTAGGCGCACATATACAAAATCAAATCAGTCTAGAGTAGAGACTACAAATGCAAAATGTACATGTGCCACTTTGTGATCATAACATGCATGAAAGTTTTCTATATGCTCTCTTCAAATATTTAACACAACTAGGTCCTCAAGACAAACATATCTTCTCAATAGTTGCACTTATACTATCCCTTTATGTAGGGTAAAAAGTAGAACGAAACAACAATGGACAAAATTTAGATTTAAAAAGCAAAATTTCAGTGCACAATGTGGAGTGTGTTCAACTTATAGTCTCCAACAGAAAGACACAAAAGTCAGCTAATGATTATCCTAATCAGGCATTTTAGTTTGACGATGTTTTACAAAAAGAAGAAAGCTCTACAAACCTTGGCCGAAATATGTTACTCATGAAACATGTTTTTGTTAGAAAAATCTTGAAATACATACTAACCTCCATAATAGTCTGGTTGTGCTTGAGAGTTATACATGCTGGTGGGAAAAGAAGCACCAACGTCTCCAACTGCATTAGGAGAAACCAACTACATCTGAATTTTTTATATAAAAAATTCATACTTTTTCTTGTCAAGATAATCCAATGAAGAGATGAACATTATTACATATAGTTTGAAGACAAGAAAATCATCAAACATGATTTCCTAATCCTTACATCGTGATATAAAATCTTAAAACAATTAAATTAACATCAACAAATAATATAATTTATCATGTAACATAATCAAATATTGTTTGAAGACATAGGCAACAACTAAGGTATGTACATTTTTTCTACATCACGATATAAAATTTCAAACTAATTAAATTAACATTAGCAACACTAGAATCTAGATATATGCATGAACCATTGTCTTGTACTGATGACTAGTATCGATCCACCAGACATATATAGTGGTGGCTACCAGTGTACCATGTTGGTACATTAGTCTGTACACATAACCTAACAAAATGACTGAAAAATCAGCCAAAATTTAAAAAAAAAAACTATTTCAGGATTTTAGTCCTAATTTTTTCACATATAAACTAAATTAAAATAAAATTAAAGTATATCTAAGCCATAAATGAATAAGAATTATAGACTGTAAGGATAAAAAATTAAAATTCTTATCTTTCAGAATACATCAACAACAAACTTTATTGCATGATCCTCCGTCAAAGAGAGTTACTACTGTCAATCTAAACTAAATTTTCTTAAATACCTCTAAATAGGTCTTAATTAATCATTAATCTCTAATGAATCAAGATTTGTCAATATTATTGATATTAATGACATGAAATGATAAACAAAACATAGAGAGAAGCTAAATACCATCAATGATAGACAAATTCCACTAGATCTCAAGTCCCAATGCCTCTTTTTTTCAGATAACTATCGATTAAGGAGATTAAACAAACCTAACGAGAGTATGAAAGAGTGAGAATGAGAGTAAGCGAAAGAAGGGAAAGGAAGGGCTTTTTATAAGCCTAAAACAACCCCCAACGATCAATTTGATCGTTGGGAACCAGTGTGAATCAAATTCAGCACAGTACGATCGAAATATAACCCTCACCAACCGGTTCCGACCGTTAATGATTGGATTTCGATTGTATCAAATGAAATGTGAGGTGAACCAACCATTACGCCCCACATTTCTTGTGTATCGACCGAAACGAGTTGGTTGTTTTGCATCTCAATCAGTCATCGGACGTGTACGTAGAGCCAATTTCATACCGTTTCAGGCGATACAACAATCATCTTAATAAACATGGATTTAATGGACTATTTCTATTCTAAAATTAATAAACATCATAATTTTATAAAATGTTAAACAACTATAACATTGATTATTCGAAAACTTCAAACAAAAAAAACTGAAGAACCAACAACTATTTAAAGAGTTATGACGTCCACCTAACCTCCCTCGCAATCGAGCTCCTCTTCAGCTAATGTTATGGTGAAAAGGGAGGAGCCTGCTTAGGTTTATATAGGATATGAGGGAGGATCTCCCTTGATACGAGGAGGTTTATTTCCATACCAATTTCTTTTATTTTAAAATAAAAATCAAATATATTTTCCTTTATTAGGGTATTTAAAAGTAGAAAATAGATATTAAATGTTGAAACATGTTCCTTATAAGGATATGAAATATTAGGAAATAAATGATAATTCTAAAGTGGGTACCATTTTTATTTTTTAATTTAGAAAAAAAATTAAGGCAATTACATCCCCACACTTTGGAATTTGATCATCTAATTCAATTTACCTTAACAAAAAAGATTTGGATACTTTTTCAACATCCTCTTCTCTTTAACAAGTGTCTTCATTCTCTGTATGTTGTTTTAGTATACTTTCACTAAAGGTATTTACTTTATTTCATACAACACACTCCTTTCTTTCCAAAATCACCATTGATTGTTCCAAAAAGGCGACATCTTCTTACGACTGTTTAGCGTGAGAGGACATTTAATGGATCTACAATATACTTCGAAACCATCCATTGAAAGTGTTGGGGCAAGGCCACTCTATAAGCCACTAATCCAAACATTTGTAAGATTCCAAGAGGACCTATATTTCTAGGACTAAATTACCATTCTGCCCTCTCATAACACCTTTTGTCAAAGATATCTTCAAGAAGACATGATTCCCAACCTAAAATTCTAGTTCCCTTCTCCTTCGCAAAGTTTTATCAAAATAGAAAGAGCAGCTAAGCATTAGTATTCTCACCAGCTTTCACGAATCATTTGGTTGATGCCTTCTCCATGGTTGGCTAGAGCATAAAGGCCATCAGCTTCCAAGTAAGGATTGCTATCGCCAATAGAACCACTTTAAGGTGGGCACATGGGTAGGTGCCCTCAAAGGCCTGCCTGGCTGCAGATGGCCTCTGTCGATGACTCCTAGTCCGGTGGTAGCACTGAACTTAGCCCAGTTTGTCACCCTACTAAGCCATTCCTGTGGAGTAACAAAAAGAATTGGGAGAGTTGAAAGCATAAAGCAATATGCACAAAAAAAAAGGAAAAGTAACTGGCCAACAATGATTTACAATCACACTGGTTTTGTAAGAAACAATAAAATTGTATCAGTAAATATAGATCACACAGAAGAATGAAAACTTCATTGGCATACCTTAAATTGTATTCATATCAGATTTTATCCAAAAAGAGGTATCAACAGATATTCCAGCATGTTATTGCATTGGCGCATATTGTTGCACTATGGCAGACAGTATCTCACATTTCCATCAATTGCTTTATCATCTTAAGAATCAAAAGGACTAACCTAAAATTGCAAGACAGTAGTATCAAATATGTCATGCATGAATGCTAAGCAACAAGGGTACACATAAGCCTTGTGAATGATGAAAGCTCTTCTGACTCACCTATTGTGACTATATAAAAATTGTGAAGTCAAATGAATTGTTGTCTCTCCTGACAAAATTCCTTTTATATTTGCAAAACTCTCATTATATGTGGCGTCAATTTGATTGATATCTTGTGCAGTCCCGTTGGCAGTATGAGATTCTTCTGTCATGTGAACATCCTTAAACGCAGCAACTTCACTGTCTGCAGTGCATTCCCTTTCATTGAAGTTGGTGCAGTAGATCCCTGATCATGGTTCATATGATCTATAGCTTGGGATTTCAAGCCTATCAGATTTAATAGAAAGGCTTGATCTTTGTTTTCCATAAGAACAAAGGCAATCTGATATGCAAGAAGTGCATCACCCTACAAACAAAAAACAAAGCTATTGTCAGCATTGGCGAAAAGCTCAAAGAAAATGACAAAGCTAAGTACCTTCCCCCCTGATAGTAGCTTCTCAAAAATGGTTGCAATAGTTTAGGGTTTAGTCAAAAAACATGAGATATTGGCAAATGCTTAGATAATCAGAAGAAGGCAGTCTTTGATATGTTTTAACAACCAGGCGAAGAACCTGTAATAACAAAATAAAAAGAACAGGTCATTCATCACAGATTACTTTGACCACTATATTATCATGCAAACTTAAACCAGATGTGAAGACTAATTATTCAATGCATCAAAGTTTTTGTGTTCAGGCAACACCAATCATGACATCCAAAACAGAGTTTTAGACTTTTAGTTTTATCTATGTCCGCACAAGTGTTTGTATAAGCATATATATTTATAACAAAATGCACATGAATGCACAAGCTGAAATGCAGCTTATGAGATTCCACTAAGAATTTCAACATACTTCATGCCAAACTGGTCTGACAGAAGTAAATGGTTTTATGCCTTACAAAAGAAGTCTCAATAAAACCCTTTCTGACTGAGACACCCACCAAAACTGCAAATACCACTGCCACCACCACAAGGTATCATTGTCATCGCTACTATCATAATCACAATGAACACACCACATGTCACCACCACCACCCTCCTTAAAAAAATGATCACGATTTCCTTTCCTAGGCCCTCTAGGGTCGATTATAGTGTTACGAGGTTATCTAACAGACTCATCCCCACCTGTGAATGATAAGGAGGACAAATATTTTCAAGTTTTTCTCTTCTCTTTTCATCTCCTCTAATTGATTATAAAGCAGAAATCCATATTTATGTAATTTTAGTTAACAAATGTCCTATCCACTATGGATTTCATGAAAAAATCTTTGAACTCGGTTTAGAGTACAAGTTGGATTGATATGTATCAGTCAATATTTCATAGTCTGACCATGAACTAACACGACCATATAGCATAGTACACTATACTGCTTTCTTATTATTTTTCCAGTGATTTCAAGTGGTACAGCCGTACAGGTCAGTATACGTTTGGTATCTTGATACCATACTGATCTAGCGAGTTGCTAAAGAAAGTAATTGGGCCAGTTTTTTTATTTGAATCAAACACACTGCCCTTTTACCGTCAATTTTAGTTGCACCATGGTGAACATGGTAGGTATACAAAAGATACTACCGGGACCTTAGTTCTATCAACCCTTGCCCATTGGATCAGTGTTACACCTATTTCAATATTTTTTATAAGCAACAAGATATTTGAGTATTAGTTCATTTGATCACATAAGGTCTAACCAAACTCTGTCTGGCCTAAGACGGATCAATGTGCAAAGCTTTACGTCATCATAGACTATGGCAACTCAAACAAATCAGCATTTTGCATTTCCCATTCCAACCATAGCATTTACATCTCCAGTTTATTTATTAAATGGCCAAATCTACATCTAAATGCAATTTAATAGGAAAATATCCTGAACTACAAATTAAGCAAAGAAGTTTGACACAATATATTAATTTCCTAGAAAAGATCCTTTCAACCCTATAAGATTCCAGTAGAAGTACGAAAAAACACAAAACTCTGCCATAACAATTCTGAGTCCCTCATAAAATAGGCTTTACTCTAAAAGATCACTAACATATGCTGCATGTTGATAAACAGTCGGGAAATAGTTCGAGAAACCTGTATGGTCTAGTCATCAATGTTCTCCAACCAAGATTGTATTATTCCATTGCCATCTTGTCAAATCTTAAAATGAAATGATTTTCTCAGTTCTCACCGCTCAGCACATAAAGAATAGTAACTATCAACTAAAGGGGAACACCAGCTACAACTCAACGTCGTCAGGTTAATTGATGATGTTTGATGCAAGCACCCTAACTTGATGATGCTTGATGCAAGTGAGAGAACTTGGCTAACAGTGTTGTAATTAGGCAAATGGTTGATTGATGACCAAAAGAGTCTGTGCAAGGACTCACATGGGCAAGGGTTTTGACGACTCAAAAGAATTCAAGAACCATGCAAAGGCTTTGTGTGCAGACAATGGACTATTTGTTGCCATCACAAGACGACCAAAACTCAATGTCGTAGAGCATGAAATCTTTTTGTTTTATATAAATTAATTCCACAAAGAGGAAAGTTTCTCCAATGGACAAGTTTTCGGATGATATGTCCTATTTTTCTGACCAATGGTTCTTGTGTAATGAACCACCCATGAAAAAGGTGATGCCTTCAAAAGGCAAGCCTACTCAGCTTTTTGGTTGTCTCTGCCAAGTCAAAGGACAAGGGTAGCAAAGACGAATGCTCTGTAAAGCTTGAAGAAGGCCAAAATTGAGCAAGAGGCGAGGAGTCATCATAAGATCCCACATAAGGTGATGGTTGATTGACACAATGTGAGATCAAGTGGGGGAGCAATCAAAGACAACACTAAAGATGAAGGCACACATCGAGCCAACGAGAACATCGAGCTCAATAGAGGGTTGGCTCATGCAATGCCTGATGTGAGGGCCACCATCATCTCAATATAGACCAAGGGGCTTGAGCCGTATGAAGTGAGTTAATTTAGAAGAAGGAACATGGAACGAAAACACCAACTTTGTTGTGTTTTCTTTAGATAGAGAGGCAAGTGCAGAACCATGTTGTTTCTCAGTTTCCTCATTTTGATAGAACAAAACTCATCTCGCAAGGAGCCGGAGTCAAAGGGAGCTTCAGGAAACACACATGATCAAGATGCAATTCATAGCAACACCGAGGCGAGAGTTGGCTCAACTTGTAGAGGTGAAGTTAGAGCTGGAAGGCCTTGGTGTGGTTAAAAGGACACCAAGATGGATGCTTTCAAACAATACGTCACTGTGCTACCATCCGAATTGTCGTAAGAGAAGCAATGCGTAGTAGAGATTATGTTAGAGGCAGAGTCCCAAAATCTGACCCATATTGGTAGTGGAACAGTTTACGGATCACAGTGGAATAGTTTGCGGCAACGATCGTTGTTTCAAATACCCGACCCATATCGGTGAAACTGATATGGACCATTTGGTACCAAACACATGTTACACCGGTACGTACTGATGTTTTGAAGAGGAAGGGGCGGTGAAGGAAGAGGAAGGAAGAAGAGGAAGAGGTGGAGGAAGGAGGAAGTGTACCCATTGACAATGCACGAAACCAATAGGCATTGAGCGACAACAGAGGTGAAACACACTTGCATTCGAGCAAAGAGGACTCACGAACGTGAGCCCAAAAAGATTTAACTAAGCAGGCAAGAGTGGGCTGGCTTCAGTGGGTCAGAGCGTCATGAATAGTAAGGCCATGAGCATGAAGGTGCATCATGGTACCATAGAGGTGGGACTTTAGGGTAGCAACTTACTCCCATGAAGGGAGAATGTGTTCATCGCAAAGGGGGCTAAGGCGTTGGAGAATGCAAATTGCAGTGACAGACTCCACATACCAATGATAAGACAAATGGGCAATGGCCTAACAACTTCATAAAGTCTATGTCGAAGTTCTTATCAAGATTACCAAAAGTAGGGGACTTCGAGTCAAAGCGATAGCGACCGATAAAGGAATGAAATAGCATATGAAGAAGGTTGTACAACCGTAGAGGTCTATAGATATATTAAGAAATTGCTCCAATTAGGGCAAAACTTTGCTTTTTCCAAGGTGATACTTCTTGTATTCCAGAAGTACGATAGCAAAAAAAATGTGAAGTCCAATAACCAATTATATAAAAGAAGTGCAAAACTTCTATTGTTCCAAAAAATGCCGAAAGTGTGAGCAAAGCACAAGTGAAAATTGATAATCAACTTGATGCATAGAGTACAACTCTCGAGAAGGCAACCGAAGTCAAGTAACCTTAGTATTCTCAACTTTTGAAAAAATGGGCGAAACCAAATGTCAATTTCTCTTTTTCTGTAGATAGTAGCTACCAATGGTGTTCGTTTCTATCGAAGGTAGTTTGTTCCCATCATCTTCGAAAAAAGAGGTGATGTGAACCCCATATTTTGTTGATGGCTTTCGATATTTTCGGTTGCTTTCCCCTAAGCATCTTGTACAAGTTGTTTAGCAGTTGGCAATCCTATTTTGCTCGAAGCAGCATCTCTATTTTTTGTTTTATATTTTGTAAAATACACAAGCATTGTAGGTTGAGCGACACGTGTAGGGAAAAATGCTCAAAACAGCTCTATTTTCACATGGCACAGCTTGATTTCTAGTTGACAACCTCATGGTAAAAATCTCAATTGTCTCTCCACCCTGGAACACCCGAGTCACACCAGGCTAAATGGAGATTCGGTTATATGTCTAAGGATGGATCATCGACTCACTTAACACCTGATGTCGACACTTGAGCAGCAAATTTTTGGGTCACATCCTACTTTGGACTTAGTGTGTGAGCCAATGTGAAGGCTTCAGCAGCCTACCCAAGATAGGTTGAAGTAGTATTAGGTTGAATAAGCATACTAACCAGATAAACCTCAATATGGGTTTTTAGTGCATTAGACAAGCTAATCCAAGTTTAGGCATCTAGAGTAGGCTAGGTCATTTTAGGCTCAAGCCACTCGAAGTTGATAGGCTAGTCCAAGCACAAATCCTTGACACATAAGCTAATCTTCGACACACAAGCTAGATTACGATGAACACATGCAAGGGTCATCTCTTGTGTCCAGGCAAGTCACTTGAGTTACCTTGTCCAGCCTCGTTGATATTGTATGAACTTTAGTTTTTGTAACCCTACCCGTGATCGAACAGAGTTGAATCCAGCTCAATATGTGGTCTAGTGGGTTTGGTTTCACACTCAAGCAATGGATACAACTTATTTTGGAGTTAGTTGCTTCCATTATTTAACATGGATCCAACTATAGTGTTAAAGTATTAAGTTTATTTAGAGTTGGATCAAATATAAGACAATGTTTGCAATACCATAACGTACCGCCCAGTACAGGCAGTACATATCGGTCCGCCAATAGATCGACACGCGGACCGCTCGCTACTGGGCGGTATTAGGCATTTGGCCTTATATTGGGGGATACAGGGCTATACCGGGTGGTAACAGTCGAAACCAACCGTTATCAAATGGTAACAGTGCCTCCTTAAGGGTTTTTAAACCCTTTCCTCCTCGTTATTTCAATCCATTTCACTCTCACACTCTCTTAAACTCCCTCAAACTCATTTTTTCTCACATTTTCACTCTCCTAAACTCAACAAAGCAATGATTTGTGGACTGATGCACCGATGGCATATAGTGCATCAATACATTATGTCGTGGGATCAATTTTAGGATTGGGTCCGACAAACATATCATGTTGATATACAGATATATAGGATCGAGGACCTCATCCACCACACGTGGAGGCCCGTTGTTTGTTTTAGTGATAAAATCAGATATATCTACATATGTGTTTACTTAATTCATTTGAATTTAAAAAGTTAAATTGTATACAAAATAATCTAACAATTCAAATAATTTTTCTATAGATAATTCAATATTAATGGAATGACAATCCGAAACGAACCGAAATTGTGAACCTTGCACTAGGCTACTCCTCAAAACTCAAAAAAAATATGTGACACTATTCTTACCTAATTTACATTAGTCTTGCTAAATGTATATTTATTTCTAACTTAAAAACTCTATCCTAATTTTTTTTCTATTTTTCAGGTATTTTCGAAGGGTTTTATGCCTATCTAAGTCGTATCACTCGGTACGCCCTGGCATACCGCTTGATACACCGTACCGTACCATACCGAGCAAAGCTTGGTACACCGGTATGGTACGAGATTAAGAACATTGATATAAGATATAAATTTTATTCACTTTGAAATATGTTTTTCTAGTAAGTTTCGTTGTCATGGTGATATATGGTTAAGGTGACTCATCCAAGTCGAAAATGCTCTCCATAAGAGAAGCTACAGGCTCATCATGATGTGAAGCCATCTTTAAATTGAGTCTTTTGTATCATATACAAAGTGTAGTTTATTTTATTATGTTTATAGCCATTTAGCTTAAAATGATTGACTCATCCTATTAGTATAATGTATGGGAATAAGTTGAAACGGGATATGCTAGTGTTGGTAAGGTTGCAAGATCTCAATGTTGTCATAGATAGACACCACACACCAGCAACACTTTTGTCAACAAACGTTTATTGTTTTTCGATTTGATTTATTGTACAGCTCTTTGGCCTTAGGTTTTGCTTGGTTTTTGTGTTTTCCCTTAGTTTTAGCAAGCTAAGATTGTTTGTAAGATTGCACAATAACCACTTGATGAACAAAGTCAAAATGGGCCAAAACAACCCTGTTTTCGTATGCCACATGCTGGTTTCTTTGAGGCAGTCGAGTAACACACAACATCAATCATCTTGGCACCCTAGAACACCATGGAACAAGGTTGGATCCCTAGAACCCTGATGGAATAGGGTTGGATGGGGCTTTGGGACAGTGTTGGTGATCAGTTTGGAACTTCCAAGCTTCTGGCTATCTTTTTACTGTTCAAAAGTCCTATTCTCCTTTGTTGTCAAACTATTTGCTAAATTGCTCGAGTGTTGGGCTTTTGTTCGAGACATCAAAACTTGTTCGCCCCTCACTTTTGAAACTAATCAATTTTCTCTTTTATAGGTCCTTTGGGACTTGTGCAAGGTCGAATTTAGACTAACCCTTTGTGGACGGTTATTGTAAGGGTGCCACACGACTTGTGCAAATTTTGTTGTCCATGACGCGGTGGTTGTGCTCCACGTGACGAGATAAGGGCCCATAATGGATTGAGTACCATTCATTGGATTGAGTCCCCTATATCAATCACAAAGCATAATTCACTAATATAATTGGACATGAATTGCTTGCTTGAGTGGCAAAATGAAATGATCTGCGATGGACAGGATGACACTATCAGTTATTTAGATGGAGCAACCAATGGACGAACATCTGAGGTGGAGATAGAGTTAGGTAGTTGCTAATTTGTTGCAATAAATATCTAAAATATTTGCGAAATTATAGGAAAAATGTATAGCTCTACATAATTGATTTTCAAATTAATAAAAGTATCCTTACGTACTTGTCTAGCATCCTTTCCACTGTAACTTCCAACCTAGGATCCATCTGACTCCTCCTCACTTTGACTGCTTTAGACGTGAGGCTGGCATATTCATGTAGTGCATTGGGTAAAACAAATACAAATATATACATTAGAGCTGATAAAACTTGGAAAAGAAATGCAAATCACTGTGAACACAATCTTATACCTAAGAGGGTATGAGCATAATCCATCTTCTGACAATCAAGCTCTCCAAGTTAGTAGTAGAATTTTATACCTAAGGGGTCCAGCACGAAGGGCATAAGACGGTGAGTCATTAAGCTCTCCAAGATAGTAGAACATTTGCCCAGAAAAAACAAGCAATACCATCTCATTTCAAGAAATGGGAGACAAACTCCATCGACAAGTGCTAAAAGTCAAGAAGCACATCAAACGATCAACTTAAAGACAGAGGAGCTGAAGCATTGGATGCCACCAATGCAGCAAGTTACCTCTCAGCTTCATATGACCTTTCACTGCAAACAAACCACAGGATTAACTCGGTAAAGCTGAGTAAGGTATCTTTTATCAGATCTACAACAGAACGATCTCAATTAAGTTGCCCTAATTTTCCGAAGTCTCATATAGAACGCCACGATCTAAAAATGGAAATATTCAAACACGCAGTCGAACCTGAAATCAGCTGCCAAACCGTCGCCAATACCACACAAAACCTAGTTCTATTATCGGACCACTGTGATAGCACAATGATCAAGTTTTGCAACGATCCCAAGATCGTCGACCCCGACCCCCACACCCACAAATCTTCTGATGGTTCACTATATCCCAGAAACAAAATTCAGCGTAAAAAGCAGAAATCCTGGCGGAAACCCCTCCCAAAGCCCCAACCCGAAACCAAAGAGGCAAAAGGACAAGAAATCAGGAAGAAACAGGAAACTGGGAGGGGAAGTACGGGGGCAGGAGAGCTCACATGGCGGCGACGCTGGTGGAGCTCAGGCCAGAAGAGGTGGACGAGGAAGTTAACCTCGTCGGGGCCGTGAAGCCTCAGCGCCTGGCGCGGTTCGTGCACCATCGCAGTGCGTCTTCTTCTCTTTTCTTCATCGCAGTGCGTCTTCTTCTCTTTTCTCAACGAACCATTTGGGTCGTGCACCATCGTAGTGCGTCTTCTTCCCCACCCGCGGTGCGTCTTCTTCTCTTTTCTCAACGAACCATTTGAGGTCGATGTTCGTACGAGTCTATGTGAATGTAGATTTGATCCCTTGCAAACACGCTGCAACCCGATCAGGTTCGATCAAATTACAACGCAAACCTTTTGTTGACGACAGAGCACAAACACCTCACTGATAAAAGCAAGATAAAATAATTTCAAATGTTTAAAGAAAGATTTAACACCACCAACGACGTCGGTATCCTCATTTTTCTATTGAAAATTCCTTTAAAAATAATAAAGTAATTTTTATTTTATTATGAGCTTACCATTTTAGATTTTTTTATACTAATCATAATCTCCTTAAATATAATAATTTTTTTATTATTTATTGTCCCACTAATTAGATTTTTTTTTCCATCCCCACGTCCTCGTGATTCACCTACGTATTCTCTTATCATCGATCGTTACATCTCGACTCATGCTCCCTGCTGATCGTCACACATAACTATTGCTCCTCATCGATCGTCACCCCTCGGCTTATGCTCGTCGTCGATCATTACCCCCTAGTCATCGATCACCACCCTCAAGCCATGCTCCTCAACCCACACTTTGATCTCGCTCGTCACTCCCTCATTACCTCCAAAGACAAAGGAAGGTATTTATATTCATTTATAAAAATAATTATTTTAAAAATATATAAAAAATAGAGATGAGATTATAAACAGTAAATAGACGCTATAAATAATAATACCTTTTTTTATTATTTATAATTTCAGTATTATTCATTTTTTTTCCTTCCCGCAATCTTTTATTTCATCATATTCGTTTTTGTCGTCCTCCCAAAAGGAAGAAAAAGATAAAGAGAAAAAAAAAAAAGATGGGTAGCAAAAGGAATAAGGAGAAGAAGATAGTAGCATGAGATCCATAAAATAATTATATATTTAATTAAATTAAATATACTCAAAATCATTATCTATAATTTTTATTTGGATCTTCTTCCACCTCTCCTCTCCTCAACAATTCTATCATATATCTTATGGACATTTGTGTTGGAAGATTTTGCAAGCACCACAACCCTACCAAAGACTTCTTTTAATAACAAACTTCAGAAAAAAGAACAAACTTCATGCAAATTAATCCTCGAGAATAAAAAAAAGGAAATCAGATTACTGTTGGTGATCAAGATAACATGATGTACCAAATGATGCCTAAGGTTGGCAGCTTGGGATCAGAGATTTAACCATAACATAGACACAGAAGGCAGGTAGATGGGATCAGAGATTTATATAGGGCTCAACCAAGAAACTTCACAGAATCTTCTATAAAACTGTAGTTCTGCTTAGGACTGAATACAAGGAAACTAAAGCAAGCACCGAGAACATAGCAAGTTGGGGTTGAGACAAATAATCACAGGCCTAAGGTCGATAAAGCCTGAAATTACTAAAAGACTGCCACACTGCACAACTGCTCCAGCAAAACCATAGTTACATCCTGCCAACAACAGGTGATGCAACGATCCAACAATAGATCTTCATCT
Source organism: Musa acuminata AAA Group (assembly GCF_036884655.1). Lineage (NCBI taxonomy): Eukaryota > Viridiplantae > Streptophyta > Magnoliopsida > Zingiberales > Musaceae > Musa > Musa acuminata. The sequence continues at coordinate 22,591,491 of NC_088344.1, read as the reverse complement.
TCATCCTTTTTGTCAGAAATACTGTCCTGGCTTTCCGACATTGCATGTTTCTTCTTCAAAACCGGACAGCCTGAGCAAAGCTATTTGAGATCTGGCTGATGGAGTTGGTCGGGGTCGGATGCTCACAAGCCTTCCTTTGTCTAAGGGCAGTTTCCCGCTCCTCGTAGAACTCAAAGTCGTCAAGGATTGATTCCTCGTACTCATGCTTGTTGAAAATGCCTAGCATCTCCAGACCCTGTTCCAGTTTAACCTGCAGGTTATTGAACAGAATGACAAATCAACATCCGACGGAATCAGCTGCTCAGGAATACTAGTTCCGAGAACCTTGGATGTCAAAATCACATTAACAAATGCAGACCAACTTCAATAGTAATTGAGAGCAAGGATAAAATTACTAAATTTAGGTTGTCACTCAAGCAAACAAATAAAGAAATAAATGATGAGGCAAACAAACTGGATCAAAATTAAATAAGGATCATCGAAGAAAGACAGGAAAGGAGTGTACATTCAAAAACACAAGAAATGAAAGGAAAACTGTCGATCATTTTCATAAATAAATAAATAAATACATAATTATGAACGTGCATATAACATTCACTGAAGAAATAAAAGATCAGATTCAATATTTTTTTCCTAGCCCATTTAATAGGTTAAAGAAGCATCTTATTTGGCAAGGAAAAAATTAGTTTCCACAAGACAGATGATGAAGAAATTGTAGTCATAAGGACATGCTACCTCCTGGGTGTCCCTGCTGTTGGTTACAGGCTTATTGTCATTTTTCTCAAGAATAATATGCCGAAACATAGTGTTGGGAACATCTTTCACAATATGCCACTTGACTGGGCATTGACCGGTCCACTTGTCCTTGTTCCAATAATCCACACTTTTTTCAAAATCAACAGGCCCAATCATCTCAGCCACACCACAAAAATGTCCACTTGCATTCACCTGCACATGATTGGCAGTGATTTATAGATAATCCATGAGAATATGCCCCACTAATAACAGTAGCAGTAGAACCCAAATATATTGTTCCTTCCAACATCATAGATATTTAAATATCCAAAACTTCTAAAAGCATGCTTGCTTAAAAATAACGATTACCGAGAAAAATAAGAAAATAGGGTAGGAATGTTCTTGCTCCCTCATTTCTACATAAGCAGAATTTAACTTTCTGTTCCCATTGGATGTGCTGGCCCAAACACCATATTTAATGCTCTTGTGAACATTGTCCTCGCTGTAAGATTTGATTATGAAAAACCTGGCATCCTTGTAGTCTGTACCAAAGTCCAGGGTATTGTACAGTTTACGATCAACTCCTCGAGAGCAACTGACACCATCACTCTCATTTACTGAAAGCTGTTGGTTCGCTCGATTCTTTGATCCATCGGCCCGTGGCCCTCGGTTTTGCTCACTGAGAAACTCGAGAGTGCCATTAGAACGACCAAATGGAGCATTTCCCCTTTCTTGCTTAGTGATTTTGCCGGCAGCTATCAAGCTCCGGCCATTACTCCCTACCCTGGGATAGGACACTCCAAAAGTACTATCATGATGAAGGCCACTATTGTGGTACCATCTGTTGTACGAGTTGACCAATGATCCAAAGCCATACGATGGTATTTGTCGTCCCTGAATGTGATTAGATAGAATCAATCACTGGTAAAAACAAGTCATTAGTTATAATTACCTAAAAAAGAATTCCTAAAACAAATCGCAGAGGAAAGGCACTAACTCAGATTCACAGTGGGTGTGGGTGCATCTTTTAAAAATTAAATTATGCTCACAAAATATATCACATGAAACTGTTGATCAGTATTTTGTATAAATCTAGCATGAGTTGCCAAAGCAAAAACCATCCTAAAGCAAGTGAAAGGAATCAAAGAAACCAATAAGCTAGTTGTATTTGTTATTTGAATATGTTACCACTAATAGATTCATCTTTCATGCTACTCTTTCAGAATAAAAGCTTGTGTTAATGAGACCACAATCTATAGTAAAAAAAATTGTATTACGAGGACCTTGGCATCCAGAAGAATGAAAATAGGTTTTTAGTTGAAGTTGGCAACTAATGAATCTAGCCAAATATTTTTCAGTGAGGAAGAACATCAAATAGGAAGCAGATCTGTGCCACAGAAGAGACCTCAGGAAGATGCTTGTTCTAATCTTCATGTAAAATCTTAGCTTCACCCCATGAATATGAATATTTTTCGATGTTTTATCTGCAAAACTTTAGATCATGGCCTCACAATACCATTTGCAACTTGTTGACCACATATTAATGAATCATAACAAGTTGTAACACAAAATCATAGCAAAAAATCAATGAACCAACACTTCAGAAACCATGATATCTCTCTAATATGTCATCTTCCTTTCTAGTGCACAAAATCAAAATGCGTTAAGACCAGTAGAGAGCAGTAACTGGTGCAATGTGTTTGTATGATATGTTAATTATTCCCAGTGCAGTTAACCCTACAACAAATATGACTATCAATTTGAAAATTTTATCAATGGTCATATTTCACACCAGTTTAGATGCTTGTAATATGACAAAAAGAAAAATGAGGATACGACATTATCAATCCCAGAGTTAAAGGTATGGTGCTTTGCCCAAATGACTTCAGAGCATTTACCAGTCTGATGGAGACAGCTGATGATGGCAAAGGTGACACAGAAAATGTTCCATCTGGAAAAATCCTCCAATCTGACCAAAACCAAGCAGAATCAAAATCATCCAACCCTTCTTGAAAATTATAGAAACCATGAGTACCAAAATTCCCACCAAGACTACCTCTACCATAGGAGCCATATGATAAGTGATAGCCAGGTCTTGGTCCAAAACAAGTGCTCTTTGAATTAGCAGTATCAGCAAGAAGAGCTCCTTCTTGATCAACTGGTGCTGTAAAATCAATTTGTGATGTTGGAGCTGAAGACGATAGATGTGGCATGCTAGGATGAGCTGTCTGCTGGCATTGAATGCCCGAGAATGAGAAATGATGAGGGGCGTAATACAGAACGTCTCCACCATTAGAATAAAGAGGCATTGTAACTGGATAACAGGGTCCATAAGGTATATGTGGACTGCATCCATGTTTAGTATAGTATGCCAGTGGATGGTTCTCACTGTAGGCAACCTTCAGAAACCACATAGTAGAATATTATAAAACTGAGGAGAAGTAAAATGTTGAAACAAGAAACTGAATAGCAGACATCCACACATCCACACATACAGCTGATCCAACTTCCATGCCTTCAGTGTTAAAGTGATGAGTGTATTCTTCGAACTCACCTGTTGGATTCTCATACCCTATGAAGGAAAAAATGATTTCCCAATCTCAGAATAAAATCAACAATCTAAGACATTAAGCAGGTAAGAAGAACAAGGCAAACGACGTATAGTGTCTTCATTTTTTTATTTCAAAAAATAGTAGCACAAGAATAAACATATATTTAGGGAGCATGAGAGAGAGAGGTCTTAGGTAGTAGGAGAAAAGGACTAGAACAATGAAGTAGATGCAGCGCTAAAGCAATGTACCCAATTATATGAATTCAGTTACATGGATTTCTTCTGGTCCTTCAAGTTTGTTTAGGGCAATATCCTCAGAATAGTAATAGTACAACATGTATCATGATGGTATCAACATTTATATTTGTGATCATGCTTCCCGTACACAAAACAACACTACACTTCTCTCTAGGAATCGGACCAATTGTGAGAAGGATATACCATTCTGTGCACATATGCAGAATCAAATCGATATCATACAGACCACAAACTTTAAAATTTACATTGTGCCACTTTGTGATCATAACATGCATGAACTTATAGTATCTCATAATGCAGGGTGAAAAGTACAACAAAATTCCTTGCACGATGCGGAGTATGTTCAATTCCCAATCTCCAACATAACGATGCAAAACATCAGCTAATGATATGCTAATCAGGCATTTTAGTTTCACCATATTTTACAAAAAAGGAAAAGCTCTGCAAAATTTGGTGGAAACACATTACTAGGAAAATCTTTATCCATACAAACCTCCATAATAGTGCATTTGTGTCTGAGGGTTATACATAATGTAGGCAGGAAATGAAGCACTGAGGTCTCCGACTGCATTTGGAGAAACCAACTGACCCAGGGCATCTCTCGAATGATCAATGGCACTTGAATCAGGTGAAACATTTTTCTCGACTTCAGCTGAAGGTGGCTGATAGAACATTTACAATAGCATCACCGAGAATTATTCTGACGGCACCATGAGAAAGACAAGTTGGAGTGAGTACCTGCTCATTCAAGTTCTCCGTGCTGACAGGTTTCTGTTCAGCATCAATAATTGAAGGTTCCAGCGGCTCCCTAGAGTCTTAACGAATGGTCAAAGGAAAAGGTCATTAGTATGTAAATAAACCAAAAAAATGTGTGCATGCATCTCTAACATATGCATTGACGTATAGATGCCAATATCTAGATGTATACACTTGTAATCCACCAGCACTATATTTCGCAGGTGGTGCGTCAACAATTTTTTAACAAGCATGAGGTCAAGCAATATAGCTCACAAGGAAAAGTTTGCCATGCTAAACTTAGTAACGAAAAGAAGAATATGTCTTTTCTAGTTGTCACGATTAACTCTCCTCAGAATTTTGCCCCTTTGGAATCAGGCCATCATGTATGAAAGTCTCAGGAAGATGATAAATCATGCGAATCATAGATTTCGGAAAGGGGATACTGCGGGGGTAAAAGGTGAGTAGGAGTAATACTTGCACATACAGCCAAAATTGCACTCAGAGCACTGTATCTCGCAAATGATTAGGTGAAATTGCAAAGATAAGAAGCGGCAAATATATTCAAGAAGATATCGAATACCAGACTGCTAATGCTCTCGTAGACTGCTTATCGAACCGCAAGAACTCGAATCGAACTCCAACAAAAATAACATCTTTCCTAATTCAGCATAAAAAGAGCCCTAAAAATCACATATTTCCGAATAAAAAATGTTAAAACTTAGGCAAGAAGGTGATAGATGAGGAGGAGGTGGGAAGCACCGATTAGGCTCGGTGCTGGCTGAGTCGTCGCCATTCCAACGGATATCTGGAAGCGCTTCGCCTCCCAAACAAATCCAGAACCCTCTTCTTCGAGTCCTCTTCTCTTCTGCAATCGTCGGGAGAAGGCGTTCGAAGGAGTCCCTCTGCCGCCGTAGAGAACCGTAGAAGCGACTTGGCAGAGGAGCAATGAAACGCAACGAAACGGCGAACGCAGCCTACGCCCGTCACGCCTATTTATAGTGGGAAGAGTCAAGAGGGCCGGAGAGAGAGAGAGAGAGAGAGAGAGGGGTATTGTTGGTATTCTTCCTCTACAATTAGTATTATCGTCATTTTATATTGTATTATTGTTTGTGTGTGTGTGTGTGTGTGTGAAACATTGGAAGAGGAGATGTAAGACTTGGGGAGGAAGTCATCGCATGAGTGACGTAAGGTGGCGTTCGATCGGTGTGTAAAGGAGGGAATCTGAGTCATAATTAAATGTCACCATTAATTGTATATTGCTTTTGTGGGGGTTTTGTTCGAATGTTCCTATTGGGCTTAGCGGGGTGGAATGGAGTGAGATCAAATTAGCCTAAAGATCTAACTTAGGAGGCTTTGTCAATGTGGCAAATTAGTCAGGTGACCAACTTAACAAAGCATTCCTTTGGAGGACGACCGACTTGATGATGGAGTAGCCAACATGGCAGGAACCATTTCGGGGATGGGTTTAACTTATAAGTATGGTCAACTTGACGGCATGATCAACTTGACCACGGTTGACTTAGCACCATAGTATTCTTAGAGATATAGAGAATTTGTATAGGACAATGAGTAGGTAAAAGATTGACTCTCAGAAGGAAATCTCCAAGTAATCGATCATCAATTGAATAGGCATATGAGGTAAGCAGTCAGTTTCGAAGGCATTGACGGTGTAATTGCCAACTTGACGACTTGAATGAATGAGGCATATTTCATAGAATCCGTAGTGGCTTCTTCTCGGTGATATCTTGATTTTGATTAGATTGTAATAAATTTGTTTAGATTTCTCATTCTAATGCTAATATGCCAATGTTAGAATTTTTTCAAGCTTAACTCGATTATCTGAAATACGTCACGTCCGATATCAAGGAGATCATCTATGAGTGTTTGAGCTCGTCAGTTACCCTCGTCAATAGTATATCTCTCCTGAGTTGAGAGATCCTCTTATGATATTACGTAGGAGATGCGACTAACAAAGCCTCTCGAATGAGTAAGTTAAGAACTAAGAAAATGAGTAAAAGAATTATGTTGAAGTCTCGATCAAAGTCAAATTAGGTTGTATTTAGGCTAAAATTGAATTATTTTAGTTCACAATTAAGTTGGGTTACATGTGGATTAAAAATGGTTGAATTTGGTGGTAACATTGCCTAGGCCAAGCAATGATACCATCCGAGAGGAATAGTATCGCTTAGTACTACCTATGTTTGCATACGTGATTCGTCATTGTTTCTGACATTAGGCGGTAGTATCGTCGTAATAATGTTAGTACCCTTGTTTTTCAAAACTTTAATCTGCTTTTGAAATGTAAGTTATCTTTCAACATTTGGTTGATCAATTTGTGAGCTTGTTAAATGCTCAAAGTCTTACACTTCCTTCTATCTATTTGAGTTTGAGTTGTGAGAGTTATAGTAGTAAGTATAAATAAGTATAGTAAATGAGAGTTAAATAATTATTAGTCTTTACTTATTATAATAAGAAAGATCGATAGTAAAAGTCAAAGAAATCTCCATGCATGCTAATTGAGATCATGCCAAGCCTAAACAGTATTTAGGGTCGAGTTTAAGCCTATTTAGGGTTTTGTATCATTATTCAAATATGTTTTTTTGATTAAAAAAATATTTTTACCAAATAATCAAATAAAGAGATGAACATTATTAAATATGGGATAAAAAAATGGTCTTTTTTCATAGAGATATGAATGCTTATCAAATAATCGAATATGGGATAATATTTTTTTACCAAATAATCGAATAAAGACACGAAAATTATTAAATATGTCGGGTGCAGTTTCTTTTGGGGTTTCCAATCATATTATCTTATAAACTTCACATTCGAGCAAATATAAATTCTGTCTGTACTTCTAAAATTTACTTCTATCATAATTTTTTTTTCCTTGCATGAGATCAGATGGGAGGTTTTCTTATAGATTACTCGAGGAACAGCTTGTGGTGCAAAGCATCGACTCCATGAGCATGAAATAACCATACAATTCATTTTAGTGTATGTGCTACAATAATAAAGATGGGTAGCATTCTCCAAATCAACAGCTTGTGGTTCCAAGTATATTGTTGTTGTAATGAACATGCATGTTAAGGATGGACAAACATTCTCCCAATCAGGTAAAGAATCAGTTACTGATTCGCAAATCGTACTAAGAAATTGTCATATAGTACGTATGATATTGTCATCGAAGAATCAATGTGATGAACATTCATTTCTCTTCCTAATCCTATACAGAATCAGTCAGGTCGCGGCCGCTGGTTTCGAGAGGAAATAAACACACCGCAATTCCTGAAAGGAAAATTACAAGTTCAAATAGAAGAACCGCTGCAGATTGATGGCAGCCATGCACCAGGCCAACGGCCACGAGCGGGCAAGTTATCCCGCCTATTCTTCCCACCGAACTAGCGATGCCGATGCCAGAGGCCCTGACCGAGGTTGGATATATCTAGTAACAAAGAGTACACATGATCATCAGTTGGATCAGGGAGGTTTTAGATTATGTTTCTGTTTGATGAATAAGTCTACATGATTCTGTGGCAGAACCCATTCGATCGCACTAACCTCTGGAGCATAGATGTAGATAATTGTGAAACTTGCTGAGATACTAATCCGTGCACAAAATAGAAGGCCAGTTGTTACTTCTCCTGTCCGAGGAAATACCAGTGGAATTAAGAACACACAGCTTATGAAAAGCATAGATGACATAGAGAGCTTGCGACCAATCCTATCCACGATTGCGGCTGATATAATGAGCCCAGGAACCTCTGGACAAAAGAAAAACAAAGTAAAACAAGTCCTGTGACGAAGAGTATAACTTAGATAATTGACACTGTAAACAGGCACAAGTATAAACAATACCTGCAAAGCTAGTGACAAACACATCTTTATAGAGGCTGTCATCATTCGATTGACTTGGTTGTGAACTTTTTACTGTGCATGCCCTCTTTCCGTTACTTAATTCAGATGTCAGCAGCACAATGCCATAATAGGAAAATGCATTCCCAAAGAACACCATCCATAGAAGAAGAGTTGATCTGATTAATTTTGGTGATAGAAGCCTTCTTAGAGTACTAACGCAGCTTGCTTTCATATTCATATCCTCGTCAGAGCTCTTGATCCACCCGTTTCCAACTAAATGTGCAGCTTCAGAATGATCGGATTTCTCATCGAGCTCAAGTTGGCTTTCCGAAACAAGTATGCCAGAAGGCAGTGCCTTATGGTTTGCTCTGGCCATCTGTTCTAAAATCTGCATAGCATCAGTTATTCGGCCTCTCATGCAGAGATATCTTGGTGACTCAGGTGTAGCAGCATAAAATAGGAGCAACAGAAATGATGGCAAGGATGAGGAAGCTAGCAACCATCTCCAGCCGAATCTGGGCATAATAGCCTGCAAATACATGTGTTAACAAAAATAATATGACCCTTCTAACTCGAAATAGCAATATACTCTACAGCAATAAGAAAAAATTAATATCTGATCATGTTCACCTTCGCACCATATTGATTGTTTGCAAGTCCTATATCTTCATATGTCTAAGTACCCAAAAAGTAAATGCACTATGTTACATTGCTGGGAAAACCATGTTGCATGATTTTGAGCAGAAGTATGGTACTTCTTCACTTTTATTGTGTTTAAGAAGTTGTGGACATTTCAAAAAATCACCTAGGGAAAAAAAGGAGATTGACAATCAAAATCAATCAATTCTCTGAAAAGCCGTATAAGCCCAAAGAATTATCATTTTTTCCAGCAACTCTTTTAAAATACAGTTAAAAGAAGGTGGCAATATTCTCATCCTTGAATAGAAAAATGAAGAAAAACTCAGTTCAAGATGCGAATTTAGTAAGTCGATTTGATGAGTATCTAAACTAATGCATATACTCGAGAAAATACAGAATAATTTTGGATTTTGGCCCTACCCATGCAAGCGAAGCCTCAAAAATTGTGCCGATGGTCCAAAAGGCCGAAAAGATAACCATCCATTTACCTCTGTGTGGAGAAGGAATGAACTCCAGAAACCAAGAAGCAAGCACAGGCCCACCTCCCAACCCAATACCAACCATAAACCGTAGAAAAATTAGAGACCAATAATTGGGAGCAAAAGAACTGAGAAAACCAGCTACACTTGTTATTAGGGCCGTAAAAAGGAAACCCATCCTGAAATGAACAAAATGTATGAGGCATGCAAAAGGATATTCAAATTCCAATCCACTAAAACTGATAGAGCATATATTTACAGCAAGCAGTGTCCAATTCTTTCCACAATAAAGCAATAGGACACAAATCAACTTTTATATCGAATGATGTTGATAGGATTGCTCTGGACGTATCTGAATAGCATGCCTTTCCAATTTCTATATGCCAACTTAGTTCCCATCTCGTCAATAATTTGTCAAAACAACATCTACTGTGATGTGAAAGCAAATCAAGCAGAAGAGTTACTGCCTGAAACCCAAAGAAAAAGTGTAGTCTTTGAAATAATTTATACAAAGAAGGTAGAAAATCAATATTCCATGATAAAACAATGATATTTTATTTGATTTATTTTTAAATAAAATTTGGCACAATTCAATATAAGTGAACATCTCAAGTGTCGGTTTCAATGTTGCTAAGGCAGTTATGGTTGTCTTGCTAGAGAAGAATTTTAATAGTTATTCGGAAATTCCATTTTCCTAAAAACCTTCAAACTTCCGTCAACTATTTTCCTCGGTATGAATTACGTGTCTGAGGCAAAATCAGATTAAAGTACGCACCTACAAAGTGACAACATGAAATATTGGAAATAATCACAATTGGACATTTAATGAGTAATGACCACAGAAAAAAAAAGGGTCAGCTTCCAATATGCAATAAATGGATGCATACTAAATTCAGAAGAAGCACATTTATGTGAGATAATTAATTATTCTATCTGAAATTCTGGATAACTTCCAAGTACTATAGTTGTAGAAAAGGATTGTTTCAATTTGCTGCCACACATGGATATATAGTACAAAAGCTAATTATTAAGAAGAATCACAAAGTTCAATGGAATTACCAACAGTAAGGAACTATTTTCTCACTGGGGAAAAAAGAAGTAAAAAGTTAAAAGAGTGAAAGTGCCATATGCGGAGTACCATAAACTAGTTATGGATAGTTCTTGGACATGGCTACAATCTCGCCCCTAATGTTTACTACAATCTCGCCCCTAATGTTTTCCACATAATATACTTATTCATGTAAATACTGTTGCTAGATCATTGTTCGTTCCAGCAACGGAGAAACAAGATTGATACGTTGGTGCTTAACAAAATTGTAGCATTTGGTGAGAAATATCAAATTCTCAGGTATTCTGGCAACCGACAAAGAGTTCAATACCGACCCCTACCTCTAAAATGGCTCTACAAATGAGTCAGGCAAAAAGCGACTAAACTATATATTTAACATGGCTCTTTTTTAGAAGTAGCATCCATGAGAAGTGGAGACAATTTGGATGCATGAATCCATACTTGAGGCTTTAGGTTCATTTTAATCAACAGAGAAAAAAAAGGATTAGCTCATGCACATTGTATGATCCGAGGACCACTGATGACTGTCTCGATTAAATCTTGTCATAGTAGTCAGCTTGGTCGCAGACAAAAGACAATAACATTCTGTTTATTTTAGAGGAAAAGGAAAAAAGAAAAAACAAAGAAGCAGAAACTTGAGGCAGAGGCATAGATATGTTGTGTATAACACTAGACAAGATAATGAAAGGTCAAAAAAAGGACCTGCCTCCTGCCATAGATGTCTGAAACTATGCCCCAAGAGTAAGCACCCAGGAGCATGCCTACGAAAACTACACTGGTAATCAAGCTCTCCTGCTGAGATGAAAGCTCCCATTCCAACTGAACAGCTGGTCCCACAAATGAAAGGAGCATCATCTCCATTGCTTCCGAGATCCAGCCCATTCCGGCATAGCAAAGCACAAAGGTCTGGAATTTCCCAAATTCAATGGACAAGAGTGCCTCATCCACAGTAAACGATAATACTCCATCTTCAATCTGCAAAATCGAACCAGGTGTAGGACGGATAACATTTGTTGATCATTATTGACGCATTTATCAACACAATTGACAAAAAAAAGGCAATATTTTGCTCTGACATGTCAATATTATGACAAAAGGGCAAACTGCTTGTTCAAAGATCCAAATCACGAATGATTGATTATGAACGGATCCTGTCATTAGAAGGCTCTATATGTTCTAATTATTACGACGAGGAAAACCACGACGACTCATCCGTGTCTTGCTTATAATATTTTTTCTTGCTTCCGATCTCATGAATACTGCCGAATTCCTGTTTTCTTCAGAAACCAGATAGTATCTTCGCATTCTTAGATGGCTGAGCATTAGGAGTTACAACAACAACGAATCAAAGAAATCATGAATACTGGAGTTTGCACAAACAAGAGCGCTAGGAAAACTAAGAACAAGACGAGATCTTGGAGACGGACCATTGGTTCTCGGGGAAGACGGATCGAACCAAGCCGGCGACTGGATCCTGCTTTCTCTTCCTGTCTATCCGCGTTACTTGTCAGGAGATGGTCCGGACTAAATCTATCTGTTAGAGAGGGGAAGAAATCATCGAAGGGGACATCCAAAGAGCGCCGCGGGTGATGAGGATGAGAGAGGCAACAGGTCAAAGCAGGGAGGGTGTGCGTTTGTTTGTTCGCCTCCGATGTCTTATCTTTGTCGGCAAAGTCAAACCGCAAGGGATAGAGTACGCATCGCGCCCGTGTTTGTGGGGTCCGTGTTTGACGCATTCGGGCCTAAATCGAGCCCAAATTCTAGGGTTCTTTTTTTTTCTACACCAACCTCTAATTAAATGCATTATTTACCTCCAAATAACTTAATCGAGCGTATAAATAATAATAATAATTATTAGTATACTCGAATCCAAAGCCTAAATCAACTTAAATCATACTCTATAGTCTGTATAACCACATTAATCCTCTCATGTCGAAAGTAATACTAAATCCTGCAATGTTTTGAGACATCTGTTGAGATAAACCACTCGACCATGTCCACGGAATGCCGTGGTTTGGTCGCCATATTTGGGGTCAAAGAAAGCTGCAGTACTTGTCTGGGATGTTGCAAGGTTTAGATAAATTGAGCCAACTGGTAAAGAGAACAACACAAGTCAAACAACAGCAGCACATCTGCTGTTTCTAATATAGATAGATCAAGCAAGTCCAGCTTCCTTCAAAATCCATTGCAATACTATTATGATTATTACAATCTATCCACATGCAAAAGGAAAAACGAAAAGGAACTCTAATCTATGATGACAAATACAATCTATGTATTGTATGAAAAAGAAATCTAATATATGCACAAAGGCGACAGATTGAAACCCCGACCCTAACAATCTATGTATTTCAAGCAAGCGTGCAGGTTTCTGGCCAAAACCAATCCCGACTAAATTATATTTCCACAAAGATTGTGCTGTAGGCTTCAGCATCTGAAACGAATCACAATGCATGAAATATCATCTTTGCTCTTCCTTGCCAATGCCTCGGTTGTCAAACGCTTTGCTGCAGCCTGGGGATCCTTCATAGATTTTATGAGATCAACAGCTTCCTTATTCTTCATTACCTGGAGACAGAAAAGGAAAACAATGTGAAATTTACCAGACATTTCCCAAATTCAGCTAATGGTTTCCGCAGGTTGCAACATCATGAGAGATGAAATACAGAAGATGATAACTAGGAACACTCCAGATGCACAGACACCGACATTATTTCAGGAGAAATGGCTCGATAGCAATATTTGGACATAAACCTTGCAGGGGTAGAAAACTTTCATAAAAATGAAAAAACTACAGATACGGATTTCTCCATCAAAAGATTTCATGTATCAGCTAGCAATGAGACTTATCTTTAAGGAACGAACAAAGGCGAAGAGAGAGAAACTTGGTGATAATGAGAGAAAGTGACTATGTTAGGTGTTCTCCAACTCCCCTCTCAAATGTGAGGTGATTGTGAAGGTTCTGTGGGGTGATTGCGAAGGCGTTGAAGGGGCGATGGCCCCTTCTTCCGTTGGTACTTCTGTTGTCACTCCGCAAGGGATCCTAATAGTTTTTTGCTTTTTTCCAATGGATACTCCTCCTGGAGAGAGACAAATCGTTCAGTCGAAGATGGCATCGTCTACAGAAAGAGAGGACGCTGCTCTGAATGAACAGGAAGGAAGCCGACCTGTGGAGGTATCCCAACCACTGTCATGGGCGAGCTTGTTTAGAAAAGCCAAGGCATAGGGTTCTGGAAAGCCTATGACAAATGGGAGGGGAAAATCTAAAGAATGCAGGATGGCTCATAGCTTACCCTGGAACTCGATCCTCAAGAGATGATGGGCATTAAGCAAGAATGGAAGAACTGTTTGTATGGCAAATTCCTGGGGAAACACCCATCCCTCGAATACTTACGATGTGTTCTTCTGAAGATATGGAAAATCTCTCTAGATTTGCAAATTCTAGATTTGCCGGCTGAATTCTTTTGCTTCAAATTCTTCGATGAGGAGGAAATGGCGAGGGTGTTAACAAAGGGTCCTTGGTTTGTGCGCGAACAAGCTCTAATGCTGACTCCTTGGAGGGAAAATTTCAGGCTATTGTGCAAGACTATGGTGGAGGCTCCTATTTGGCTACAACTATCGGGCATTTTGGTGGAGCTCCTACGCCCAAGTATCCTCTACAAGTTAGTTGAACTAGTGGGCAGACCACTGAAACTTGATAATATCACTTTGTCGGGAACCCGAGCCAAATATGCAAACATCCATGTTCTTATGAATGTGTCCAAGCCACTTCCATAGGGAGTGTGGATAAAGATTGGTTTTACCAAGTCTTTTAAAACGATTGCGTATGAAAATATACCTAACTTGTGCTTTGCATGCGGAAGAGTGGGGCATATAGCAAATAGGGGCTAAAGTGATACCAATGCAAAAGGAAGATGTTAGGGTTTTGAAAGCTGGGCGGGAGGTTGAAGATGACCAACTGTATGGACCTTGGGTTTTGGTCCAGCGTAAGACAAGGCGCAGGGTGGCTAAGCCAAATCGGATTGTAAGTAGGCTAGATCACACCGTAGAGGGTGACTCGGGGCAAGGTGGCACCAAACCTCATTGGAATGGCTTGAACAAGCGGGGCTCAAGTAAAGGGATTTTTGAGGTAACACAAATGACAAGAGATCAGAAACTAGGACCGATTCAACAATCCATCCGGTAGAGGAGGTAATTGTGACAGGAAAGGATAGAGATGGGCTGGGACTCTCTGCCCCTGTACCTAACCCGTAACAAGCATTTAGTGGCAGCAATCGGATGCAACAGCATATTGGGAAAGGCGGTTCCACACAAAGACGTAGAGATAATGTTAACATTATCAGACCTAAGGAAAAGGGGAAGGAAGTTGTTCAAGGGGATGACGTGATACTCTCTAATCTGTTCTCTACCCTTGCACACCCCGACTTAGTTATGGGGGAAGGAAACCCTAACGTCGACAATTTCCAATTCCAAGCCTCAAAGACAAAGGAGAAGATGGCGGAATCCGGATTCAAGCATATGCCTAGAAGTCTTCCGTTAAGCCATAGATGAAGCTAAGGAGACAGAGGTCGGGTTTGTTCTGGAAGAAGACAATCCCAAATGGTCAAGAGTAGTATGCAGCCAAGGAAGAAGGCCCAAAAAAAACCCCCTCGGTGAAGTATAAACCCCATTTTAATTTCGCTCAAACATCAGTCAAAGAAAAAGAGGCTTGAAACCTAAAGCCACAGAATCCATGGGGCCTAAGCTTGACACTTAGGAAACCAAAAATTTAAATATAGATTCATGAATGTTTTATCATGGGATTGCAAGGGTGCAGCCAAGAGGGATTGCTTGGCTCACCTCAAATTTCTTATAAAAGAATATAGTCTTGCTATTTTTGCTTTGTTAGAGACGCATATCAGCGAGGAAAAGAGCTTGCGGTTCTTGAAGAAGGTTAGTTGAAGATGGAGGGGAGATTTTGTTGAGGTAGAGGGGTGATCAAGAGCTATTCTGGTGGGATGGGACGAGGAGCGGTTGCAAGCAACGACGGTGAGGAAACACAGGCAATTCATTAGTGTGGTATTCAGCGACTCAGGTCAGTGCTCTTGGATACTTACAATAATTTATACAAGTACTTCCATCTTACAGCGTAGGAATTTGTGGAATTTACTTGCTTCCTGTGAATTTGATAATAGACTGTGGATTATTTGTGGTGATATGAATGTGATCACTGATCTGAAGGATAAGGTTGGTGGAAAACCATTCGCTTACTCCCTTCTGTGATGGATATTAGAAATTTTATTTCCAACATTGGTATATTAGAATTGGGTTTTCAAGGACCTAGATTTACCTGGTGTAACAATATGTTTGGCCCACCTCGTATCTCCGCTATATTGGACCGGGTCTTTGTCAATGACTATTGGTTTGATGTTTTTAGACACTGATGTGATTCATCTTAGCAGGATAGCTTATGATCACTATTCGATGTGATACTGGTTGCACTGCACAGGGCAATGCAGGAAGGCTGGCTGGCTGAAGGTGCTCATTCAGTCGAACACGAAGGAGTTCATCAACAGAGTTACCCAACCACCCTGGCCCTTACAGTCCATCCTCAAAGATATTTCGAGGGCTGCATTGGAATTTTGTCAAGTTAATTTTTGCCACATTAGCAGAAATGTGAATGTTGTTACGCATAACGTTGCATATTTTGGCAGAACCCAAGAAAGGGATTTTTCTTGGGGTTCTGAGTTTAATCACAGGTTGTTTTGGGATACTGGTTTCTATCAGTAATACAATGAAGTATTTTGTTCAAACCAAAAAAAAAAAAAACTTGCAAGGAGACTTTCTTCTATACTGCCTGTACTGTTTATTTTTGTTCATATATCTTTAGTAAAGTATAAAAAGCCAGAGAATAATATTTCTAAATAAAACATTTGATATTAAAATGGCGGCAATTAAAAGGATTCAGATCACTAACCTTCCACAATCCATCACTTGCAAGTATAACAAACTTGATTGTCGAATCTATTGGGACGTGTCTTACATCAGGTTCTGAACTTAAATGTGCCCTGAGGCTTTTATCACCAAAAGCCCTTGCAACCGCAAGTTGGCCATTAACACGGGGAACGTCACCTGATCACAACAAGCTTCAGACCACCCAATAGTCTGGTGCTAGAAGTAAGTCAATCCTGTCAAATGATGATTAGATCATAAAAGGAGCACATACCAGGAAAAGTCGTTACAAAACCGCCTTGTTTCTCAATCCTACTTCGCTCAGCATGGGGCTCGTGGTCAATGGTTAGTTGATTTGCTGTACCTCTTTCACACACAACAGCTCTGGAGTCACCTACGTTTGCTATCCACAAGTCTTTGCCATCAATCACAATTGCTGTAACTGCTGTTGAACCTCCATGTCCCAGCTGCTTTGAATTTTCAAGAATATATTTATTCGTGGAGGAGTAAGCATTTTTCATTGCTGACTGAGGATCTCTCCAGAACAAAGGCTACAGTAGCAATGAATGAAATCATTAACATAATTTTGAAGAATTTGACATGAAACCAAGAAGGAATACTCAATTTCAGATATAAAAACAAAAGGTAGATATCTAAATGGAAATAGACACACTGCAAATAAAAGAAAACTTGGTTGATTTAAATGTACTATGTATAAGGGGGTCATCTGAAATTGCTACTTGAGTGGGCTTCATGTACATCTGTTATATCTCAGATTATAAATTGCACCAATATGCTGTGTACCTACTGATAGATAAAACTAAGGTTTAGAGAAACACAGACAGTGAAAAGGTACCTCTTTTAGTATATTGTTGAAAAGGTTGGCTTTCAGGTAACTCGGTACACTTTCCCCCATATGACCATCAAAAATAGCAAACAGACCAAGCTCGTGATTGTTTTCATTTCTATATTCAGCTACATGGTAGTCTTCCATGTCATGGCCTGTTTTCCCTTCCACCAAGTGGAATCCATGTGATACTTGATTACTTGACAACTTACTCCGCCCTTTCCCAGTATCCGCAGATGACGTATCGAGACATGCCGCAGTCTTCAGCAGATAAGATATGAAAAACATGGGCAAGACAAGCATTAGTAAATCTTATTCAAGTAAACATTCGATTGAAAGCTTGAAACAAAAATTAAATAGTACTCCCAATGACAACCTTTTTTTTCATGCTTTTCAAAGGGATAATGGTACAGACATGCAGAACAGAGAAGAAACCAATTCAGCTGAATAATGTTAAAAAAATATTTCACAAGTCATTTTGTACAGCTAGTAAGTCTGCAATAACAATGTTGAGAAAAAGGGATGATAAAGAAACACCTGCACTAGTATTTGAAGCCATGCAACCAGCATTGGATCTAAGATTTCATGGCTAGAACTTGATGCTATCAAAATCAGTTTTACGTCAGTTGTCAATAACACTTTAGAATCTCTGAAGGCATACACATTTTTGTTTGCTAGATACAGATAAATTCAAGTTCAAAAAACAAGCTAACGTCGAGGTGCTCATTAAAGGACTTCTATCTCCTTTAACTTGTAAAGAAATGGCTAGCCTACAACCTGAAGAGCAAAGTACCTCTTTTCTTTCCTGGCTAAGAAGGCACAACTACATCACTGCATGGTTCAACAACAGGCTTACAGAAAACTTTCTCACCAAGATCGCATGGAGATAAATGCATCATATAGGGTGAATGCATTCTTAAAAAAAAACAGCTTCGATTGTCTGGTAAAGAATTTTGTAAGCTGTTATAAACAAATTGGTACTCGATAGAGTTGGTTCTTCGTGCCAAATTTCCCCTTTTAATACATTTATCGGGATTTCATATGCAATCATCAAAGACACTGAGATCGACAATGAAAGCTTGATTTGTTTGATTTGACTCTGTTTAACCTATGTTTTTTTAAGCTCCATCAGCATACATTGGTAAATAAACTACTTTTGTCATCCACTCAAGGTGAAATTCCATTTGATAAATAGTCAATTGGCGTTTGTTCCACGACCTTTGAAAATATATGACAGGAACTGATATCCAAATCAGTAACATCCAAGCAGCAAAGAGATGGTTTTATAAAATGATCAAGTGTACCATACACAATTTTTTTTAACCCGACGACTCTCGAAATTAACTCCTTCAAAGAAGAAACTTGAGAATGTGCATGAACAAAACTAGAAAAAAAATCAAGAGATTAAAAATCAAAAAATTCAGCCGCTGATATGCTGAAAGAAGAAAACTTTTGGGTGTTGTGGATAAATAAATTTACTATAATTTATTTTAGAATGGCCGATTAAAAACAAAAGGGTACTACAACTTAGCGATTGCTTAGAATCAACAACTTCAGCTGTTCATACTTTTTAGAGGAAAGATGAAAGCTGGACTTCAACTCCAGCTTTTTGGAACAAGAAGGATACAAAAGGATTTAAAATTTGCAAAAAAAAACGTTCACAGGACAAGTAATTCCTCTTGGCACAGTAAATACTTTTGATCCAGTAATACAAAGTATCGTAGCTAAGTTACCCATTAACCATCCAATTACGAGTTGAATGACCACGATTCTTGTGCTTACAGCATCTTGATTCTTCTATTGACATGACACCAAAACAATTTTAAATCCACCTGGGGAGGTTCATGCCGATTGAGTTACTAAAGCTTTGCTTCAACCGAAAAGAGAGTCTTTTAACATACCCTACATCATCATAATCGAAGCACGAAGCCATCACCAGAATCACGCGTGCCTCCGATCCATTTCCTCTCACGAGAAAAACCCCTCGTACATGTACCAACCACAACCCTAAATCTCTTCCTATTTTATCAAAATTCGAGCCTCGAAGAGTGGAAACAATCAGCTGCTTCCACGTCTAAACGATTCAACGAACAAGAGACGACAAGAGAGAGAGAGAAGTACACCGACCCTGATGATGCTGAGGAGTTCCGACTTCATAGCGGCAGGAGCGAAGAGCGCGAACGAACAACCGCGAATCGAGTCGAGGATATAGCAATGGAAGGAAGCGAGGCGAATCCACGGGTCAGTCGAAGCAGTCGATGAGGAGGATGTTGGCAAGCCTTCCAATCCAACAACCCTAAATAACAACAACAATGACAAGACTCGTATTCTTTGCCGCCTCTTTGCTGTCGATCGACGACGACGACAACCAACACAAATGGTGGGCGGTCTCACGAAGACATTTACTTCGAGTCGTGTTCTGCTTCGTTACGTGCGACATCTGTTTGGAGGTTTCCTCACTCTTTGTTATACGTATTTATCCATGCAATTAAAATATATATTAGTGTTAATACAGTATATACGTATGCATACGTATAAAAAATCTACATTTAGATGGAGAAATACAGATATTAATTTGTGTCTTCCAGTCATATTAGATATATCCTTTTGGTGCCTAAAATTAAATGATTGTATATACTATATATATATATATATATTTTCAAACTTAATTAAGTATTGTCCATATATAATTAAAAAAAACTAATTAATAGGTATATATATTTGTATACGTAATTATAATTTCTTGCTGCTTAAGTCACGGCCTTTAAATGGCAGAAAGGATCATTGATCTTTTTGACTACCGAAACGCGTTATCATTTCGACATCATAAAACCAGCAACTTCAGAAGAGAGGATTAGACCGATTCAAAGGCTGCGGAAGATTCGCATTGATGATCCAACAAGTCAATCCAACTATGCAATCCCAATGGTTTTTGGATGAACACAAAGACCATGACCAAGTCGACCGGGAAGCGTGTTGCCAAGCAAGTAGCTACAGTAGCTACTGGATGGTGGAGCAGGTTCTTCCATTGCTTCTCTGTTCGACCAT
This sequence comes from Musa acuminata AAA Group, assembly GCF_036884655.1. Lineage (NCBI taxonomy): Eukaryota > Viridiplantae > Streptophyta > Magnoliopsida > Zingiberales > Musaceae > Musa > Musa acuminata. The sequence continues at coordinate 22,571,338 of NC_088344.1, read as the reverse complement.
GAATCTGCTGATGGAGGAGAGCTGTGCCTGCAAGCAGATTCATGGAGAAAGATGATGCATCAGTGAGCAAGACCAACAAAAGACAGTATAAATCAAGTAATCAACTCGGTTGTTTCATTTCTCTTCTCCAATCTGAGCACAGAAAAATGCTTTGGAAAATACAACTCGAAGTAACCAGTTCTCGAATCAAAGGCAGTCACTGATGACAGCTTTGCTCTTGGCGAGTAGCTCCTGGGATCATAAAGCTGGGTATCATCTTGTGTTGAACAGTATTCACACTTCCAACACAAAAGCATGCGACGAGGATGAGCAGCTACAAATGAAGTGCTTGCAGGTTACCTTACTTGTGTAGTTCTTCGATTTCAATGCAGATGGCTTAGGCATTTGCTATGATAATGTTTGTTTGTCTACTCTCAAAGAGTCTCTCATCTGTCAAGCATGATTAGAGGTGCAGCTTCTTGATTCAGAAAAACCTGCCTATTGTTCTGACTTTATCTACCTCCGTTGACTTCTGACTTTTTCTAAATGCCCTGTGTTATCTAAAAAGGGAAGAAAAGGTTCTATTTTTTCTGCAAAGATTTCATGTTTCTAAATTTATATGAAAATAATTACACAAGAAGTTTCATCGATATCTTAACATCACATGATTAGTACCTCAACGTCACATGACTAACGTCTCGACATCACATGATTGATCATTTGAACTTGATGAAATATGATTATGTTCAAGAAGACGTGTAACTATTTTTGACATTAAATCAAAATCTTTGATGCAAATTATTTAAAATCTAAATGTAAAAAGCCCATCATACCATTATGAATCGGACGATTTAAAACTATTATATTCGATATAATTTATAGAATAAGATTGAAACTTAATCAATAATCAATAACTAAGTTTAGGGTTTGACTCGTTTAATCAATAACTAAGTTTCAATATTTTAACAAAATTGAAACTTAATCATTTGATTGTATATAATGAAATTGTTATTTAATTTAATAATTATTTATATTTTATAAAGAGTTTTAATCCACTTATACAAACAGAAGAAGCCATTGATAATGTAATGTTGCATAATTCCGAGACTCATAAATAACACAATAAATGTCTAATTGGAAAATAAAATTAAGAATGTCCTTACTATCATCATATATTACCTTATTATTTATTTATTTTTATTTTTTTCACAACAAAATATGGGTTTCAAAAGATATTTGTAAGGTTTTTTTTTTTCAGAAATGCCACTCATTTTTATAATCACCAAATAATGCTATTTTTTTCTTTAATATTTAAAATATCTTTTTTTAAAACTCGATATATAAGGTGAATCAGTTTAATTATAATATTTTTATATTACATAATAATATTTTTACTATAAAAAAATATAATATTATTTAAAAAATACAATGAGAAGATTAAAATGAATAATTAGACATCAATCTTATAAATCAACTCAATCAAAGAAACAACTAGAAAAGTCTAAACACATGTAATTTAACAATTAAAGGACAATTCAATAAGATGGAGATTAATATCAATCAAAATTTCAACATCATTAGACTAACGATCACCAAAGAATAATAAGTAAATGAGTTTTTGAGTTTATATATGCTAAACATAAATTTGTAATTATAAATGCAAAAAAAAAAAATCAGATTTTTGCCACCATCTGACACAAAGCCACTAATTTTTGATGCGTGTTTATATCGGGTCGACCAACGCGACAGTTGGCCCGTTGGATTATGATCGGACGGCGCTCAGAGCCGGGCCACTTGTAGAATCCTCGCTCTTTGCCCTGCTGCTCAAACCTAAGCCCTCGAACCTCCTCCTTCTTCTTCGTCGTTCGTCTCCGCTGCGGACGAGAGGAAGGGAGAACACCACGAGAAGCGCTCGATCTCCACCGCTGTTGCTCCTTCGATTCGACAGCATCAGGTATTTTCTCGATCCCTCACCTTTCCCCGTCTAATCGTTGTTTTCTCGAGAACCTCGCAACGTCTTGCGGAGTCTTCTACGACGATTTCTTGAAAGGAGATTTAATTGGAACCTGCTCGCTCTCATTTCCTCGACCGCTCCTTGCTCCCTCCCTCTCGACCACCTTTGCAATTACCAAATCACCGAGGCGAGAGGCGGTGCCTCTGTTTTCGATATCAAGACCTTTTTCGCTTTCTTAATTTCTTTTCCCACGTTCTTTCTTCTTTCGTCTTTTTAGCCCTTAGCAGTCAATTTTAGGTTTTGTCCTGTCTCTTAAACGTTGATCCTTCAAATCATGGGGCTACCATGGAGCGTAAAAAGCCTTTTTTTTCTCGCCCCTTTTCTCAGTTGATTTGCATTTCTCTTTTTCTTCCGTTTTGTTTATATGATCTGCAAGTCAAAAAGATCAAAATTTCTGGAAGCAAACGCCGGTTTGCTCATGCGTGATAAAATTAGGGCAATGTTGTTGAATTCTGTTTTCGTAACCATTTTAAGACAGATTTATTATTATTATTTTCTGTGTCAATGAATGTGTGGCAGATACATTTTGTTTTTAGTTCTTAGTGTCTTGACGAATTTCAAGATTCAAGAACACATTGTATACTAGTGCTCAATTTACAGGGAAGACAGTGGTTAGTTACTTGAATTTGTATTTTGATCATCGTTCAACATGTTATCATAATCAGATTGGGTGATTCAACCTGAGAAAAACAGGAACCAATTTTCTAATCCAACTTTGCTCTAAGAACTTAGGATTGGATTACCCTTGAATCATGATAAACCAGCTAATTTGATTGGTTTCTTTAGCAATGTCTAGAACTGGTTAGTCCATAAAGGTCTAAAGAAAAATTCTCCTTAGTGACCCATCAGTAAATTCACTGGTGTCCTGATGATCTTAGTCTTGTCCATATTTACTGCCAGTTTGGTTTCAGTGACTTTGCTACATAAATTCAACGTTATGATTGCCATGCTTAGGTGTTTGTGATATTTCCAAGAGCTATACTTTGTGCTCTTATGTTGGCATTCACTTTTGTACAAAGATTTAGAAGCACACATCTTTAACAAAAGAAGTTAAATGCATAATTAACATTAGAATAACTAATTTAGGTTTTTTTAGTTACATATTTCATTGCAGGAAGAGGAAAGAAAATGTACTGAGTAGAAGAGTATGCTGCTAATTATCAAATTGCAGTATAATTACATTTATAATGGCACTATCTGAGAATATAAATAAGTGGTATGGGTTTTGGTAAATCGAGGATTAATGCCTTCTGTGCTAGATTTTGCTAATGATGTGTTGTCATGGTACCAGATATGCTGGACTAAGTCATTTTTAACTGAGATTGTCCGGGATCATTCATTTAAAATTGGTGTGTGTGAATCATGGTTATACTTCTCTATGTTGTGTTGGTACTTCTTTGGACAATAGGTTCTGCAGTGTAGCCAATTTTTTAATACTTGAACTAGTTGAATTCAGTAGATATATACAGGTCCAATTAACAATGAGTAGACAGAGTTTATCAATTTTTTTGCTTTTCAAGGAAAACCAGGGACCAAGAATGTTAAAGCAAATAAGCATCCCTTTGTACACTTCAATTTCCAACATATAATTTTATTTACTGAGAAAAGTTCTTTTGGTTTTTATGGAGTAAAGATGAAGAAATGACAAAGAAGGGGGCTGCTGTTCAAGCGACTAAAAATTTAGCTCTCTTTAACATGAAGCTGAACCGGAGAATAACATAAATCTTAACATGAATCTGTCTGTCATAAATCAGCTACAATTTGCTCGAAGACAAGTCAACAAGTTAAGCTTCTTGGACCACTGAATATGGACCCTTTATTATCCATCTCATTAGAGATGATATCTCCTGCAGATGGGTGAGGAAGTGAACTTGATTGCTTTCTGTTCATATGTTCATTTTGCATCGGGGGATCTTGTTTGATTAATGTTTCTACGGACTAACCTTTAGGATGACATCTGTAGCATCTGAATGATGACTCAAAGTGGTTTGATTGTCTATTGAGTCTTTCATTGGCCTTTTGATTTCTGAAACTTCGTTGGCTCTACTTTACTTTTAGTGGCTGATCTTTGATTGGTGTATATTCAAATTGACATCATGAAATTTTAGCAGATACATGTCATACATAAGTCAATTTAATGTGATATTTAAGTTATTCTAAATTTGTTTCTTATGGTAATAATCGATGATATACTTTCTGGTTCTTTTTGTCTATTGTGTGATGTAGTGTGTTTATTTAAGAGGGAAAACTTTGGTGCCACGGTATGGTTACTCCTTTGCAACTGAGTTGACAAATGTTTGAGACATGGAAGCAACTTTTCCTTGCAAGGGTTTAGTTGCATACAGTCCCAAACCCCAGATTGCGAGAGCCTTGCACACTGGCTGCCCTTTTAAGTGTGTTGATATGAGAAATTAGCAATTTTGTTATGCAGTATAGTTGTTTTAGTAGGATTTTTTGCTGTTTTTTTTAATCTTTTCTATTTGATCCAACTTGGAAATTCATCGTCACTGTTCATTTTGGTTTACAGCTGTTATTTCGTTGTCTATTTCCACCCAAATTACTGTGGAGAATGGCCAGCAATCCACAGTCCTCTGGGACACAGGTAGCATGTCACCCTAAAATGCTCTCTCCATTTCCTCTTTCACCTGCCTGGTACTTGTTGTGTGATTTACCATCAGTTTGAGTTATTTTTTTTTCATTTTGTTATTGTTTGCGTGCCGTGAAAATTAATATTTTTATTCCATTCCAAAGCCTTTTAGGCCTGCAGTAGTGGGGCCTGCTGGCCCACCTCAAAATTTTGTTCCCCCTATGCCTATGCAGGTAACCTTGCTTCTTGCTTGCGTTTGGTTTTCTTGCTTTATTTGAATTCCTTTATTATTTCTTAAAATCATGTAATTATGGATATTTCAGTTTCGAACATTGGTTCCACCAACGCATCAGTTTGTCCCAGCAGCCTGTCAGCCATTCCGGCCTGTTGCACAAGGAATGCCTGGACCAAATGTTGCCATGCCTACTGGTCAAACACAAATGCCCCATTTTCCTCAATCACAGCATTTGCCTCCAATATCAGGTCAACCAGGTCAAGTGCTGCCATCATCACAAGCAATTCCATTGCCGTATGTTCAAGCAAGTAGACCTATTATATCTGGGTCATTGCCACCTCAACAGAATGCTCAGGTGACAAGCAATGTGCCTAATTTTCCCAGTTTAGGAATGCCTCTTTCTTCATCTTATACGGTAATTTCTTCAAGCTATGAACAAAAGTTTTTATCTTCAATTTTGGTTTGGTTTCTGTTGTCCGTTGTTTGATATTCTGATATTGGACTATTGCAGTTCATGACATCTTATGGTCAGGCACCAAATAGTATAAATGCTCCATCCCAGTTTCAACCAGCATCAATGATGCAGACTCCTGCCCCTTTAGTGGCACAACCCTGGTCTATGCCTGGAACTCAAAGCATGCCTCTTGTTACCCCTTTGATCCAAACTGCACAGCTACCTGCAGCTGCTGCTGTGATGGCTCCAGTGAGAATCTCCCCCACTTTTTGCTCCCCACTCTTCATCTTCTCTGTAGGAAAAAATTACATTTTTAGTCCAATAAATGTTAATTGTGTAGCTCTCTGCCTTAGCCTCCTTTTTTCTTCTCTAAAAAACGTAGGCACAAACTGTCCAGCCTAGCTCTACTGAACAGATGTCTTCTGATTGGCAAGAACACACATCTGCAGATGGTAAAAGGTCTGTGCTGGATAATTATGCTACTTGCTTGCTGTCTTCTCTTGGTCGAGAAACTTTTTGCTGTATATTTACTGCTGTTAAATTAAAATTGTTTAATTCAACACTGGAGAACTATGCTTGTAGTGTTTACTTCATTACTTATTAATTAATCCATGTGATTCTTACTTCGTTTGTATGGTCTTGATACATTATTCATTTTTTGGTTCTAATTCTTATGATGGTTCTTCAGGTATTATTATAATAAGAAGACCAGGCAATCTGTCTGGGAGAAGCCACTTGAGTTAATGACACCTACTGAGGTGAGTCATTTTTGTAAACAAGTATTTCCATATTACTTGCAATAAAACCTTGAGTTGATCATGCCAGTGACTGAATCTCATTATTGTACCTTTCATAAATCGTGACTGTTGTAGCTACTGTGTCGATAAAAGGAATTTTTATTTGTATCATCTGTTTCTTTGCATGTTCTACTGGTTTGTAGATGTCTTTTGGCACGTCTGGAGCAAAAACAAACTGCTCTATATGGTCATTATAAAGGCGAGGTTTCACTTTACTCAAGGCAGGCAATTTTGCTATTTATTTTTATTTCATTAAGGGGCTTCTTTTCCTTGTAATGCTTGTGGTAGGTCTAATATCTAGTACACAAGAACTAGCAAGGCCTGATGCATTTCCTTGGCCACTCTTGATATGTTGACATGAGATTTTGGCTGTTCTCTTTTATTTTTAGCTAGTGCAGAATCTGATAGTTTGGGGCTAAATAGTTCATCTTGATACAATCTTGACTATTGATCTGAGGACTGCATTAGATGCTTCTTGTGCTGTAGAAGTTGGGCAGAGTTTTGCACTTACATTATGGTCTCTGATATGTTAGTACATGCTTCTGCTTATGTGCTGAGATGATGCAACTTTTGGACAGATCAAATTATCAAATCATCGTTAGGGTTCTTTGAGGTCATTTGTCTATATGCGTACTAAATGTCTGTTTGTTATTTTAAATCATATATTGTATATAATATTCAAGCCAGTATGTTTTACTTATTTCACAATTCAGTGTATAATATTTATTACTACCAACTGGGGATCATTTGGTGGGTGGTATTTCCTGAGCAAGATGCCAACAACTGTCACTGTGATAATTGCTAGTTTTTTTCAGAATTTTATACTACAAATTCTGATAGTTGATCTGTTTTTAATTAGTCCTCTTCTCAATGGTATGTTGAAACTTCTGTATTGAATCTTGATAGTACCAAAATATACTTGCTATGATGCACGAGTTTTTAAGTTAATGTAAACAATGTTCAACCTAACTGCCAAGTTCTCTCTGATCAGCTGCAAACTTTGAACGTTTGCTTACTGTTAAAATTCTCTTTTGTTGAGTTGGATTTTTGAAATTACAGTATATCAAACACAAGATGCTGAAATATCTTCTTTCCCGTGGTATATGACTATATGTGAACTAATTATCTTCCGTTTTACTGTGTGAAGGACAACACCTTATTTTCTTCCTATTTCATCAAGAGAGAATTAATTTCCTTCCATCAGATCATAACTTCATGCATGCCTTGGTGTATTTGATCATTGAAAATCTAGTATGCTAATGCTGATTTATATGACTTAATTAGTTTTAAGTTTGTTCACAGGTACATGATTTAATTTCTCACTCAGGAGGTATGGTTTATTGGGGGAATGTTTTTCTTGCAATGTGCTTCTTAGACTATCTGTCATCCCACATTTGTGGAAATTGTAGAATGTACTGTAACCAACTAGAATCTTTTCGGTGAGTTTACATGAGAATCATTCACTGATGCTATCTTTAGTAGTGCTGTTGGACATTCTATCATAATCATACTGTTTGTCTTTATTTCTTGAGATCACAATGTCTGATGTCTAACAGTAGTAAATCATTATATGACTTTTCACTGAAATGTTTTTTATAATTCTTGTACTCTTTGGTAAAATGTTTCGTTGTTACTCAGATGTGTGGTTATGCAATTACTGTCTAGGTGTGCTCTGTGTTTCCTGGCTGCGTTGTCCAGGAAGTTTTTTTTTTTTTTTTCTATTGGAGATTTTATTATGCTCATTATACAATATTTTTTCAGAAGTTGTAATTAGTAGTTCTCAACTCGCCAGCAACTTATGTTTACATACCTCCCTAGACGCCGTTGGTTAATGAGAAGATTCATGTGCTTGTCTGTTTGGTTTGTTGACAATATTTAACTCAAAGCTCTTGTTTAATATCTTTTGTCAGAATCATTTCGTGGTTAATATTTGGAATGTTTATTTTGATGTCCGATCAATTGGTAGCTTAGTTTGAGTTTTCTTTTTTATCTATCATGATTTGTCTTATTTCTGTTAGCAGTTAATATTTACAAGGTTTGTTCTGAAATCTGATTAGTTATTTCCTTATTTTGATTGGAACCTTATTCTTTTCTATTGTGAGCTCTTATTTCTGTTTATGATCATGAAGCTGGCCTTGTCCCATTAATTACTTAACTTGTGAAGTTGTACAAAACTTTGTAGGTTCAACTATCATATTCTTCTTTGCTCTTCTGGTAGCTATTGGCTAGGAAAAAGATTTTCAGGCATACACATGTATCTGCGAAAGGTTCTTTGAGGCAGATAATCTAATTGGCATCCATCAATTTTATGTATACTTGGCATACATGTGATTGGACCTCCCTAGATCCTGCATTAGCAGGTGGAAGCCCTTTTTTATGCCATACATGTGACTCAACATGTGCATGCAAGGCTTGGTGCCAATACATGCTTATGGGTACATGATTGGAGATCTTGATATTTTATGCTTGGGTGTGTACCATGTTGAAACTAGCATGATATGCTTATGCATCATGCCTATGGAGCCATATCTTTCCACATTGATATTTAACAATGCTGACTCAGCTAGGACATCAGGACACGAGGACCATCTTGACAAACAGACATGGACTCCAACATCTTGATGCATGTGATACATGGGGCTGCATATTTCTGCTAGCTTCATCAAATTTTGGTCATTTTTTAATCACAGCATTGAGTTCATAGATGCATTTTACAATTCAGTACATATTTGCAGACTTCCATATTATTATGACACTTTGTGCCAGCTGGGCATATAGCACATCTATCAATGTTCTTATATACTCTGGAGCAGCCTTGAAATTCTTGAATGATAATTTGGTTCAAGCTTTGCTTGCTCCAGAAAACCATTTTAAGGAGCTAAATGAAGGTGCTTGCTTCGAGATGCATATGGACTAACTGTTGCCATGTGATATAGTCTCTTTATAAAACTGTTGATAATGATACTAAGCAATACCATTCGCCGAATATCAGATTCAAACTTGTGAAAGTCACATACCAACTCCATGATGTATTAATTTCCATTGCAAGTACAACAGAGAGTTCCTGACTTTCTGAATATTACACTTATTTGTCTGTCTGCTCTAGTTCTAACTATAGGTTGGAAGTTCACACCAAGTTAGCATTCTGAATAAAGATTGCCGATGTGCCATGCTGTAGCGTGTTGTAACATGCACGACACATCGGCTCACTTTGACAGGCACTTCCTATCATCGGGCCTTTTCTCATGCATGGGTACAGTGCGTGCCATGAGCATGTACCAGCTTGGTCATGCATCTTCTTGTAGAAAGCAACAACCCTCATTTTATCTCTGTGGCAAACACTTTGTACTTAGCATTAGAATGTGAAAATTTTCACATAAATCAGGCATAAGTTCAATAACCTTAAATTTCATAGCAAAGGACTTTCATAAGCAAGCTAGAAAACATGTTATGTCTTGATAAATTATTTAAACTCTAACCACTGGCATAAGCATACTAAATCAGGGACTTTGTCTTTCAAGTTGAGTTCAGGGATTTTGCTTTATATCTTCGTTTCTAGTTGTGCCCATGCTTTTTAGTTTCTTATTTTTGTCCAGTTTCTCATGATTATGCTATTCTTCTTTTACATTCCAGACTAATCTCAACTTGAGATTTTCTTGCAAGTGGTCATGTTTGGTCTATCAGCCACTTGTTTGGACCATGTTCCAGGGATATGTTATCCATGCTTTAAAGCCTTCTTTGTTGTAGTTTTCGATGTTGCTCTTTTTTTTTTTTTTGAACTTTTACAATTATTACTGGCATGCCATTTTTTCTTTTCTTAGTTTTGATCTTGGTGTTTATTTCTACACTGGCACATCTATCAATGGTTTTTGAACTTAAAAACTGGTTTCCCCTTTGCAGTAATTTCAATGTTTGCTTGAAAAGATCTATTGTCACTTTGGAATTTGTATTTCTTTTGTATATGTTGTTTTTTATTTTGTGTTATATATCAAATATTGCCCTATCTTCATTGCATCTCTTAATTTCCCTCCATTTTGTATTGCACAAATCTTTGAGTTCATCAGATACAACATAAGAAAATGAATTGTTTCTTCATTCTGTGAATAAATTCTCTTCCTTCTGTCTTTATTTTATCCTATTCTGCTTGATCTGTATGTTAAGTTTTGTATATTTCTTTAGATGGTTTGTCATCTGATCATGCAGTATTCATAGAGACCCAAGACATTTTATTCCTTTAATTTTCTGCATGATTATGACATATCTTATACTAATGCCCTTCATACAAAATTGTTCAGGTTATAAATGCACACATTTTTTCTGACTGGTTATAGTTTATGTGAATGCATGCATATTTCTTCTTTTGACTGGTCTTTTTTGCTTGGTCTTTTGCATATTCGAAGTTTTGCACTAATCATTTGAAGTTTTTTTAACATTTTCATCTATGGCAGAGGGCAGATGCATCAACTGACTGGAAGGAATTCACTGCTGCAGATGGTCGAAAGTATGTCACTGTGTCATTCTTTTAGTTTATGATGATATTCTGCTTATGCTGTTATTTTCTTGAGCAGCACTATATATTGCCATGATGAACTGTGATATATTTTGATCTTTATATGTTTCAGATACTACTATAACAAAGTCACAAAGCAATCCAAATGGACAATGCCTGACGAGCTCAAGGTTTGATCTTGCTTTTGTTGTTTCTAACATTCTCTTTCCATCCTGCGTCAGTTTGGCCCTCAGAATTCTGTTTGTGCTGATTTTAGCTAGCTCGAGAACAAGCAGAGAAGGCTGCAACTCAGCCAGCACCAAAAGAAACAGGGACCACTGTTGTATCAGTTGCTTCAAGTGTTCCTTCTGTTGAGACACCTTCTGCAAGTGCTTTGGCTCTTAATGGACCAGCAGCAGTATCTAACGCCATGCAGTTGCCAGTTGATTCTGGTACCCAACCCCTGGCGACCTCTGTGGCACCATCATCCATTGCTGTTGTAACATCTGCTGGCATCAATTCTAGTTCTTCTGTAGGAACAGAAAACACAGTTGGTGTGTCAAATCATCATGCACCTTTAACTCCAGTAATCACTCCTGCTTCTGCGAGCAGTGAATTTCCTTCTCTTTCTGTGGATGCTCCAACCGCTGCAATCAAGTATGGATCTGGGTTGCTTTGGTGTTTTTATTGCCTTTCTTAAGTGTTGTAGCGAAATCTTGACTTCTAAACTGACTCTTTTCAGCAGTAATCAAGACAGTTCATCCCTTACAAATTCTGCAAGTGTGCCTGATGAAATTTCTGCTCAGGATGTTGAGGTATGTCAAGTTAGTAGCTTTACTAAACTTATCGCAGATAGTGTTCATTTCTTATTGTAGTAATAACATGCACTTATGTGGATTTGTATGCTAAATTTGGAGCAATAATTTAAAAAGCGCCAGGCGTCAAGGTTCAAAAACGCCTGAGGCGTTAGGCACTCACCCGAGTGACGCGAGAGGCTCTAAAATATTAAAATAAAGATATATTTTAATATTTAAAATATTAAAAATAATTAAAATATAAAAAAATATTTTAATATTTTAAAAAAATTCTCTACTATTAGTAGTAGTAGAGAAGAGTAAGTGTGAGAAGGAGACTGAGGTGGGATGCTGAGTCACGGTAAGAACTGGGATGCGAACAGGAGGTTGCTGTATGAGAGCAGTGACAGCAGGTGGTAGCGAAAAGCAGCGACAACAGAGATCAACGATAGTGGGCGATAGCGGAGAGCAGCAGCAGTAGCAGCGGGCAGCAACGACAGCGGAGAGAGGCAGCAGCGGCGGAGAGGAAATGTCGACGGCGGAATCACGAGTAGGGTTGGGGGAAGTCGCGAGGGGGAGGCTGACGCAGATGCGACTGAACCAAACCTAAAAAGCTGGTTCGGTTGCTTGGTTTAAATCGGGCGCTCGCTCGAAGCGCTCGCGCCTGGGCTCGGGCAAGCACCCAGGCGGTGCCTCTTTGAAGCGTGTTGCCTGGACATTAAACGAGGCGCTCGGGCCTCGCCTCGCCCGACCGCCTTGGCGAGCGCTCGAACGCATTTTGAAATCACTAATTTAGAGAGCAAAGAAATCATTTGCTATTTCATTTTAATTTCAGAAAGTAGTATTTTAAATGATTGAAGCTTAATTTTTTTCAGAAGATTGTATCTATTTGGGATAACTAGTGATGCTTGATTAGATTAGGCTTTGAACAGTAATAAATTTTTACCATGTCTATCTGTATGTTTCAAGATGTGTTGTTGGACTTCTGTGCTTTGCAAACTTGAAGAAAATATTTGAGGTATTATATGTACGAGTCTTAAGAACTTGGTAAAGCTGTAATTTGGTGTGATCAACTATATGTGATGATTTTGTAGAGGAGAAATGTGTGGTTGATGCTGTCGATATTCATTGTTGAGTCTGTTTTTCTTTGTCATTGCTTTATACATAAATCTATCCACTGAAAATTGTCTTAATAGTAGCAGATCTCATTTTATATTCCAGTTCTAGATAGCATATTGCATAAACATGATTATTGCTTATGTTCTGTAAGGACAGTGATATAAAAGCCTTGCCCGGCTTGTTACTTATGATGTTTACTATTGCACTTGATATTTCAAATTAGATACAGGGTTTGGAAAAAAAAACAAGATGCTTATGTTAGGTTGGTGTTAGAACTTTTATGTCCTTTTGGCCAATTGCCACTTTAGGTTTCTGCTGGATGGTATGCCTCTTGTTTGCTCTGTAATAGGGTTTATGTTGGTATTTAGTAGGGATTGGTTGTGTGCTGACATGTTACTGGTACCTAATTTAATTGGTGGCACAGAAGCTGTCGGAATGTTTGGTGCACTTTTTGAGCTTGCAACAGATGGTCAATAACATGGCCTACTTGTTGTATAAAATAGCCGGTCTTGGCACTGCATGGTTTGACAGACTTTGGCATGAGATTTTTTATGTCAGCTAAAACCTAAAGCTTTGAATAACATACCTCATACTAGCAGAAATAAAAACTTTTGATAGGCTACTTATCTGCTTAAGCAATATAAGCTGCCCATACTCTGAAATGCTCGATTTGATTGCCCTGTTTGTTGTGTGATTGTTGGATATCCTTTGCTCTTGCCCAATGTTAACTGTGGGTCTTCACTTGGTGGTTGTGCTCTTAACTCTCTTTTTTGGGTTTTTGCTTACTTACATGATTATGCTTGCATCAACCAGTATGAACTTGATGCTTAAAGATGAAAATATGGAATATAAACCAAGTAATGAACTGATAAAAATTACCTCGAGTTAATTTGAGAAATCACTTTTCATTTTTGACATAAAATGTGAAGGCAAGAAGATAAAAACAAAGATTTGCCACTCATCAAAAAGTGGAACACATTTTATGCTTAAGTGTGAGGGCAGAGGAGGATGAAGAGTGCAGGAGAGATGAACATGGAGGAAGAGTAACTCTGTATTTGATTGCCTATTTATAATTAGTAAAATGAGGATAATTTTGTCATTATACTTGAAAGGAAATATATAAATGATCAAAAGAGGCAATTTGGGAAAGTGCTCTGTTGGTTAATAGATGTTTACCACAGGATGTAGGATGTAATTATTACAAAGGTTGGGTCTCAATCATACTATTGAAGTGAACTTTTGTTAGTTTGTCTTGCTTTTTGTACATATTCATTCATGGTACTTTATTACTTTGAAGCTAGTCATGATCTTTATCTATTGGATGATCCTAATTCCTAATCTTCCCTAGTTAATTCCAAATCTGTAGTTTGATGGCTCTTTGGCTTCCTTAAAGTTACTTTGCTTATGCCTTTTTCATCTAAGCATTTTTCTTTAATTGGATAAACTGGTATATCTCTTCATTAATGCTCCAGGAAGCTAAAAGGACCATTCCGGTTGTTGAGAAAACTAATTTCACTCAATTAGAAGATAAAATGGTTGATGAAGGACAGTTCGTTTATGCTAACAAGCTGGTAATATAATATGTTTCACATGTTAGTTGACATCTTCTTTTATGTGTGTAAGCTTGTAACTAATACTTCTCTTTAGGAGGCAAAAAATGCTTTCAGGGCTTTACTGGAATCTGCTAATGTGGAGTCTGATTGGACTTGGGAACAGGTGTGCAATTTCATCTCCTTTTTATTTGGAATGGCATAGGCATTAGCCAATTAGCCTGATTATTTGCACGTGGTTAATGTTTTTTTTCTACAGTAGTATATATGTATGATTTCTTATTGAAACTTCCTAGGCAATGAGGGTTATCATCAATGATAAAAGATATGGTGCTTTGAAAACACTTGGAGAAAGGAAACAAGCATTTAATGAGGTCAGCTTATGAGTTAACTTCAGATATAAAATTCACATTATAATCACGTTTCTAAATGCTATGACAATTGGGCCATTTAGTTCCCAAGTACCTATTGAAATCACCTATGTTATTGATTTGATTGTTCATCAAATTTTTTACTCTTATTACAGTACCTGGGCCAAAGGAAAAAACAGGAGGCTGAGGAGAGGCGCATCAAGCAGAAGAAAGCAAAAGAAGACTTCACTAGAATGCTAGAAGTAAGTTCAATTCTTCTAAGATAAGGTTGGTAATCCACTTGCTTATGATATGATTTCTATTGGTCTTGTGCAGGAATGCAAGGAACTTTCATCGATGACTAGATGGAGGTTTGCTCTTGACTGTTCATGTTGTATTAGTGGAATTAAATAGTTCTTAGGTTAAAGGGTTTTTGTATTAGGACTCTTGTTTTCTTGCTCTTGTAAAATTTCTGTTATGTTTTTGAGTATTTTTTTGTTAATTAAACACAATTTCAATTCTATCTATGCAGTAAAGTGATAACCATGTTTGAAGATGATGAACGATTTACTGCAGTCGAGCGGTCAAGAGAGCGTGAGGATCTTTTCGAGGGCTATATAGCGGAGCTCCAGAAGAAGGTTGGAATTCTAAAGACTGTGTATTCTTATGTTTACCAACTAGTGATTTTTTTAAGAGATCTATTTAAGTCTCTTCTTACTCTATGTTGAGTAAATCTGCCATGTCAAGCCTATTTTTGGATCCTTCATGCTTTTATTCTGCTCGAGCTGCTGATTTTTTTCTTACCTTATAAGGAAGTTTAATGTTGGTTTACAAATATAATCATCAAAATCGATCAGGTATCAGTTTCACCATGGTGGAGACCAATATAACCAATGTGTTTGCATTTAGTTCAAGTACTTGGAGTCCTATCTTTGACAACTTAATAGCTCCTGGTCCCATTCTGCATCATTGTATCTCATATAGAACAATATAACTAATGTGATTGCATTTAGTCCAATTAATATGGAGCAAGGTTGTTCAACTCGGCCTGGACCTTAGGGTCGAGCAATCTTATGGCCCAGATCAAGATTGATGAGTTGAGCCAAATGCTATAATATAAAAAAAAGGTGGAATCAGCCTGACTTGTGAGTCGACTCGATGTTCGAGTCGATGGAGTTTACCGAGTCAATTCAGTTGGCTGTATATAAAAGAAAAAAGAAGAAGAAAAAACTCACCTCAAAGACGAAGCAATGTGTAACGGGCCCTAATCACCCTAATAATTGCTGTTGCTCATGATGAGAGGGTGCTGCCAACCTCGCCGGTGGCCGTTCAATGTTGCTGGTCTCCACTTCTCTCCTGCAACCCGCAGGAGGTATGAGGTGATGAGCCCTAACCGTTGCTGCCATGCATGATGAAAGGTTGCTGTGACCTGCCAAGCTTGCTGGCTGTTCAACATTCGCTGATCGCCGTAGGTACTGTTTCTCCTCCTCTCTCCTACCTCTCTTCCCATCTCCTCTCCTTTCCTCTCCTTTCTTCTACTCTCTTTTTTTCCCATCTCTTCTCTCCTCCCCTCTCCGACCCTCTCTTCTTGTCTTCTTTTCTTTCTTCTCCTCCCATCTTCTTCCATCTCTTCTGCTCTTCTCCCCTCTCCTTATCTCTCTTCCTGTCTCCTATATTTTCTTTTTCTCCTTCTCCCCCTATCCTCCCATCTCCTCTCTTTTCTCTCCTTTTCCTTCCTGCTTTTCTTTTACTTGTAAATTCAAATCTTGGGTTTACATTGTACAACATAGATTGAGTACATACTGTTTTTGCTCCAGTATACTGATATCTTGTCTATTTGACACCTCCTGCATATTCACTCACTTGATCAGGAAGACAGTAGGATAGTAGGTGTTTTTTTATTTACTTTACTAGACAGTTTAGGACAGTAGGACTGTTAGGACAGTAGGACTATTAAACTGGTGTAGGACAGTAGTTTTTTTACTTTGTAACAAGAAAATTATATATAATTTTTTAAATGTATTTATCTTAAATTATTTATTCTTATTTGTTTTTATAATTTGTAGGATCTTATGATCCTACAATCCATTTCTATGATCCGAGTTTGCAACCCCTTAAGGATCCTAGGTTGTAGGTAGGAAAGTGAGGTTGACAGCCTTGGTTTGCTGGCAATCTTTGATACCTTATAGTGCCTAGTTGCGATCTCCATACTTTTGGTGTTGATTCTATGGTTGATATTGGTGACTGTTTATTGCAGGTTACAAGGTGCAAGCACTTTTCTGTCAAATGGAAGTTGCATTTTTCTTTTTATCTTCAATTTGTTGCTAAGAACCACTTGTTTGTGTTCCACAATCCAAAAAGCTCATTGTACACATATGAACAATAAAATATTTTTATAATAGTGCAACTAGATATAAAAAAGAGACAAACCTAGTGCATGAGGAAAATAGTACAACTTTATATACTTATATAAAATCATTGCTATTATTTTTTCTAAACTATAGCTTGAGCGGATCTTGCCGATTGGTCAGGTGTATAGCTCCTTTTTTAATTGAGTTACTGATTTCTATCTCATGCTATCATTTAGATTGTGCACATATGTCATCTCTGTCTCCTATATCTTTCACTAGGGTGTAATGCATTGTGGAAATTGTATTCCTTTACATAATGCTTTGTCAGCTGAGAATCAATGGTTTTGCTGATATCACACATCTTTTCTTCTCTTGTTGCTTTGATTGAAGTATGCCAGCAATGTTATTGAAGATAGACTTTTTTTTATAAGTGATTCTACTTGATTGTGATTGTTAGTCATTTGTTTATAGGTCATCTTTTCACTTAAAAAAGGATTTTTTTTCTTTCCATTAAGCTGCTGGCTTTTTTATTGATTGAAACCCTGTTTTTGTTAGGCATGTTGATGCCTTGTGTTTTAACTGATAATCTTATTCCCTCTGGGCATGACAATTTATTAGATACAGAGTTGATTACATTTGTGGTTGTTATGGTAAAAAATGTTACTGTTACAGCATGCTGTAATTGATTTGCATGTGCTGTGGTGTGGCTGCTTCTGGTCACGGTGCATCCCATTAATACATGGCCACAGGTTTGAGTCAACACTTTGGCCAGTGCCGGTATCCTCGTACTGACACATGCTACACTACAACGGTATGTTTCAAGATTTTTTGTCCTATTTTCTTGGTTTATAAAATCAAATTAAATAAGAAAAAGTAAATCTAATCTATAAATCTATAGGAAATCTAAACTACAAGGATAAGCATGAATAAGCATGCTATAATTAGCCCTAAGTTATGCCTGGGTCTAAATGGAAGAAAAAAGATATAAGCCCTAATTACATGAACTTAGCACACAGATTAGGTGTCAGATTACCTTGATTTAAAGACGATTACAATTGGATTTTGAGATTTAACCCTTCTCAATTGCCAATATTCCTTAATTGTTTGCAATTAGAGAAGAGCTAAGCCTTTTACCCATGAAATAAAGAGATTTGGTTAGGAATGTGTTTGAGAAAGAGAATAATCGATAGTGAGAGCGGAGAAACGAGTGAGGGGGTGTTTAAACCTTGCAATACCGTACCATACCGCTCGGTATGGGCGGTACGTACCGGGCTGATAGAGGACTGGTATGGGCGGTACATCGATACACCTTAGCGTACCATATGTCGGTATGTTTGGTACAACTCGGTACTTATCGTATTGACAACTAATTGGTACACCGGTATGGTACGGTATTCAGAACCTTGGTTTAAACACAGCCCAATCAGCCCTCAATGGTTGGATTGGGTGATGTGGCCCAAATCTGAATGGTCGGATTGCCTGGTACACATCAGATTTTGACCGGTACACCTGTACCGGACCTGAACTGGCTGAAATCACCTTGTCCGAGTCTCTGCAGCTGGTCAGATTGTTGTGTACCACCCTTACCGTACTGTGCCTTTCGAAACTGCAACCATGGTCTCAATAAGATAGGGTTATCCTAAATTTGTAACTGTTTTCTTGTAGTACTAGGTCTTGTCTTTAGTAGATCAGAATATTGATCTCATGACTCTTTTGATGGCCATGTTTTTTCTTTGTCATTCTTACTAGCTCAATGTTTCAAATTTGAACAACTTATGTAAAAGTAACAGGACATAGAATTAATTGCTTTGGTGTCATATCGATCTTGGTGCAGGAGAGAGCAAAGGCTGCTGAGGCGCATAAAAGAAACATTATGGAATATAGAGCTTTTCTTGAATCTTGTGACTTCGTCAAGGTATTACTCTAATTTTCTCATTCATATTGGAAAAAATAATATTGTAATGATATGTTAATTTCTGTTTTCCTTCTTTATTGGTTTAGGCAAACAGTCAATGGAGAAAAGTCCAAGATCGTCTGGAGAGTGACGAAAGATGTTCTCGACTTGAAAAGATTGTTCGATTGGAGAATTTTCAGGTTAGTTCCAACTTATTCTTTACGATGGGAAGCTCTTTTGCTCACTTTTATGTATTGCAGGAATATGTTCGTGATCTGGAGAGAGAGGAGGAGGAACAGAGGAAGATGCAAAAGGTGCATCAGATTCTTAGTATATTTGTAATTTTTGTGTTCTACATATTTACACTTGGTTTTATGAACATACAGGAACAGTTACGACGTGTAGAGCGCAAAAACCGTGATGAGTTTCGTAAGTTGATGGAAGAACATGTTGCTGCTGGAGTTCTTACAGCTAAAACTCACTGGCGTGATTATTTCACACAGGTACTTGGTGATTGTGTTTTGCCCTCACAATATGAGATTTCATCATTAATATGCCGATCCTCATCATTTGATTTACATTTCATTTGCTCCTTGCAGGTCAAAGATTTGTCTCCTTACTTGGCAATATCATCAAATACATCAGGTGCAACACCCAAAGATCTGTTTGAAGATGTTACTGAGGAACTTGAGAAGCAGGTTTCTTTTTTTTCTCCTCCAGTTAACTTCTTTGTGAGGCTATGCTTTTCTAAATAATGATATATTTGGACTGTCATGATAAAGTTAGTTTTAACTTTGAAGGCACATAAGAAATGTGATGGATGATGGGTATGTTTTATCGTAACAAATCCATGTTCTTGTTTCTTGTTGATGGTAGAGCTTGACAAATTAGTCAGAAAATATTTTACAAAATGAATGATAGTCAAAATATACCATTTGTATCTTTTTTTACTCTGAACCATAGTCTTTTTCAAAAAGTTATGATATGTTAAATAGTCTAGTCTGGGAATGGATAAACAACAGAAAATTTAACTTGTCTGCTTTAGACAAAATAGTTCTGTGGCTGAATTTGGTTTCAGCTACCTAAGTAATATCAGTAATCAGACATTTAAGACGAAGTGGAAACTTATGTTGTAATTGATAATAAGCTTCATGCGACACCGAAAATCTGTTTGCATTTATTATCTTAAATTCTTAATACATGGTTAGAAGGAAAGAATGTTGATAAAAAATATTAATACCACTTTCAGACAGGGTTGTGCCTAATATTTCTGAATTCCATCACTAGTAATCCTTGGTGTAATAACTTCAAAAATGATACTAAATACGCTAATACAGAGAGATCTTATGAGGTCTATACTGTTTCAAAATTGTTTGGAAGGGGAATTAATTGAACTCTCCTCTTGCTTGTAGTGTTATTTGTTTTTCATCGTTTCTGCTGGATCCATATTTCTTTGTCTTTCATGTGGCATTACTGTTCTTAATACCATTATTTGTTTGATCTAATATTCAATTTTCTTTTGGGAAATCTTAAAGAGGATTACTGATCACGGTAATCACTAACAGAAACAATGAACCGAAAGTTAATCTTGCCTTTTAGGTTAGTTTCATTGTTACTACGACTAATTGAATCGATGCACCACTACCTGAACTTGTATCTGCTACTAAAACACTATAAAATAGGGGTTGCCATCCAATGATACAAGGGCATATACCTTTTTACCATGGCATGGCTCCCAAGTCATCAAGCTTCAGCTTATTTATCTTTTGTTTAACTTAAATAGTTTCTACATAAATAGGAAGAATTCAAAATTAATGCTTAATAATCAAGAAATTGCTTCGAAGTAATTTGGATCTTTTCTTATACGTAGTACGTGTGTACCAAATGGAATAATTCGTTTTTTTTCTTTTCAGTCAGTCTGTTGTGTACTTCTGATCTCATTGTTCATGGTGCCCTGTTGCCTTTTCCTTTTATAGCTCTGCTATGGAAGAGGAAATGGGTAGGTGTCAGCTGCAAACCTCTCCTTGTGGGACAGCTGCTGATGTTCATATTAATCTATTATGTGCTGTATCTCGTATTGGGTAGACCTCATTCAATGTTTGTCTCAGTCCAATTTTCGTTTACTGCTAAGGCTAATCAATTATTTTTGTCTTTGCCCTATGTTACATGTCATGGTTAAAATTAAATTACGAATAAAAAATTAACATAGAAAAAAAATTGAAAGTGTGGTTCG
This sequence comes from Musa acuminata AAA Group, assembly GCF_036884655.1. NCBI lineage: Eukaryota > Viridiplantae > Streptophyta > Magnoliopsida > Zingiberales > Musaceae > Musa > Musa acuminata. The sequence continues at coordinate 22,550,492 of NC_088344.1, read as the reverse complement.
ATTATGCTAGCAAACTTCTTAGCTCCAGTTAGCAAACTAATCTGTTTGAATCCTTGTTTTATCCTATTAGCCAACCGTTTACTTTAATGTCAGGAATAATGCTGTGATTGATATCCAGTGGAGGACCTTTTTCTGTTGATGCTAATGATCATAGCATTATAATTTATAAAAGAACGTGTATCTTGAGACTATTTTTGTATGTTGTTCTATTTTGCAGTATCATGAGGACAAGGCTCAAATTAAAGATGCAATGAAGATCGGAAAAGTAATCTGTTACTATTTTGTTCCTTCATGCTTTGATTCAAAAGAGGTTCCTGATGATATGAATATCTTCTTCCAGATTACATTGGCTTCATCATGGACATTTGAGGACTTAAAGACTGCTGTTGCAGGTATTGATAGTTTGAGAGGAATATCTGAGATAAACTTGAAGGTAATTTTCTCATCTTCTGCTTTTGTTATTTATTTGTTTTCATGTTTTTTGTGAGTGATAGTCAATCAATCAAGGTGTTTGTTCCTATCAAGCAAGCATTTGATCACCTTAGGAAAGAATAATAGCTGGAACTCTTGAAAAATAAAGTATGTGTTTTTTACTTTTACTAAAAGTTTCTCATCTGGTTTCTATCATTTGTCCCTTCAGAATTGCATTTTTTCGCTTCTGCTTATGTCCCAGATTGATTAACATTGACTATTAGCACTATTCTTTTATTGCCATTCGCCAATTCCTCAGCACCACCAGCTGCTTGCAATGCTGTGCTTACAAGAAAGCACTATTTTACCTCAAACCCCCTTTTTTATGCTTTATCTTCGCGTCAAATTGATGTTAGCCTTGGTGTGTCTTGATCATTTATCTACTTTGGATGCCTTATGTATGGTATAAGACTTGATTTGATGCTTTTCAAAATTTTGTAGCTGGTATTTGATGAGTTACTGGAAAGAGTTCGGGAAAAGGAGGATAAAGATGCTAAAAAGCGCCAACGTCTTGCAGATAATTTCTCTGATCTGTTATACTCGATCAAGGTACTCTCGCACCATGTTCTGAACAGTTTTTTGATTTTTGAGATCTAGTTTATCTTGACTTCCTTGTTTTTTTGAAGGAAATAACTGCATTTTCAAATTGGGAGCAATGCAGATCACTTTTTGAAGACAGTCAGGAATATAGGTATTCAGTGCTGATAAGTCTCTTTATTATTCATGTCAAATATGGTTGAGTTTCTGTTATCATAGCTATTTGGTACCACTTGTTATAAGGTCAATTGGTGACGACAATTTTGGAAGAGAGGTTTTTGACGGGTATGTTGCTCACTTGCAAGAAAAATTGAAAGAGAAAGAACGCAAGAGGGAAGACGAAAAGGTAATAAGTATTTTTTGGGTTCATGATTATTATGTGTTAAACTTTGTCGCTAAACTATACTTGAGACTTCTTTACCTAATGGATGTCACTTTTTGGTTGCAAAAGTACTAGAGGCTTATTTCAGTTGGTAGTTTTTGAGTTCATCCGTGTGGAATGGTAGTTCTTAAATTGTTTTAGTTGCTGTAGGTGGTCGGTTCCTCTCATTCTCCTACCGGTAGACTCGTAGATACTGGATGGCAGTTATTTCATATTGGCAAAACCAATTAAAATTTTGTGATGCACTAATTTAAATGCTTTTTTTTATAGTACTTTCATAGAGGGTGATAACAGAACACAATAGTTATCTTTATGAAGCTGCACTTTAATGCCTGGTTAAATTGATTACTATATATATTTTGTGTGCCTATGGGAATGTGTTGTTGATTTACATGTATATATATTATCAATGGTTCGAAGCAAGTGCTCATCAGGATGTCCTGTTGAAGCAGTTAGCACCTTAATCAAAATGAGCCTTTTATTCATGGATATTGATTTTTTTGTATGAGGTGCTGCTGCAGTAAATTTTTTTTTCATGCAGTTGCTTAGGAATTTAGTGTTTGATATCTCCTTGCTACTATTTCAAGTTTAATGTACTGTTGATGGGAGATTATTAGGGCAAAGATGTCATTAAACTTCATTTATTTTTAATTAGGATTTAGGACTTTCCTCGCAAAGTTTGAAACCGGCAACATATTTTATTTATGATAACTCTAATTGGCCAATAGAAAAAACAAAATAGATTGAGCAACACATCTTACCCAGGTAGGTCTAGTTCCTTCATATCCTTATTCTGTAATTTTGTATCCGCTTTCATCATTGAAGCTCCATTTAATAACTTGTCAATCGTGGATGTTGAAACCAAGGTATGCAATTTCGGTCCGTATCGGCATACCGAGCCTTGCTCGGTATGGTATGTATCAAGGTGCACCGAGTGGTGTGCCTAAAATAGCTAAAAGGTCGGTAACGGTTGAAATTGATCGATACCACCGGTATAGGTTGGTAACGGTCGAAATTGATTGGTACCGTTTGGTACAGGTCATGAACGGTCAAAGTTTCAACCGTTACCACCCGATTCAGCCCCGTATCACCCAATATGGGGTCAAAAATTTGGTACCGCTCGGTGGCAGGTGGTCCATGTGCCGAGAGACTCTCAGACCGGTATGTACCGCCAATACTGGGCGGTACACATTGAAATTAAAAACCATGGTTGAAATAATGGTTAGTGGTCAGGGTTTAAGATGTTTATGCTTTAAAAATTGGTGATTTATTTTTCTAAAAAAATGAATCATCAATTTTGCTATTTTCAATTGTCATACTTCAATTGTACTTGCAAGTGCTATGCTTATTTCAATTGACATCAGAAATAAGGGTTTGCTCACATCTAAATATTGCGTTTCAGGCAAAAAAAGAGAAGGAAAGAGAAGAGAAAGAAAAAAGGAAGGAGAAAGAGAGAAAGGAAAAAGAGAGAGAACGTGAAAAAGAAAAAGGAAAGGATCGGGCTAGAAAGGATGAAATAGAGAGTGATATCATTGATGTGATGGATAGCCATAGTTCGAAGGATAAGAAACGGGACAAAGACAAAGAAAGGAAACACCGTAAACATCATCACACCAAAGCAGATGATATAAGCTCTGACAAGGATCAGAAAGAGGAGTCTAAGAAGTCCAGGAGACATAGTAGTGACCGAAAGAAATCTCGAAAGGTACCAGAAAAGTATAATTTATTTTTTTATTTATCTTTTTTCATTTATTCTGAAAATTTTTGCTGCAAAAGTAAAATTAATAAGACCAGTGGAAATCCAAACCTGGTGATTTTGCAGCATGCTTATGCTTCTGATTCTGATACTGAAAATCGGCACAAGAGGCATAAGAAAGATAGAGATGGATCTCGGAGTAATGATGGTTATGAAGAACTTGAAGATGGAGAACTTGGCGAAGATGGGGAAATCCGTTAGTTCCTTTTAATTTTCTGCTCTTTTAGTGATTTGTCATGGTCTTATCCTTTCTCTTACTGGGAATTTTTAGGTTGTAGCTTTTTTAACTTTTTGTTGATAGATGTTATCAACAGCTAAATTTTGCTAATACATTGCTGCTGTTAAGTGTCTAATGTTGTATGAAAGCTATTTCTGTAGTTTCATTGTTCTATCCTGTTAAAAAGTGTCTCCTTTTGCCAAAACTGAAATGATTTCCAGAAATTGCTGAAAGCATAGTGATGCCTTTGTATTGACTTCACTGCTCAGATGTATGAGTTGTTCATTGTTGTTTTGCCATATTGTTCTTTTTTTGTTCATATCAAGATAAGTTTGGCGATAATAACAACAATGTTGCAAAGACAAAGGTGCATTTTCTGTTTTGTTGTGTTAGTTATCTAGTATTTCAGGGATTGGATGTTTAAATGCTCCATGTTTATGCATGTCACTTAGTGCCTGTTTGGTTTGCACTTTGCGCAGACAAAATCGTGAGATGCATGAACTTTTATTAAACATGTCATACATGGTTGCCTGCTTAAGTTTCTCTCAAGATCATTATTGCTGTTATGTAGTCAGTCATAACTGAAAGAAAAGTGCATGGGTTGATGCAAGTTAAAAGGTTTTGCAAGCTCCATAACTTGGACAACTATCTTCCTAAAATTGAAAGTGTATCAATTATTTTCTTATTTCTTTAGATAATATTTGTTACCAGTATCTGACCTTACCAATCATTGTTGGCTACTAATGCAATCCTATAAGCATATTATGTTGCTCTGTTTGACCGATGGTAGGATCACCTTAATGTTCCACATGATGGTCATGGTTTGAGGGTTATAAGGTGCTAATAGCACCAATAGAACATAATTCATGTGTATGCATATAAATAGTTTGAATCTGAGTTTTGAAGTCTAAGAGGAGTATGCAAGACCTTGCTTCAACACAACAATCTGAATGAGATGCTGCAATTTCAGAAACTTGTTCCTCAATATTTTTTTTATAAAATGAAGTGTTCTACATTAATTTTGATTTCCATTTTTTCAGGTTTTATAATTCTTTGAATATTGTTTTCATATTTATCATTTTTTATTTGAGATTTATATTGCTTTTGTTTGCTATATTGTTATTTTGTCCCAAAGTTAGGCATGAAGCTTTTCAAACCTTGGTTTAACATACCACCTGAAATTGTATTGTACGGGCGGTACGTATCGATCCGATAGCTGATTGGAATGCGAACCACCATATATTGGGCGGTATTGCAATTTTGGGGGCGTTTCGAATGCTACATCCTTCATTGAAATTTGATCGTCACTGGCCTGTACCGATTGGTACTGGTCGGATTTAGAATGAAATCAATCAAGATGCTAGATTGAATTGGTTCCAAGGCCCATTTAACCCCATTCCTCCCTTCTTTCACCCTATTTCAATCTCACATTTTCTAACACTCTTTCTCACTCAATCATTCTCTCTTTTTCAGAAATTCTCAATCTTATTCAATATCAACGGAAGAACTGTTCAAAACGTGCCACAAAGCTACTCATAAACGTCCAGAAAAGATAAAACCGCTATTCCTTATTTGGATATTTTTATTGAAATATAACTAAATTTGCATTTAGTTCTAATTAAAATGCCCTAATTTATGATTTCTCCTAATTTTCATGTATTTTCAAAGATTTTCTGAGCATTTTTTTGTAACTGTCAACATGTTCTGACGTACCATGTGTTGGTACACTAATACAGATCGGTACATACTGGATCAGCCAAATACCAGCACAGCTGGTCGGCACAAAATTGCAGTCCTTGTTTCAAACCACCAAAGTTACTGGTTTTTAGCTCATCTACCCTATCTTTAACTGCTCCAATTGAATTTGGGACCTTGGTTTGTTAATGCTACAATTTTTGATGTGAATAAGGTAACAGGCTAAGTTGTTTTTTTAAGTACTTACCGGTAAGAAAATATGTCTCTCTTATACTAATCTGGAAAGGCAAAAAGTTGCATAGGATAACCAAGCAGTTAAATTCATCATGTTTAAGATCTTCCTGTCCTTGGCCCCACTTGCATATGTAAGTGCATGTTACCATGTGGGCCTTTGTGTACAATTTCTTTGTTATATGACTCCGTGGTCCATATATTTGGTGGGAGGATTGCTACTGTGGCTTTATGCCCAGCTGTTGATGCACAAACGAGCCTGACCAGGCTCAAGTACCTGACAACTGATAGACAATTTGTTAGTTGTAGGCTGGAGCATCCAGAGTTCAAGCATTGTGCATAGTATTCAATAAAATTTTTCTAGTTTGCACTGTTAGTTTGTCTAATAATGATAGTTGATTGTGGCTGTATGGTGGTAATTGTTAATGCTTCTTGGCCATACTAGAAAAGCCAACGATTTCTTAACATTTTGTCTATGTTCGCTCCTTTTTTCTTTTGCTTCGTTTCTTTGTTTGCAATTTACATTCTCAAGTTGGTTGTTTTGGTTTTAACATTGTCGTAAGGCAAGGGTCATGACTATTTTTTGCTTGGTCCATATAATTGTGATGCTTTTCATTTGCTTGCAACTTTAGCTTAATTACATATTCATGATGGCTGTTATACATGTAAAGATCTCTAGGTTTGATTGAGCAAGTTTTTAAAAAAATATCAAAACATAGATGTGGAAAATCTCTAGGGTTGTTCTACAACCCTAGGATTAGTTTCCAGTTCTGATAAGTTCTGGGATATGCAAATTTTCACATAAAAAATTCCCTGCAATTTGTCTAATTTTGTTTGTGATAGTGAGGAAATGGCCAAGGGGAGTGCTGTATGGAAAGTGATTTCATGAAGTTGCTCCAAAATTGGGGCAGATTTCCAAAAAAACAAGAAATGCATCTCTCTTAAAGAGCAGAAAGAAAGTGTCTGGGATAAACTTTAGCTTCTAGGCATTGAACACTTCAGCAGCTATCAAGAAGTTACTTTAGCCTGGGAGACAAACCTTGGCAATAAAGGGTTTTAGACCAAGCAGGACCTAATTTGAGTACATGAAGAATGACTTCAGTATGAACCAAGAAAAGAATATGAATGGACCAAGAAGTTCGTAACAGCAAAAGTTTTCATTTATCTTCTATTTATTATTCAACATGAGAGGATGATTGAAGAAATTATCACTGATAGAGTTAGAGTGGGTTCATTGCAGTGAATAGGGGCATTGAGAATGTAGTGTAATCATCCTGTACATCTTAGACAAATCTGAAATTTTGAAAAGGTAGTTTTGACTTCTATGGCTTGCCATAATCTATGGATTTCAATGTTGGGTAGAACATATATGAAAAGAATATAGTGCTGTTGAGATGGATGTAGAATTCGCAATGTTTGCATTTTTCAAACAATTAGCATTAGTCTCAAATCTCAACCGAGGACAAAATGAGGAAAAATTATATAAGGCATTTTCAACATTTGAAATAAGGAAAAAATACATGAGGTGGTTATAACATATCTAAATGAGACTTGTAAATGCACTGATAAGGTTGGTTAGTGCAATTTAGATTTGGTTTGAGGAAAGGTGGAGGAAGATCTAACATGCCTATTAGAAAAGAAAAGAAAATGAGAAATCATTTTCATGGACCTAAACTTTGGTTTGTCATTGACTTAAAGCTGTAACACTTTCCAAAATGAGAAATGATAGTATAACTTGAGAAAAATTTGTAAATCTGTGAAGCTTATGCAAGTTTAAGATAATACCAAGGATAATTTTGACAAAATAAAATATCTTGGTGGACATGTTGATGTAAGAATCGGAGCGAATGCTTATTCCAGTTTATAGTATATGCATGATTTCTTGAAGATAGACTTAGAAGTTTTGCATTTGAGAGCAATTAGGGACATTGGAAGTACATATTGGTATATACTGGTCCAGCCATCAATAATGGATAATATTGGTAGCTATCAGGATTTCTTATAATTTATTATTTTTCGATGAGACCAAGTAGTGCAGGTCTGTGTACCACCCAGTATACCAGTCTTACTGGTTGTCGAAACTAGAAATGAACCAAGATTAAAATCTTCGAATAGGGATAATTTCTTTGGTTGACAACTTGAGTGAAAACCATTTAAGATGACTTGAACTTTTCCAAAGAGAACATACAATGCACCATTTTGGTGGTGAGGTAAGTTAATTCAAATTGTTGCTACTAGGAGAGGTGGAGGAGGGGATCCAAAAAGATTTGATTAGAAACATAAAAATAATTTGATATTATTGATTTAATTAGTGATATTTCACTTATGAGCGCTTAATGATGGAAAAGTATATGATTCATTAGTCTCTTGGGACCAAAAACTTATAATTTAGATTGGGAAAATTGATTACAACTAGATAGTGATAGAGAAGAATGCCGCGAAGAGAGTAATGGAGGAGATAATCTGGTTTTGGAGTGAAGTATCTGTTGACTGCTCTATTCATTGAGTTCTGAACAATGATGAGTGGAATTGCTTTGTAAATATATGCTGATAGTTAGATGGTGGTGCTTGTGACTCTCAGATGTTGTTGGTGCATAAGCATCTTGTAATTTTGAATTTGGAATGGATCGTATTGAATTTATCTAGAAGTGATTCATTTTCAGTGAAAAATCAGCTTGGTGTCATGTTGAGTGATGATTTGTTATGGGCAAAACCAACTTGGTATGAGCTTTGGCTAGTTTTAGACAGTTATGCTGTACTCCATTTTTGAGTGGTTGACTGAAATTGATTTGGTTGTACTTGGTTTTGGCCAAAATTAATTGAAACTTGTTGCATACCAATTTCCAAAATATCATTGGCCTTATATATAGCCTTTTGACCAATTTTCTCTTGTTGGTTCTTGTCACAACTTAAGTTCATTTGGTTCAGATACTGAAGCAATTTGGTTTTTATTTATCAGTAGCTCATTTTTTTTGTTCCTTTCACATCTATATCAGATGCTGAATTTTGGTGAATTATTTCAGAATTATTAGGACCACGGCGTAGTGCTAGTAGCAAGTGGTATGAAGACTTGTCATTTTTTGACCTAGGTGCAAAAGTTAAATATTAGCTAAATATTACTCTTATAGACATAATTTCTGCTGGCATGCTTTACCTTGTTTCTTTTCCAGATACCTTACAATTTAGAATTTGTCTTTTAATGCAGCTTAGGAGTTTGGTTTTGCACATTTTGGGAGCTCCTTACTAGCTTACTTACTGGTATCATAATTATGATAATAATGGTATAATAATTATTGACCTGGCTAAGGCTTGGGTTTCTGGTCGGATTGGTGGTTCGACTGTTCAGATTGCACAAGTAGTAGTTAAAAACAGTAAGTATATAATATCATGTAAGAAATCATTTGTGGTATATTTATGGTTGTATAATGATCAAAGAAACAAAATTCTGCAATGGTTTGAACTTTGAAGTGTACTTAGTCATGTCTTCACAAACAACATTTAGTCTGATCCTCTTTGCAAACAACATCAATATTGCTTACAATTAACAAACCACAACTCATGAAAAAAATTGACTTTGATGTCAAAGGAATCACAGAAATTAAATTTTGATCCCTGACATGAAGATGCTCTGCTAATTTTAAAAATTATAAGGTTTAACAGAGAATGTATAATGAAAATCACTAAAAGAACAGACTTTGGGGATTATGAAACTATAAGTTTGTTATAGAATTTAATTTTGTGGAAAGGTTCATGCAAAATAAGAGGGATGAAATCTCAATATCACATCTTTTCCAGGTAAAGCTTATTGCTTTGTTATGGATTATAATTAAACAGGACAGATGGATGGATAACAGGGATCCAATTTCTGGATTGAGAAAATCCTGAAAGGATGTAGTCGGCAATCTTCTCAAAATTATTTACCACCATCTGGAGTGCCATCTGCTGGGAAAAAACATGAACTGATCATTGGTAAGGGATCAAGATTTTGGAGAGCACCCTAAAAGACCCCTTGCCTCGCCATTCACCTATGGACTTTACTTTCTTCACTTCCTTTCTGGTTTGCAGTCTGTCGGAATAATTGATGCTTTTGATGCAGTTGCTTCTAGCCCAAGGAAGAATTAGACTGCAGGGAAATAAAAGATGAAGAGACAGTGGTTTGACGATGTCAGCAACTAAGTGGCATACTGGCATTTGTTTGTGTGGCAGACTGATAACAAAGGAGGAATAATTAGATTGACGTGTCATGAAATTTGAAACTTGTTCTTTTGCCAGAAACGTAGAAGGCAAATAGATTTATTGCAACTGATAGGTTCTTTTTTTGCTTGAAAAGCCTGATTATTCTACAGGGTTTTCAGCCAGTGTAATTGTGAGTCCAATCTGAAAAAACAAAACTGGACCAGCCTGGGGTCCAGTTCCTTTTTCTTTTAAAAGTTTGCAGCAAATGCCCCATGCTTTCAACATGGTTGCAGTTTTGCAGTTGATTTTATGAGCTTTTTCTTTGCCCAGAACCACCCACTTCCAAAATCTCAACTAAAATGGATTTGAAGTGAGAAATATGTGATGCAAGTTATAATTGTTATTTTCTATTTTTAGTTCTTTTTTATAGTACTATCTGGTAATTGGCTTCTACTTTTTTGTCTTGCTTGACTCCCTAGGTGTTTATCTAATAATATGTCCATCTAACTCAAGTGTTCTTTTTTCCCTGGTAGATGGGTCTGTTATATGATTCAGGTCTTCCATGGTTGTCTCATTAATTGTCGTTAGGCTACACTTATCAACTCTATCATCTCAGATTTAGTCATAGCCCTATCCTTACGTAGATGAAAATGTGAATTGAGGTTTACGCACAGTTAGATGGTTGATGTGCACTCCTGGAGTTTATTTTTCTGGGTAAATCAGATGGCAGATTGCAGTTTGGAATTTTCTTGATCATCTCCGGCAACACATCAGGAACAAATGTGGTGGTGTTCCGTTGTTTCTGTTTTGAGGGGATTTTGTTTTTATGTTCACAACTTATTGTGCCTTTTTGTTCATGACGAGCACAATGTTAGGAGTTATTGTTAATTGTTGCATGTATTTGTCAGAAACGTATGCATGCATGCTATTCTCAGGCAGATCGTATTATATGTTTTTTTTTTTTTCCGGTAACCCTATCAGAGAGAAGAAAACAAAAGCATCATCTGCACCTTTTATGCACAAGTTATTTTTGGTATATCGAGATGTCTGTGCCTACAATTCTCACTCTGCATTCTAAACATTTTCTCATGTCACTTAATGAATGTTTTGAAACTCCCTCAGGTTTTACATTCAACTAGAACTGAGATGTCTGTGCCTTGGTTTGATCTTTGTTCACATATTTTATGGGCAGAGCCTTCACCGAGTTTTAGAGTAGCCTGTTTGACAGTTGTTAACTTATATAGGCCACTGAAGAACTAACTTGCCTCTTTGTTACAACCTTCTAATGCTTCCTCTGATTTAGCTTGATGATTAAAGACTTGCTACGTGGATGTGTTTTCATCAAAAATGCAATCAAGTGTATATTCTGCATCTCTGGTGTCAATGGTCCTATTTATATGACTAATGCAAGTTTTAGTGCCTGAAAGCAAGCAAGCTCCTAGTTTTCCAGTTGTTTGGCCCAGGAAGAACAAATGTTGTATGTTCTCGTTGCTCCTTTGGAGGGTCACTTATCCTTTCATCATTGTTCGAGTATAACTCTACATCTCATCTTGTACGAATTGGAGTTAGAGATGTACGAGTTGAAGACACCCCTCCTTTGCGGGGATGAGAAGTTGAAGCCCTGTGAGTCCGTAGAAGAAGACTCCAAAGTTTTTGAGTTCGATGGAGAGAGATGGGTAGGCCAATAAATCGAATCAGGTTAGTCTCCTCCTGTTTACATTACTTGCACATACAGTATCTGCAGATGCATCGAGCATGCAATGTTCCTTCGATGGATGGGGATAGCGAGTGAGTATTTAGCATTTGCTTGCATATTATTCGACAGTTAATGAGTCTGGGACATGAAGCAGTTAAAAGAAACAATCTATTATTCTAGGTCGAGTTCTTTCGTTTACTAGGAAGAACAAGTAATATGATCGAAGGAGAATGGGAGGGAAAACTAGACATCTATCTGTGTCCCCAAGTTTTTGGTCGAGACAACCCGATCCGAATGACTGCGGTTGGATTGGATTTCTCCTCTGCTTTGATGGAAGCCATTTCTACTGTTGATCGTTATTCGACGATGACGATGCTGCAATTCTTGTCAGCACGGTGGAATCTCTTGATCGGATATGGCTTGGGATTATTAGTTGAGGGTTTCGGTAACCTCTGATTGTTTCTACGATTGCCATTCGTAAATACGACTTCTTTTTAAGGGTAATAATAATGTTCCATTTGTGTTTAGTTGATGTTTTGCTCCTCGGCGTTTCTCTTTGAGTAATTATGATTATAACTCTTTCGTATCTCGATCTCTAGATTTAAAAATTTTTTATTAAAATTTCTATAGTCGTAAAAGTGAACTATTTAGTTTTATTTATCCTAACATCGTCGGTTTTATCGACGGAGGGAGATACTAAAACGATAGATAAAAATATAATTTTAATGTTTTAATTATGTTTTTTTGGTGGTGGTGGACGATGATGTCATTAGAAGTCACGAGTGATTGCTGTAAATGAAGAGGGAGAGCGATGACGAGAGGACGACGTAGATGTTGATATCTGTGTCAGTGTCGCTCGATAATTGTGTCGATTGTGACATAGATGCAGAGTGACGAAAGGATCACTCGACATTTACGTCGACAGCAACACAAATGCAGAACAACGGAAGGGTCACTCAACATTTTCATTGACATCGATGCCGAGCGATATCGCTCTACATCGATGTTGACAACGATGTGAGGAAGATGATATCGCTCTGTATTTACGTTGGCATCACTTGACAACTACGTTAGTGTCAACGTAGATGCAAAGCGACGAAAGGTTCGCTTAACATTTGTATCGATGTCGACACAAATGTTGAACATCGACATCTACGTCATTCTTTTTCTTTTCTTTCTTTGTCTTATCTCTCGTTATCGTTTTTCCTACTCATTCACAATAAGCATCCGCGTCCCAGTCGTCATCTATCACTAAAAAAAATATAATCGAAATGTTAAAATTATTTTTTTTATTTATTATTTTTATAGATAAATCGATGATGATAGAATAAATAGACTCAAATGTTTTATTTTTATAATTAAAAATTTTTAATATAAAATTTTTAAATTCGGATGTTACTAAGGGGTAATAATACTTTTTAATTAGCCCAAGTTCTTAACCGTACGGACCGCCGTGCCCTCGCTACTGCGGCGGCGGGATGGGAAAAAGCTGGTTCCTATGGCGGGGATGGGAAAGGGCTGCTTCGATGATATCGACGCAGGAGTGGATCCTCCCCCCAGCTGTTGCCCGTCTCCGCCCTCCGTCTTCTCTTTGCCTGCGACCCAAGAAGAAGAGAGGAAACCCTAAAAAAAGCGGTCTCCGATCCCCATCTTCTCTTCGCCTGCGACCCAAGAAGAAGAGTGGAAACCCTAAAAAAAGGGCGGTTTTACCTTCTCCTCCTCCTCCTCTCTTCTTTCTCCTGCACGTCGCCGCTGCTCTCATTAAGCATCTTCTGATCCGAGGAATTAATTTAAGGTAAAAAAAAAAATCTCTGTATTGGTGGTTTAAAAATTGGGTTTAATTTGATCCTTAAAGAGCTCTTATAATTAGAATTCTCAGCGATGACAACAACAAATCATAATATCTCTACAAGATATTATATCTAGTTAAATGGTAGGTCAAAAACCTTGTGATTAATATATAATGAAAAATTAGATTTTTTTTTTCATAAGCCTTGTGAATTTTCTATTTACTGTTTTCTAAGTCTGTGTCTTATTGTTGATTCTTCTGATCGATTGCTGTTTTGGTATTAATAGTTTGCATTTGCAAGGAATCACACTGCCAAATGTGGTGATGTAAATCTTAGCAGTTGCTAATGGATATCATTGACTTGACTGAACTTCCAATAAAAATCTAGATATTTAATGCCAAAAGTTTTGATTGAGTTCCAAAGGTGCAGTAGCTTTTTCTCTTTTCATGAGATGCCAATAGTTGAAAGCTGCAGCTCCCATCATGAATCCTGTTCTTCACCCACTGCAAGGAATATATGTATTTTTTTCTTCTCCCTTTCCTGAGATGGCACTGCATGGAATAAAGCCAGTAAAGATGACCAAAGGAATAAATCATAAAGGAATATATCATAAACCCACTGCAAGGAATATATGTACCTTGTGAATGGAACCCAAAAAAAATGCAGATGGACTTTTAGTTGACAATTCTACAAAGTTTATTGTAAATATATCCCTTCATTCTGATCTGCTTTTTCTTAAACCATATTGCCAAACAATTATTTTTTTACCAGCCAAGCTACTTAGCACATTCATTATCGGATCGAGTTTAGAATCCTGAACTAATATTCTCAATTATTCTAGTGTCTCAAATCCTAAATCTCTCAGTGCCTTTCTTGATAAGACTAGGTATCTATATTATAAGGACTACAGTCTAACTTGATTTGATGGGAATAATTTTACTGAAAATCTTAAACCAACCCTTTATTTAAATACAAAGTTTGCTTTAATTTCCAACATAATGATGCTGATATCTCTGTAGATTGACAGTTTCTTTGAGGGAGGTCGGAAACACTGGGTTGGAACCTGAAAGCACTTGCATGACAGATGGAAGATGAAGTCACAAGAACAGCCACAAGTAAGAATGCATGCCTTGTGGTCATCTTCTCACATTATGATGTTGTCTCTCGCTCTCTGTTCCGGCTGACCCACCTGCCACTCTGCTTCTTCTCAAGCTTCTTGTTTGATTCTGCTTTCTCACACCTGAGATGCTCTCTGTTACTCCTGTTCACAGTGGCTTTTCCCCATGCGACCTACCGCAATAGCTTCAATTGCTTGGGCTGTGTGAATGACTTGTCAACTCCCAACCTTGATCAGGCTTCCATTTGAAACAGGATAGCCTCTTTTCATGCCATTGTAATCTGCTCAACCTGGTGGAGACTTCAACCTTGTTGCATGCTGCTGGCTGCAGTATCAGAGAGTCAGAACGACATTGATCACCAGGGTAAGTGCTATCCAGGGAAACATGTAAGCAGTAGTGCTTCAATAAAGGTTAAAGTGGCTCACTACCTTCAAAGGGTGTGTAGTAGTGGCATCAATTTGATAGTGTTCATCTGTCTCTTTCTTTTCTCTCTCTCTCTCTTGCTCTCTCACTCTCTGCTTTTTCTTGAAGAACTGGTCACTATGAGTGTGTGACAGAATTCTAAAGTCTAAATTTGATCTTTATGCTTTGCAGAACTCCATTTGCATATATCTACACCTCAGGCAGGGAACATATGAAAAGATTTGTGTACTTCATAAAGGCTTTATATCGGCACGTATGAAGCACAGCAGCAGTGTTTCTGCAAACCCTCAACACTCCAGAATCATTATTTTGCTCACTCAGAAGCAATCATGATCTGGAACGGGCTTTGTGGTTTTCATAATGGGCTGATACATGGAGAGATCTGATAGATTAACAAGCTTATTTAACTTGATCTTGGATTCAGTTTGTAAGGGGCAGTTCCTCCTGAATCAGCTCCAACAGAACTGGAACATCTGCAGTTTGATTCAGAAAAGGTCAACAAGTACCACACTACTAGGTTAATGCATGAGCGGTAGCTGTATTCTGCATCTTGTTCAGTCACTTCTGAGATCATGCGAGTCGTAGTAATTATGATTACAAAGATTGATTTGCCAACATCGGCAAATTGATGATTGGGAAAGACCATAAGAGGTATCAGAAATGGGTTTTTATCAGACCCAGCGGGTGTGGATTCTAGGGAAGAATCCATCAGCCCATGTGTGCCACTGAAGTATAACATCTCTTCTCATTAACCACAAACTTTTATCCATAACAAAAGGTAAAAGATTCGATTCTGATCTTTTGGAGCTGACAATGATCTGTGATATGGGGCATGGTAGTGACTACTGAGCTTTAATGGACAATTGGAGCATCAGCCGTGGATCATATGGCATCACTTGTGGCTGACAGTTCTCTTGGAGATCACTTGGCACAACCCCTTCAACAAGAGGAATCATTCAGCATTATCCACAGTCCAAACGATCAATTCTATGCAAAGGTTCTGGGCTAAGACAAGATAAGATAGAACAAGAAAGCATTAATGTTGCATGAGATAGCAATGCACAAAGAATTGTAATGATCTCCCAAGCACTAGTATTCTTTTCCTTGTTGGTCGAAGATGATGTGAAATTTGATCCTCAGAGTTGTCAGCTCAGCATACAAATGATCAATCAATGCTCTAAGTATGTTGCATGATTGTCGAATCGTAGAAGACACTGCCAAATTCCTTGGGCCAGCGAAGAACATAACACATCAAAGAGCACTAGCTTTTTTTCCTGCTCTCTTGCAGCAACTTAAGCACTGATCAAAAGGCAGGACCACAAGTTTAAGCCACCATGGAACTTAGTCATGTAGTAGAGTAAGGGGAAAGATGGATGATACTTTGGCTTTTGTTAAAGAGCATACCGAGAATATTGCTGATGAAAATATTCCAATTTTATCTTTGGTTTTAAAGGGAGAAAAACCAAAGACGCGTAAGGAATACATGGCTGGCATTGCCAGTCTATGCAAATCAACCAATCCTTCTCAATTGATGCATATTTTTCCACTGTCAATTTGAACATCAGCACGGATATGCATGATCAGTGCCCTATTAGGCTTGAATGTGTGAAACAGAGAAAAAATGTGGTTTTCGGAGGTCAAAGTGGATCAATTCTATGAACTCAATTCCATAAAGTTAGCTGCAGATAATTCAAAGAAAGAAAGAAAGCGACTTGATGGCTTACAAACCTCTTTAGGTACATATGCTTATCTCTCTCTTTGTTTGAAGTGTTCAAACTCACACTTATCCGTAGGAATCTGACCAAGAAGCTAGCTCACTGATCATCTATCTTTGCTAGATAACTTGGATTTAGAAATGAGTGGAAGAATCAGCATCCAGTTGACTTGTGCATCAAGAGGCAGGGTCTTGTGGATGTCGTTGCGATCACATTTTTATATCATTCTAAACTATTTGTCAAAACTAGTTCAACCCAATAATATCATTCAAAGCTACATATTATAGTTCCTTTTTTTGTGCATGACTAACGTCTTATGAGACCTTCTTGAGCACTTACCAGGTGAGTTCCTGCCGACAGATGGGTGCATGATTGCAGAACAAATTGATCCTTATCTCTCCATACATGGGATTGCCAAGGAGCCTAACAAGTTCTTGGAGAGAAGCTGGTTTGATTTGCCAGAGTCATGTGATTATTCTGGGTTAATTCTTCAACTATCTACATCAAAGTACCTATCAACAACCTAAGTTTGCACTCTGGTCAGAGACGAAAAGTGTCATCTAAAGTGGAACAGTATCTGAACACACCCACAGCTCACTGCCTGCGCACTCCATAGTTCAACTCTCCCATAGAGAGCTACCAGATCTTTCCAATCTTAAACCTAGTAAATGTTTTAGTGATGCGAAGGAGATGCACACTTGACATTATTGAGGTCCACTCATTGAGGCATGAATAGCCACATCCACTAAGGTAGTGAAGTACACCATGAGGGATATGGAATGAGACATCTCCAATAAAGGCAGAGGGGCGAAACTTGAGATCTTTCTGTCAGCTTTTCCAGCAATCTGATGTCATTCCACCACCAGGCTCAAGTTGCTGAAGGATTTCCCGCTAGTCAATCTGGAAAATATTAACTGATCTGAATTTGGGCATAGCAGAACAAACATTGTTGTTCTTACAGCTGATTATCATCTAGAATTCTTTTCTTTCTTTCAGTGGATGCCAAGTCTGTTCAGTTTAACATGATTGGTCATAGTGTTAGCTTTGCATCATTCTCACATTGTTTTAGCTCAACCAGTAGGGACAGCAAGAGATCATCCAACCAAAGATATGACCTTTATAAAGCAGATGCTCTGAATATTGGAATGAGTAGAATTGCATCACATGTAGGAAGGCAACATAACCAGTTTCCATGATACAGAATCCATGAGACATCATGTCAGATGGACAATGTCCTAAAGGCACTGGACTGTCCAAGGCACAGGAGAAAGTGATACCATAATGGATTGGCTAGCTGAGAAAAGGAATATTAACCATCTTGGGCATAGCCATGTCAAGTACAAAGGAGTGTGGAAATGTGTCAACTTGCATATTGATTGAGATGATGAATTTGTTTACCTTGTCATGCAAGTTGGGCAACTGAACAGCCATGTTTCTTCAAGCTTTACACCAAATGGTGGATGGATCAATCTAAGACAGACACAACATGTGAATCCAAGTTTACCACAATGCATGAGCAAGCAAATAATGAAAAGAGTTGCTTTAGATGGAGATCAATCAAATGTAACATCGAGCCATTTCCTGACAGCAAAGTTCTTTGAGACTAATGATTACCAGGCCACCAATTAATCATGAAACCAGATCACCAACTGCTATGTTCATAAACAGCTTTGCAAAAGATAAATGCAGAGACAGAAATCATGTTGCATCTTCCCCACCAAAACTTTTACTTGCAGCAAAAACCAGAGCACCTGTGCATGATGAGTGATGCATTCATTCCCTGGAATAAAAATAGGCACCCTTTTCTCAGACCTTTTGCCAAAGGCTAAAGGCTAGTTGTTCCAAGTAGAATTTTTAATAGGATCATCATCAGCATCATTATAGTGGGATTCCATTAACCTTTTCCACTTTCCCAAAGATAACTTAGTTTAGGCATCAAACTAAGAGCGAGCATAGTTCCCCCAAGACCATCTCCATCTAACAAAGTGGTTCATGCTAGTGGCCATCCTTCAAAGATAACTTAATGTATAGAGGTGGTACTCTTAAGCAAACCAGATCTTGTTCATGGTACTGCCAACACTCTCTCTGCAAGAAAGATGATGCTTGGTGGTTCTTATTTGATTGCTTCAAAGAAGACTATGCTAGCTACAAATCCATAACATCATGCCAAAACTTTTTGACATTGGGGTGACTTGGCCCTGGGAGTTTATCTGCAAAGAGGTGCATGGCTGTGAATCTGGCCAGTGCAGCATTGCAAATGTGTGATTAAGCACTTGGCTTGGGATAAACAATTGTCTTATTGTATCATCACCTTCCATAACTTTAAACTAATCTATGCACTGTACATTCACAGCATGCATTTATCCTGCCTGCCTTACTAACATACATCTCATCTCATCTGCATCCCGGTTTCTTTGTTCAACCAAAAAGTATTTATTTATTGAAATTGCTCAATCTAGTGGTGGATTTTTTAACAAAATACTCTTCCTTAATGGTGAAGAAATCACCCGGTTGAAGCAGATGAAAATCAGTATATTCTTATCTCTAGATTGATTTTATTTTTTGTTTCATGTGAGTCTTTTGATAGAAACCAGTAGTAGTATCTTATTATCTGTAAATTTGTTTTTTTTTTTTTTTTGTTCCATGTAAGTCTTTTGAAATAATGATTGGAGCTCTCTAGTTAAGAGAATCTGTGTACCTTTTTGTTGCAGAAAACAAAGCTTTAGCAGTCAGTAATCCATGCACAGGGAATGAATCCTGAACCGGTTGCTTTCATCTTCTCATAACCCTCCTCCTGTATTATGTATGCAACATGTCTTGGTGAATCGAATTGCAGGATAAACAACTGCTCGAAGCATATCGAGATTGGTTCCAACAAATAATAATAATAATAATAAGCTTAGCTTACCGTGAAGCGCTGGTTTGCTAATCTTCTCTCAGCTTTGATGATGATGCTAAGCAACTCCATCAACTTGTACCTTTTCGGGTAAACGTCGGCCTGTGTTCCTGAATGAGCATCAAATTCCAGAAAGAATTATGGCTTGCCTTCAAAGAAAAAGAAGAAGAAGAAGAAGAACAACAAAAAAGCCTCAACTTAATCAGGGCGATGTACGATCGGTGGTGGAGTTGAGATACTCACTCACATGAAATTGATCTCAGTATCTTTTTTCATGCATAAACAAAGTTAGCCGTCACAGCAAGCAATGGTTTAAGACCCAACCACTTTTGATTAAAGTCAATTTGCTTGCAGTTCATGCTGGCGTTCCACAATCCTACTCGATTAAACCAACAACAAGCCCTGTCTAATGATCCACATGAGACAGCCTCGACTTAAAATTCTCCTATAGGAGGGGAGGGGAGGCCTTTTGCCTCCTAAGCACATGCCTCCTCATCCCTTCACATCATAGTTTGGACTTTGGACCACCCTGACAACATTCCTCGAGATTTATTAGTGAGCTTCGTCCGTCCGTGACAGATGGTATGATCAACTTTGCTTTTGTGTATCCAATTCTCACTTTGGGGTAAACAATTGGTCATATTTTGTGATTAGAAAAAAATAAAAAGCAAGAGAATCTAGCAGATGCCTGCAAACCTCTTTTAGCTATAGTAGTATATGAACAAGCACAAAAGAAAGAACAGCAACCATGCAACAACACAATTATACAATACTTGTATTGGCTTGGGAGGATGATGAAGACTAAAAGTTGGATGTAGAAAGAAAGATGGAAGGATGATTAGTGAGAGATGGGAATTTGCCATTGGGTGGCTGATCACAATCTCACTGTGTTGCCACGTGTTGTGTCTCGTAAACTAAACCAAATGGAATAAGCAAAGGCATCTATCTCGGAGGAGCACTTGTGAGAGCCAAATGTTAAAACATATATCCGAGAGTCCTTGAGATTCGTGATCACCTGATTCGATCTAGAGCTGTTGGGATTAGGGCATCAGATGTGATTGTAGCACATGAAGAAAGAAGAAGAAGAAGAAGAAGAAGAAGAAGAAGGAGAAAGGCAACATGGGAGCCTACACATAGGCCCCATGTTGGGCATGCAAAGTGCTGCCCAATTTTATATAGTACTAATGGCAGCTGCGACCGAATCCATAGTGGTCGCTGCAGTCAGGATTCGTGCTCCAATTAAATCATTTCTGAATCCCCGCATCGAGATATTGTGGGAGTTTTATATGGTTATGGTGACCATATCTTCCTCCTCCAGATTATTATTCCTTGCTTGTTTCGTGGGAAAGCAAGTAGAAGAGAAGAAGAAAGGGAACTGCGATGCTGCTGTTGCTGCTGCCTCAGCCTCAGCCTCAGCCTCAGCCTCATCATCTTGAGGTGGGAAAGGGAAGAGCAGCAAGCAAGCAAGCTATCTATCTATCTTTCCCTTTCCCTTTCCCTTTCCCATGTTCCTTCACATTTGCTCTCCTTCTTCCATCCGTTTCCCTTTCCAAAGCAAAGGAACAATTCATCCTGCACACACACAAACACACACACATCCTACCGACCGTGTGCGATTCCTGGGGATGGGTCGAGTGGGTGGCATGTGGGCGTTGTGAGACAAGAGTGCTGTACAGAGGAAGTCTCCTCCTCGCCATGTCCTGTTCGCATCGCTTCCTTCCTCTTTTCGGTGCATGCACACCACTATATTCCCCTCTGGGGAGAGCGAGAGCGAGAGCAGGAAGCTCACCATGTGAGCTCTACGCAAAAGTTCCAGACAAGCACTGTGCCCATGGAAACTGAGAACAAACGAACCGGCAACTAATATGACATTAAAGTCAGGTAGGCAGGCAGGCAGGCAGGAGGAGGAAGAAGAAGATTATTATTCTTCTTCTTCTCCAGTAGGACTGCAGGAAGCAGTTGGGACACCCGTCTCCATCCCACATGGACTCCATTAGTCCCATAAACAATCACATAAAGGTGAGGTCTTCGCCATGGTTGCGTCCGAGCCTCCGTTTAGACGGAGCAAAGGCGTTTGGGCTCGGCGGTGACCGCCCCCCCCCCCCATGCGGGAAGCCTAATCGATCGCATGATGCATGTCATGCCTGCATGCATGCTTCGCCATTAACCCCCTCCTCGCATCATAACGTGCGTGTGCTGCTGCTCCTCTGCTACGGATGCAGCGCCATTAAAGTGCTGCTGACCCATCTTCCAAAGGTTGCACAACACATCTGCATCTAACTCCATCCCACCATCTCCATTCCCAAGTGTTAACAAAGCATTCGAGTCCCTCTTGTGTCAAAGTGAGTGCAACAAGGCATATTGGTGGGCCTCTCTCTCTTATAAGTATGCCTTTGTGCGTGCTTTCTCCCTGACCATCCAAACCACCGCCTCCACCATCACCACAAACGCCCCCGCCTCCCCCTCCCCCCTCCCCCCCCCCCCCCCCCCTTCCCCCCCTCCTCCTGCTACTGCTGCTTTCCACCACCACCGCTTTACCTATCATGACGCCACACCAGGCTGAGCCAGAGACCGGCGGAGGTCACAACATGGACCAGACGACAGTCAACTCGACTGTCGTCCCATACCCCACGGGGACCGCTCATCCTGGCCCTCGGCCGCCTCAGGCCGCCGCAGTGTTTCCCATCACTCTTAAGGTAATCTTGCGTCGGTCATGAATCGTGTCTTCTTCCTCCTATATGTAGGATTGGGTTACGGAGCTGTTCTTGCGGGTTTGCAGTTTGAGGAGGTGGTGTACAAGGTGAAAGTAGGCGGCGGAGGGTGGTGGCGGAGGTCGAGCAGCCCGGCGGAGAAGACCATACTGAATGGCATCACCGGAGTGGTGTGCCCGGGGGAGATGCTGGCGATGCTCGGCCCGTCCGGGAGCGGCAAGACCACCCTTCTCACCGCCCTCGGCGGCCGCCTCGGCGGGAAGCTCTCCGGCAAGATCACCTACAACGGCCACCCCTTCTCCGGCGCCATCAAGCGCCGCACCGGGTTCGTGGCCCAGGACGACGTGCTCTACCCGCACCTCACGGTGACCGAGACGCTTACCTTCACCGCGCTGCTGCGGCTCCCGGGGACCCTGACCCGAGCCGAGAAGGCCCACCAGGCCCAACAGGTCATTTCCGAGCTGGGCCTAAGCCGGGTGGCCCACAGCATGATCGGCGGGGCCCGCGGGGTCCGGGGAGTCTCCGGCGGTGAGAGGAAGCGAGTGAGCATCGGGCTGGAGCTGCTGGTGGATCCGAGCCTGCTGTTGCTGGATGAGCCGACGTCAGGTCTGGACTCGACCACCGCAGCCCGGATCGTCGGCACGCTCAAGCGGCTCGCCGCCGAGAAGGGCCGCACCGTGGTCACCACGATCCACCAGCCTTCGAGCCGGCTCTACCGCATGTTCGACAAGCTGGTGCTGCTGTCGGAGGGCAGCGCGATATACTACGGCCGGGCGGCCGCCGCCGTCGACTACTTCGCCATGGTCGGCTTCGCGTCGCCGATCGACGGCGTCAACCCGGCCGACCTCCTACTGGATCTAGCCAACGGTACGTATGTACGTTCCGTCAAAACACTTCTTATGGGCTCGGTTTCAGGCCCACATAAGAGCCCACGTAACGGGGCATATGCCTCGCATGGTGGACATCATTTTACGGTGGGGACGTGGAGACACCACGTGAAGGGGGCCACAAGGGCACACCAAGCTTGCCACTAGAGAAAAGTGCTCGGTGGACTGGGTAAGGACAGTGATCTGTTTGATGATTGATCCTTTCACTCTCTCTCTCTCTCTCTCTCTCTCTCTCTCTCACTGAGGCCCATGCCCATCACTTCCGCATGTCTTCTACCCAAGTGGGCTTGGTTGCAATCCATGTCCTCTCTCTCTCTCTCTTCCTGCCGGGTCAGTAGTCCCCCACCACACTTTGATCGGTCTCTGAAACGCTCGTTGACGATTTGTTTCACATGTTTGGCAGTCCATGTATGTCTTTTCTACTTCAGTCATTTTTATCTCTATCTACCTACCTATGCACAGCAAATCATAGAGAGTGTATGTACCTGTGCATGGCGATATGACATGCATCCGCCCATGGATGGGATAAAAAAAGAAAGAGGCCTGAACTTTTATGTCACTTGCATGACACGTGACTCCGACTACATGCAAGCGATGGGTGAAGTAATGAGTGAGGCCAGATCTTCCAGATCGAGGTGCCTCGGCCGAGACACCAAGCTAGGAAGGGCACCCTCCCATTGGCCGATCACATGGCGGGGCCCCAAGATCGCTGAGACACGTGCTTGGCTTCGTGTGATCCAAACACTTTGATGCTTTTATCTGCCATACTGTTGTGACTTTGCCAAATGGTATGGGAGAATTAAGATCCCATGCGAGGAGGCAATGCTGCATTGGCATAGATTAACGCTACTTTGGAGGTCTATAATGGCTGCTAATGATTTCTAGCATGGAGCAGGAATCGCACCGGAGTCGAATTACGCAAGCGAGAACGGCGACGGCAGCGGCGGCTTGCAGCAGGAGAAGAAGGCGGTGAAGGAGGCTCTGATCGGCGCGTACGACCGCAACATCGCCACCCGGCTGAAGGCGGAGCTCTGCGCCGTGGACCTGAACAATTATGGATACACCAGAGAGATGGCTAATGCCAGTAAGCTATTCCGAACAACTTCGAAGGGTTTACTTGCCTGCAAGCCCCTCTCGGGCAGGGGAATGATGTCGAACCGCTTGGTGTTTGATCGATGCAGTGAAGCGGGAACAATGGTGCACGAGCTGGTGGGAGCAGTTCACGGTGCTGCTCAGCAGAGGGTTGAAGGAGAGGAGGCACGAAGCTTTCAACAAGCTAAGGATCTTCCAGGTGCTCAGTGTCGCCACGCTCGGAGGCCTCCTGTGGTGGCACACGCCGACGTCCCACATCCAAGACCGGGTGAGAAAGCGTTTGAGGAAGAACCACTTCCTCTTGTCCTCCGATTCGATCTCTTCTCTGATCCTTGCATGCGTCTTTGTCTTGCAGACAGCACTCATCTTCTTCTTCTCGGTGTTCTGGGGCTTCTTCCCGCTCTACAATGCGGTGTTCACGTTCCCCCAGGAGCGGCCAATGCTGAGGAAAGAGCAGGCCTCTGGCATGTATCGCCTCTCGTCCTACTTCCTGGCGCGCACCGCCGGCGACCTGCCCATGGAGCTCGCCCTCCCCACCGCCTTCACCTTCATCATATACTGGATGGGAGGCCTCAGGTCCGACCCCGTCGCCTTCCTGCTCTCCCTCCTCGTCGTCCTGTTCAGCGTCCTGGTGGCGCAGAGCCTCGGCCTCGCAGTCGGCGCCATCCTGATGGATGTCAAGCAGGCCACCACCCTCGCCTCCGTCACCACCTTGGTCTTTCTCATGGCCGGCGGCTACTACGTCCAGCAGATACCGCCCTTCGTCGTCTGGCTCAAGTACTTGAGCTACAGCTTCTACTGCTACAAGCTTCTGCTGGGGGTGCAATTCTCCGAACACGACGCCTACGAATGCTCGAGCGGAGTGATGTGCCCGGTGATCGACTACCCGGCAATAAAGTCGGTCGGACTCGGCCATATCTGGATCGACGTGTGCATCATGGGGCTTATGCTGGTCGGCTATCGGCTCGTCGCCTACCTCGCACTGCACCACCTGCAAAGCGGATGAGGAAGAAGATAGGGTCTTCTGCAGCTGATCATACTCAAGAGGAAGATACAATGAGCGATGAGCAAAAGATTATTCTCTTTTTCCAAGTGCAGAATAACCACTGATTCGAGCTCCCCGGACAATACAAATAATAATCCATCGATGACTTCAAGCTTCCCCGCTTTCTCATCCTGTGAGAATTGCTTTGTTAGTAAAGGTATGCGAATGGCACTCTTGTAGGTAAACATGCGCAGAACTACTGATCAAATTTTGATAGTAGCATTCTATGAATGACAAGAAATTCTACTGAAGCAATCCGAAAACCGAATAAAAATGTCAATGAATATGCACAACGATTGTTTACCACCGAGCAAATGTCTTCGATTTTATCTGCCAAACGCTAAGTCAACGTTTTCATGCTTGAAATCGGTACTCTAAATTCATAAGAAGAAAAAGGAAGTTCAAGATTTGTGATGCATTAAACTTGTATATAAAATGAGATTGAACGATATAAAACTCACAGATATGGAGTAGGGGATAGATGCAAACCTTACGAGGAAAGATACCGTCGCAGACTCTTCATTCTCTTCTTGCTTTCAAATTTATCTAAAAGCACAGGATTCAATCTGTTGAATCCTCTCCCTGCGCACAGCCATCAACTCCCCTGTTTCTTCTAGTGTCATCATTCTTCCATTTTCCAGGCCAAACCTCAAATCTCACAATCAGCTTCTCTCTAGGATTCAATGTCTAGCACCTGATTCAGATCCTCCATGAATTGCTTGTTGAGAATGTCCTCTGATGTCACAGCTTCAGAATCAGCAATGACTTCCCACATAACGGAGCACAACCAGATCCACCAAAATGAAAGACTTTCGATGGCACAGGATTTGGGAACAGAACCAAAATATAGACATGCTGTAGTAGGTAAGCAATATTGATTCCAATCTTCTGGTCCAGAGATCTTGGAGCCTTTGGCGTAAGCAATATTGTTTAAACTCTCTTAACGGACAACCCTGCTATCACCACAACTTCATAATCTGCTGTTTCAATGCAAATGGGAAGACAACATCTTCCTAAGTATGCTAGGAGGCAGAGGGGGAAAAAAATCAGTGTGTATACAGCAGATGAGAGTTCAAGTTATGTTTCTCATAAGTTCAAATTTGCAGTTGGTGTATGACTCATCAAGCAAACATAAAAAAACATATGAAGTCAAAAGCAGTAATCAATCCGTCACTCGTTCTCCAGGCTGTATGTTATTTATCTGTTTATGTTCTAATGAAACACATGCAGAATCAACAAAAAAATTTAAGTTCACCCTACTGTTAGAAAAAAAAAAAATCCTAAGATAGTTTCCGTGTGAATGTGTTGTTTGAAATAAAATGTTCTGAAAGAGATCTGTAAACAGATTTGTATGATCCACCAATGTGCCTATGTTGAAAACTTAAACCCCTTTGAAGCATCAAGCTCTTTAGCACCCTTTACCAGGCCTCTACATAATTCCTATGGATTAGACTCATGATCAACATGCTGAAGCTACGACCAACAATAAAGAATACTAGTTCCTAGATAGCAGAACCAGGTGCCTGAACAAGATCCTGAAGGCCCCTGCATTCTGATAGTTTTTTGCAATAAAAGTAACAAGCCATACATTACTCTTTATCGATTTATCCTTGCAATATGTGCCATAATAGTTTCCTTAGAGTCTACTAAAACTCCAGCAGAAGCTGCCTGTCGAGCAACTGTTGGTTGACCACCATTTCATTCAACAATCTCCTCTTGGAGTCTTTCCAACTTCACTATGTCCTGCTTACATCCAATTGCCAAAAGCAACTGCTAATAGACATAGCACTTCACTTGGAAGATAATAAGGCTTTCGTGATTAAACATACACCAAAGGAGTTCCCTGAGGTTCTCAACAAGCTAAAAGGAATTTCAATATTCCATTGCATATAAATGCGCCAGAATATCCACCCAACATTATACAAAAGCTGCTGGAAAGGGACAGATTCTTAGCCAAAGCCCACTAATTTACTTCTATCTTATGAAATTTAAAAAAATATAGGTTTTTAATATCTTAAAAAATGATAGAAGTTCCAAACTATATGTTCATTAGCCACTTCTACTGAAAATTTGATGCCACCTACAGTTTCTGTGGTGGAGGATACAAGTTTAGGTTGCAAGTAGTCACAATGGCAAATATGAGAAAGATCACAACATTGATATGGAAATCAGCATATAAAGAGGGAATATTGCATGACCTTTTACACACAAAAAGGTCATACGTAAACAACTACGACAATGGAAGGTGCTTTATGCATCTGAATTTCATTAATAATAAGTTGTCTGGTTGAAATTTAAGAGGGTGCAAAGAAAACTGGGAAGACCAACAAATTTTTCCATGCAAGGAAACATGATTTTTCAGAGCTTGTGTAGAGTATATGAATTATGAAGTACATCCAGATTCATAGGATGAGGACTGAATTTTGCAACTACAAGAATATTCATTACCAATCGGTTATCTCAGTTACTGGCAAGTTCCAATAGATTCCAAGATGTTGCTTCTAGAATGGATCATGTTGCATAAACATGCCAGAGCTTTTTGCAATTGGTTATAGAGATGGTCACTACTTTGCCAACAGCAGTTATTAGGTTTCTAAAAAAATCATTATCATTGCTTGCATCAATGACAACTCTTTTTATCAATGCCAAGCAACAAAAGAAGACCAAGATTTCTCATTTATCTCCTAGGTATCATTCACTTCTGCTCAACTAATAAGGGGCTAATTACATATTACCCTTTGTAGTTAGACCTCCTTAACATCGTGGTCCCTGGATTTAACAAATTTATATTGGAATCTCTACAGTTATGAAAGTAAAACATCTAGGTCCATTTACCCTAATGCTATCGGTTTTATTGACGGAAACACAAAAATAATGGGCAAAAAAGTATTTCCAACGTTCCAGTTGGTGATGGCGGATGCCGTCGATGGTGGTATACGATGGTGCCACTGGGGGCCATAGGTGGCTACTATGGATAAGGAGAGAGGTGGCGAGAGACAAGGGCCACTCTGCATTTGCGTTGATGCCGACGTAGTTGCCGAGCGACCCTTTCACCGCTGTGCATCTGCGTCAGCGTCGATGCAGTTGGCGAACGACAAAAGGGTCGCTCGGCATTTGCATTAGCGTCGACGCAGATGCCGAGCAGCCCTCTTCTCTCTCCGTCAATCTCCTTATCCATAGCAACCATTTGTGACCCCCAGTGACACCGTCATCCACCACCACTAAGTGGAACATTGAAATTATTTTTTTGCCCATTGTTTTTGTGTTTCCATCGATAAAATCGACGACGTTAAGATAAATGGACCTAAATGTTTCACTTTTATATTTATAAAGATTCCAATATAATAAGTTCAGGTATCAGAATGCTAAGGAGGTCTAACTATAAGGGGTAATATGTAATTAGTCCGCTAATAAGAGATCACCTATAGAGCATGACTTAAAATCAAGAAAGCCACATTAAAGATTGAATTACACCTTTCAAAATCTGAGTCTTTTACTTTAGATTAATACAGTGCTGAGAAAATAAGCAAAACAAAGAGCCTCGATCACTCGGGAAAATCAAGAGATCAAAGAATTAACTACAAGCGGCAGTACTTGAATTGACAAAAAGCAAGCCAGAATTTCACCACCACATGTCATTCAGGCAATTCAACAAGCACCGAAGCCGCAACGCGTACACTGAAGTTGCCGAAGATTTGACGCTAGAAAAGCAAGAGGTAGGTAATCCAAGGAAAAGCAGAAGACGTCTTTAAGGGGCAAAATACATTAGTTTAAAAGGAAGCAAAGAAGCTACATTAGGGGATCCACTTACGGTGAAAGGAATGAAGAGAGGGGGCCTGAATTGTGCATCGCATAGGAAGAGGATGGGGACTTGAACTGCGGCGCCAAGCACGTCATGGGCGGGAGCTATGTGTTGCGCTTGAAAGAATGCGAGTTGCCGATGGAGTTATTTTCTTTATATTCTTGCGTTTTCCGTTTCGCAAGAGAGCGCGAAAGGGTCGGAGGGGGGAGAAAGAAGACGAGGCAACGGAGAACGGGAGGAGCGCTGCCTCTGCTTCTGCTTCGGGCACGCTTCGCCCGCCTCTGGTTCTGGTTGTGGGATGGAGAAAGGGAGCGGGTCGGAGTTATACATGCGGGTTGAAGAGATCGGACCCGGTTCGATTTAAGACATTCTAGTAAAGAAACAAACGTTTATTGCAATGATCGGATCTGGGTTGGGATCCTCACATATTGGACCTCCAATTTGTCTCTTATGTGGATCCCAGCATAAACTACCTACTGGGCGAGGGAACCGTACTGGTGATGTTCGACAGGGGCCAAGACGATCCTGACCGTCCGATTTCGTCCATCCCTGAGAATCGCGAGTCGGAGGCTTCGTCCCGCCACCGTCTATATTTTCCCCTCGATCACATCCAAAGCGAGAGAAGGGGAAGGGGGAAGAACCATGTCTAGGGTTTTCCGGGGCTGCAGGACCCTCGGTGGAATCGTAGTCGGCGGCGGCGGCTTCACCAAGCCGCTCCATATCTTCCGGCTATGAGGAGGCTCCTCGGCGTCCCGGAGATCTCGCGCGGCCGAGGCCGTGAAGATGATCTGAGAGTACATCAATGTCCGCCAACTTCAGGTCGATTTCCAACTCCCTTCTTCCTTTTAGTCGTGTATGATCGGTCTTATAATCCGGATATTGCTTCATCTACTTGACTCTCTATCTGCTAGTGTCAATTTCTTCTTCACTTAAACTCTCTTAGTTTCTCAGTTTGCTATTACTTGAAAATGTTCAATTTACGACAAAAGCAACCTGTCAACTTGCTTTGTGAAAATGGCCTGTTGGATGGTGTACAAAGTTTCCATTTTGATCATGCCTTTTTTGCTTTCTTGTCCTTAGCGTCAATGCATGTGCTGTTTCACAGGGATTATTATGTTGGCTTCTCTCATCTTGATCCTGGGTAGCCCTGGTCAGCTTTGGTTCGAACCGGAACTGAACTAGGTCAACGATTTGCCGGTTTCGAACAGGAGTGATTCAGTTCGGTTCGGTTTGGTTCTAGTTCAATTTTCAAGAACCAGATTGGAATCGGAATCCGCGGTTCCGGTTCGGTCGGAATCGAGCAGAAAAAATAAAAAGAATAAATGT
The DNA here is from genome assembly GCF_036884655.1 of Musa acuminata AAA Group. Lineage (NCBI taxonomy): Eukaryota > Viridiplantae > Streptophyta > Magnoliopsida > Zingiberales > Musaceae > Musa > Musa acuminata. Next base: position 22,520,526 of record NC_088344.1, on the reverse strand, counting down.
TCTTGTAGATGATGCCATGCCAATAGATTAATAAACGGCTAGTTGGAGGGGCATTTTGAGAGATTTGAAATAGAAAAATAAAATAGGTGGTTCCTGTTGTTTGGAACCGAACTAGTATCGATGGCTCTTGAACCGGAATCGGTTCGGTTTCAAATGCAGCTGAACTGGAACCGTCAGTTCCGAAACTGGGGTCAGCTATGTATGTATATGTATATGTATATACATATATATTGTAACTCTCTTTGTTGTTTACAGAAGCCAATTAGGTCAAATTTTACTAGTTTAACGGAAGTGTGTGCTAGTGGAACTGCCCGCCGTAAGCAAGTTCATATTTTTCTTCTAGGACAGATAATTGCTTCAGCATATTGTTTGTGATGTTGAAAACTTTGTTGGGTTTCTCTGTATTCTTTTATTAGACTTTGTTTCTATGAGTATGCTGTTCAAAATTGTTAGGGGAATCATCTTCTTTATATATCCAGTTGAGTTTCAATATGTTTATCCAATGGTTGAGAGTAAGCAAAGAAAGATATATATACAAGATCTGTGCTTTACTTGTTAGTATGCTGATAATTCAGCTGTGATCTCACCCATGTCGTAAACAAATTTTTTGTGAATATTCAAATGTTAATGGAAGGGAGCTTGTTTATGAATACCATAATGATGCCAATGTGTTTTCACAAGGTAGTAAAATTTAAATCAATAGGATGAGATTTTACTGTATGGCTGCTCTTTTTGCAAGCTAATTCTAGGATCAACATGGTGCTGCACAGGAGACAATTAGGATCTTGTTTTCATGTTTCTGATTTGATGAAGCTCCTTGCTCTACTACTTTTTTGACAAGCACATCTGATTTTACAGATGTCAAAACTTTATCATGGTGACAAGTATTGGTACAGGAGCCAAGGGCATTCATGTGTGATTGTCCATCAAGCCAAAGTAATGGCTTTTGGACTAATATTAATTTACATTGATGAAGGTGTATACTTGGAGTCTTCGACTTATATTTATGTGCTTGAGAGATGGGTGAGGGAAGGGGCATTTGGAAATCAAAGGTGAGTATTGAAGAGAGAAGAATATTGATGTTTCTTTTTTCTCTTTTTTGTTATATATCTGATGCAAACCTCTACTCTCCCTTTTGTTTCCCTATGCTCTTTTTGTCTTTGCCTTGACAAGAATGTTCAAACATTATTCCTTTAATCTCCCTTTGTTGCTCTGATGCATACCTACTGTTCAGTCTTATCCAATTCTTTTCTTCCATGTACAGGACAGGGTTTTTATCAGCTGATTATTCAACTCTTTCCCATGCTGAAGTGTTCTTGTTCATGTTAAATCCTTGGTGATAATACTGAGGTGTCAAGTAGTGAACCAAATGAATGGATTTCCTCTATATGGTTCATCTTGGCTATGAATAGGTGCTTTGATTCTTGGAAATAAGATATTGCTTTATTATATGGTGAAATAGAGTGTGGATCTGAAGTAGTCACCCTAAAGTTTATATCAATTCATTGGAGGAGAACATTTTGACATAAATGAGGAATGGAAGGGATGGAAAAGTCATGTGAAGCCTCAAAGTCAGACCCAATGATAAGCATTTTTCATGGAAACTATTATGGAAAAGACTCCCATGGTTATCAAAGTTGCAAAGGACTCTTGTGAGCATGTATTTTTTTTCTTAGTGTAGATTTTAGATTTGCCTTGGAACATGGGGGGATGATCCAAGACAATCTCAAAGTGAGATTTGAGTGTTTTAATGAATGGAGCAATGGCCAATGGCCAATGGCCAAGCAGTGAGTTGAATTCAATCATGGCTAATGCTCTTCTTTGGTTACTGTCCTTATCTGGTGCAGGTTATATTGCGTATGGAATAGGCAAGGCAGCTTAGAGGCGGTCGGCGCCAGCACACACAAGGCCAAATGCCCGGAGCAAGCGGGGTGGTGGGCGGGCCGGCCGGCCATAACGGACGGACCTCATCAGGTTTCTATTGAGTGGATTTGGGCGAAATTAATCTAATTACAATTGCAGGACCCAATCTGCCAACCTACAAATTAACCTCTCAGTTTTGTTTGATAGACGGGCCCATTCCGGGCTGTCGGTCTCTTTTCCTGTCGATCGCGCACCGTCAATTCCTACGCGGCCATCATGCGGGCGACATCGAACGTCTCCTTCCCGTTCACCGGTCAGGATGGCACCTCATCCAACGGCCAGGATCTGATATAACGATTCGTAACACATGCTCGTAAAGGAAGTAGGATTCGGGCAGGCACCGCCCTCTGTTTTCTCCGTTTACCGACGGCTTCGAATCGACCGCACCTCTTGCCTTCGTCTCTTATCTGTTTTCTAGGGTTCCGGTCAGCCATGGCGGATCGGGAGGCTGCTGGCGGAGACGACGACGACGACGTCGTACTTGCGTCCTTCCTCGAGTCCGAGATCCTCTCCGGTGACCAGGTCCTCTTCTTCTTTGCGATATCTAGGGTTCTGTGGTGGGACGAATTGGATCCGATTTAGGGCTTCTTTTACGTGCTTTAATAGTTGGAACGATCTCAGGAGGAGACGTCGGCGGCTAGGGCGTCGAAGAGGCCGCGCATCGAGGAGGAGAGCTCGCGGCAGGAGATTAGGAATAACGCTTCCTGGCTGCCGCCGCCTCCTCCTCTTCGTCCTAGGCAGATCGAAACAGGGATCTTTAGCAAGATACCGCCTGAGCTCTTCCATCACATCTTCAAGTTCCTCTCTTCCGAGGTCTTGTGGAAATTCTCAATTTTCTTCCAAAAAGAAAACCCTCGTATGCTTTGTTCTAGTGGGTTTCTTGGATTGATTCGTTTGTTGTCAATGGCAGGACCTTACTTCGTGTGCTCTCGTCTGTAAGTTCATGAGTTTTTCGGCCTCAGATGAGAGCCTCTGGCGCCGCCTGTGAGCAAAATCTCGTCATTTCCCCTCTTTTTTGAAGTTTGTCATATTGGAATGCAGCAAAATGTTTTTTTATATTTTCTTTTTTTTTTTTGGAATAATTTGCAGGTATTGCATGCGATGGGGTATGGATTCTTCAAAGGGGAAGTTTCGTGCATGTACTTGGAAGAAGCTATATATTCAGGTCAAGGTCCAGATTTTATCTTCTTCACCATGCAATTATCTTTTAATTGGTGAACTATAATCCATATGTTCAGGCACAAATCCCAAAGCCGGAAATTGCCCTTCACATTGTTTTGAAACCACGAGAACTGTAATCCATATGTTCAGGCACAATCACCTTAAAGTTATTGACTTCACATTGTTTTGAAACCACAAGAACTGTTTTCATGCTTCCTAATTGTAACTAGCCTTGGCCTGCAGTTGTAACTTTATGGAAAGTTACATAAATAATAAAGAAAGCGATGAGATTCCTTTGTTCACTTGAACAAATCAGGTCTTCTAAGTAGTATCAGACTAGATACAGAGAGTGAATTGTCTGTTTTGTCAATTGTCTATAACAGATTCACTTGAGTGGATATTCATTATGTCTGAAACTATGACATGTTGCTATCTTCATGAGGGCAACCAACTATTTAGAACTTGCATGGTTGCGTTTTGCCTGAAATATTAACCATCATCTTTAAACACATTCATGCTTATGAGGGTGCATCAGAAGGAGCTTCAGACCTTCGAAAGAAAACGGTCAAGAAGATGTACCATCATGTATTTACATTTCACTAATTTAGTCTCTGCTCTAGTTTGTCTGCTACTAATTATGGTATGAGGTCTTGATTTAATATTTAGTTTTGATAGCATTATTGAAACCAACTACCTTTTTTTTTTTAGCGTGATCGAGATGACATGAACGAATTTGTATGGAACACACCATCGGAGTTTAGGGAGTACTACATTCAAATGCAGGCAGCAAAACGAAGCCAAGCACCTCTTCCATCACAAGTAAAAGGACCCCGTCTTCTGCTGTTTGTCTTCTTAAATTGTATGGTCATTTTGCTTTGAACTACAACTGCATATCATGAAATGGCTGAGTGGTATAATATAGCCTCCTGTCATTGTGGGGCTGGACTTGGAATATATGATTTCGAAAAAGCTAATTGTTCTTTTGCTCTGTTAAGGTTGATGATCGAGTTGTGCTTGATAGAACAGTGGCTGATCAAGTGTCCATTTGGAAAAGCCGCAGAGGCTTAACTGATGATGCAGCAATTGGTCATATCTGTTCTGGAAATACATGCTCTTACTCCCATATTGGAGATGTATTTATCTGTGATAGGACCGGTCGTGTGCATGGTATGAATACCTCCCCTCCCCCCTTTTTTTCTTTGTTTCAAGGTCTGCTGCCACCTGATTGAGGTTTATTTCTTTGTAGTCTGTGATGATGCTTGCCGAGAAGTTGTCTTGGATCATCAGTCTGGTGGGTTTGTATGCACTATATCTGGTCACTGCTTTGATAGATTGCTCTCTCCTGAAGAGGAATTAGTTACCTCTGAGAATGTAAGTGTTATAAATTTTTTCCCCCTAAAAATAATTAGACTGCCAATATCATCTCCTTATAACTTATATACTCGATCTAGGTATCTAGCAACTTTTAAACTTTTTTAAAAATGACTTTCCTGAAAAGCTTGTGATTTCCAAATTTTGCTCAAACAACAACTCATTTAGAGAATCAATTTTGTTGGTGACAGACCAAAGTTTAAGACTTGTTTTGACATCATCGCGTTCATCTAGCAACAGTCTTGCTGTTAAGACTCAATGTATATCCTGGAAAATGATTGAAATTTGTGTTTATGAAGCATGATGACAATAATATTCTTGATCATTACATGTTTTCTTCAACCTGCTCTTTTATTCTCAATCACAAATCAGTGCTCTCTGAATCCCAATCCAAGACTTTCCTGCTTCCTACAACCTCCTATACCCTTTGTCATCTAAGCCTGGTAAAACCATTACTTTAACCTAGCTCGAGGGAAGCAAAATTTCCATAAGACTAATAACTATGAAAACTTAGCTCGTCAATTTAGCCATGTATTATTATTATTACATTTTCACTTATGATGTTTCTGAGCTGGAGCGACTTGTATCATTCATTCAGTTTATTATTTCTATTATTCATCGTAATTTAAAGCTTGTCGGTTTCAATGGTATAGATAGATACTATGAGAATTGAGGTGCAAATATGAATAAGCAGTATAATAGCAAGCGGAAGTAGTTGGATTTACGGGTGTGCAATGTACTACTTAATCCTATTATGCCGTCGAGCACATGAGCACTGGCAGTGGGATTCTGCCTGCCTAATCTGAAGGAGATTTGTTGGCTTGTTTGGGGTTATCCTCTCATGTAACTGAGCAACCGGTGGTCTTTTGTTTTTTGAAATTTCAGGAGCAGCAGCAAGATGGTGCGGGAGATGAAGCAGAGCCTTTCATGGGATCCGGACGTTTTGGTGATAAATGATACTGCTACTTTTCCTTTCTTTCTATTTATTTCTCTTGACTCTTAGGTTGCTTCAGTTCTATTGGATTTAGGGTTTCGGAAGCTAGATTAGTTTCACGCTGGGAAAATTCATAGATTAGTTTCTATTTATTTCTCTTGACTCTACTCTTTTGGACAGCACGCGCATATCTGCTTGGTTACAATTGTGATGATGAGAAGGAGCTGGAAGCTGCTTTGAAGTTTTGCTGAACAAGGAGATTGATCTGTAATATTCTGAAACCACAAGAAACTCGGTATCTTATTAGTTTGGAATCAGGGTAAAATCACACCCATAATGCATGTAGGTTTATGATGTAGACCAGTAGGATGGTCAAAATCAAGATAAAAAGAATTGGCTTTACTGCGTGGTATGTTGGAATTTAAAATTTTGATAGGTTGAATGACATGTAATCCATCGATCATTTAGTGTGATAACTATGGATGCATTGGATATCTGCATTTTGTTGTCAAATTTACTGGAGGGAAGCACAGGCTCACTTGCAACAATTGTGATGTTGGTCCCCAAGTCCATCTTCAATTGTGATGTTAGCACAGGTTCCGAATCTTGGCAAACAGTGAGAGTGCCCAGCAACACAATTGTCAAGGTGAGATTGCCCCAAGATTGACAAGGATGGATCTGTGTGTTGTTGAGATGGATGTGTGTGTGCTTCCTCCTTGAACAGGGGAAGATTATTGTAGGTCACTAGGTAACATGTTTCAAGCACGATTAAGTTGGTGAGTGATGAAAATGAAATCCTCGGGATGAAGTTCATGTAATAGAGAGAGAGAGAGCGAGAGAGAAAATATAATTCTGCTTAGACAAAAATGTAATTCTGTTTCTTGGCAGAGAAGTAGCAAAAAGAATAATAAATTTTTTTTATGTATGATTTAGCAAATGGTCAAGATATATTTTCTCATCATATTATCAGTCATTCGACTGACTGTGCGTATGTTGTTGATCCTTCCAAATCATCATATATTATCAGTCTTTTATCCCCAATCAAGATAAGATACCTATACATAACAACACTCTCTAACAAAAGCAAAAAAGTAAAATGAACAGAGGCAAAAGCTATCAACTCATCCATGAACAAAGGGAAGATTATATCTTTTGCAGACACACTGGGTGGAAATTTTCTTTCACCGACAACTACTACTTATGAGATAATACCACAAGGGGTTAGCTTTTTACAATAAAACACCAGCAATATTCTGAAAACTATCAACCTTTGCATCGTCCCCATGACATCCGTCTGTCTCCGAGAGTAGTTATCAGAATATATATATATATATGCCTGAGTGCAAAAGAACGTTTTATCCAATTATTAGAAACAGAATCAGAACAGCTTCCAAGAATTTGTATCAGTTGTTCCATCAGACAAATTGGGTGCTATTGCATTTTCTCGGATCTCTATAAGCAATTTGGTTACACGAAAATCCAGTGAAAAAAAAAAAGTGCACTGTCAAGGGAAAACAAAACCGTATACGGTGAAGCACACTTGTAAATCAAACAAATAATGGACCAAAATTTAGATGCAAAACTTAAAATGATTGCATGATTAACTCGAGACATCTTAAAATGAACTAAAGAAGTATTTCAGGTATCCGAAAATGATTGCATGATAATGTTTGCAAGCAACTAGCAGGCAGGCATATTAGTATATGCTTCAAGCTCACATGAAAGATTCGGGTTAATTACAGATTATCTCCTATAGTTAGCTGTCTTTAACGTTCTGATCGTTACACTTTAAAAAGTTACGTTGACATCCCTATAGTTTCGAAAATGAAACATTTAGGTCCGTTTACCATAACGACGTTTGTCTTACCGACAGAAACACAAAAACAAAAGGATAAAAAGGTAATTTTAATGTTCAATGAAGAACTCGATGGTGGCGGATGGCAGCACCGCCCCCAGCTCACGTGCTCAAAATCCTCGACGCTAGCCCCCTCCATTCGTCACCATAGCTGATAGAGTCCGCGCTCGTTAACTGGCTGCCAAATCTCCTGCTATGGCCAGCGGCTCTGTTTGTGCCACTGTGCTCGGCCTCATAATCGACAGTGAGGGCCTCGTCGTCGTGAAAGCCTCCGGCCAAGATGGGGGCCAACTCATCAAAATTGACTGCATCTATGGGTGCCGAGGGTCGACGGTTGATGGATGACGTCGTAGACTCCACTATTTGCGACGACGACTATGACGACAAATGGAGAGCGACATACATTGGGGATTTTGAGCACGTGAGCTACGGGCGCCGTCGCCATCCGCCACCACCAAGTCCACCACCGAATGTTGCAACGAAGATGGTGGCCGCCTCGCAGATGACCCGTTGGGCGAATCTTGAGCTTGATCCCTCTCCCTTTGCATCTGCATTGACATCGACGTAGTCGCCAAGCGACAAAAGGGCCGCTCGATATCTGCATCAGCGCCAACGCAGATTTCGCGCGATGCGGGATGGGCGGTGATGAGGTCAGCAACGCGCTCTTCGTGGAGGCGGGTGGTGTCGCTGACCCATTGGACAAATCCTAGCCTCGACCCGAAGCTAGGGTTGCTGGAGCTCCTGCCTCTCCCCTGCTGCTGCATCAGTTCCGACACCACTTATCGACGAGCAATCCTTTCGCCGCTTTGCATCTGCATCGACGTTGATATAGATCCAGAGTGGTGTCACTTTGCATCTGGATCGTCGCAACTAATGGAGTCCGTACCGACGACCATCAACCGTCAGCCCCTGGCACCCACGTATGCAACCAATTTCGATGAGCTGGCCCTCGCCATGGCCGGGGGCTTTTATGGCGATGAGGTCCTCATCGTCGGCTACGAGGACGAGCGCGGTGGCACGCCCGGGAGCCACTAGTTGTGACAAGAGATTTAGCGGCCAACTAATGGGCACCAGAGCAGAGACTCCACCAGCTATGACGACGACTGCGATGGAGGATGGAGGGGGCTGGCGTCCGGGATTTGGAGCACGTGAGCTGGGGGCACCGCCGCCATCCGCCACCACCGAGTTCCCACCAAATGTTAAAATTATCTTTTTACCTTTTTATTTTCGTGTTTCCGTTGGTAAAACTGATGTCATTAGGGTAAATGGACGAAGATGTTTCACTTTGGTAACTATAGGGATGTCATTGTAATTTTTTAAAGTGTAGAAATCGGGATGCTAAAGATAGCTAACTATATGGAGCAATCTGTAATTAGCCCAAAAGATTCATGTAGTAACTGCAACTAGATTTACACAGCCAGGAACTAAATCCAAGTCTACCTAACATAAGAACTACTTCTAAGAAAGCACTTTCTAACAAAACACAACTTGTATGGGCAACTACAATTCCCTTGATGAGACAATTTGTTCAGAAAACAGAGTGTCATATAATTCTAGAATTAAGAGCTTGAAGAATAAGTCTGATGCAAAGATAAGACTGTCACAAGCATTCTAACATATATGGGCTAAAGAATATAAAAAGCTAAAGAAACCTTCTAATTGAAGCACATTTTATGTTAAAACATCATGCATAATGAATAGACTCAGATAGTTACCCCATTAATCATGACCAAACCTATTCTTTTAAGAACAAGATATCAAGCAAGACAGCATAATTCATTCCATACCTCGAAACAAAGTTAGAAGATCTAGTGTTCTAATCTATCATATATCAATGAGAACAATCACCATAAAAGTGCATCACTCTTCAGTGTGCTTCGCCATTCATACTGGTAACACTTGCATCTCTGAAACAATTAAGAGTCAAAGAAAAATGAAGAAAAAGGAATCAATTTGATTTCTAATAAGGAACAAGCTTAAATACACGGTGCAGTGATAGTCAATACCTAGAATCATCTTTAACACTTCTTTTACTTCTATCAACTTCATCTTGAGTTGATCTTGCAGGAGTCTTCTTTGTCTGTAACTTTGGGAGTGGCATTTTATATTGCATCTTTTGGAGCCGTGCAAACCTCTGCATATTCTGTTGCCCCTTTCTTTGTGTGTTTTTTGCAGCAACTACTTCAGCTAAGGCTTTCTGAAGTGCAGCCTTAGCAACCTTGTATATCTCAGAAGACATAGCCCCTTCAATTCCATATTTGACAGCATCAAGACAAAGATCATTATACCAAGCAACTAGACAATCTTGGAAATTAAGTCCAGGCTCAGTAGCTCGCTCATCTAGTATGACACTACTTGCGGCATCCCTAGTCCATCGCTTCAAGATGTAATACTCCGGAAGTACACGTATACCAACGATAAAGAAAACCCTCAATATATGCCTGCACAAAATGCCAGAACTCTCAAACTTGTAACAACTGCAGCTTGCTTTCTTTTCAGGCTCACTAAAAATGACAATGTAGGCTCTACGATTGTCCTCCTCCTTAGTTACATTGTACTTGTTATTGGGGCCATCCTCTATTTTATCAACATAATATCCTAGCGATTCAATAAATTCCTCCTGAAACTTGTCAAATATTTCTTTTGTATAAACCTCGGCAGCTTGTTTCTCAATAGGCGATGGAGTTCTTAGAAGAGGTTTAGTATAGGCTGCAGCAAAATCTGCTTGAGCTTCCTTCTCATACTGAGATGCCATCTCTTGATCGAATCGTGCAATAAATACAAGTAGGGAAGTTTTTGAATTGAAATTTCTCTTGAAAAACTTGTTCAAGCTTTCTGATTGCTGAGATGCAGATAACTCGGGGAAAAATGTACCCTTCTGGTAAGCTGGAGCCCACCGCTGCCGAACGTCATACAGCGACTGCAGCCATGGATTATCCCAAAGGTTATACTTATCGAGAATCAACTCCCACCGAGTGTCAAACTCTTCAACTGCTTCAGAGTGGTTAATACACTCTTTCAAATCCCTCTTTAAGGTAGCATATTTTAGATAAACATCAGACAGCCTCTGCTTGCACCTGCTCAGGATGTGCCAGTTGCAAAACCAGTGACGCGCATTTGGAAATACCCTTGTAATAGCTCCTTCCATGGCCTTATCTCGATCGGTGACTAATGTATCTGGATGGTGTCCTCCCATGGCTGAAAGCCATGTCTCAAAAAGCCAAACGTACGAACCCTTAGTTTCATCCATGAGTAGTGCACACCCAAAAGTAACACTCTGCAGATGATTGTTCACGCCTCTGAATGTTGCAAACGGCATCATGTACTTTGTCTTCTTATATGTTGTATCAAATGTCACAGCATCACCAAAATACTGATAAGCCATCCTAGCTTTAGCATCAGCCCAGAAGACATTGGTCATGCAATTGTTGTTGTCAACTTGAATCGCATAGAAGAAAGCTGGATTCTCAGCTTGCATTTTCTTTAGATACTCCAAGAGGCCCTCAGCTTCTCCTCCCTCCCCAAAGGGATTGACTCTGATTCCTCTATTGAAGTTCTTCAAATTACCAAATCCTCCACTAGATGTTGCATGCAACAAACCTGAGCTATTTTGGATAATAGAATTGTCAACACGAGGCTGAACTTTACCAGGGAATGCCACCATATGTGTGTGCTCGGTAATGAGCTTCGTGACAACCCATTTGCCATGATCCTTACGAATCACCTCGATCATTGCCATGCAGCCCTCCCTTGTAGTCCCTCGCTTCCTCTTCTTCTTGCCGTCATCATAGATTACCCTCTTTGAATGGAACCCCTCCCTTGTGCACACAAAGCGCCGCATGATCACAGTGTCATCCTTCCTCGAGCGACGCGATTTGTTCATGCGGACCCCAAAACCCACACGGTTAGCATAAGATATGTAATATTCCTTTGCAGCCTCATCCGAGTCAAACTCCATTCCGATACACGGTTCCCCAATGTCAGGACCATCTAAGTTCAGCTCAATTCCAAGAGCACCAAGTGCTAATGCCATGTGAGGGTCACTCGTACTGTCATTCAGATCCATACTACTGTCTCTTATCAATCCATCATCTTCACTTAATGTTCCCTCCATTGTTCCAGAATCACGGACCAAAAACTATCCCATCTCTGAAGCAATTAACTCAACTCCTAGAAGAAGAAAAAATAAATAGGCTAAAAACAAGTGTTCATAAACACAACTGATTCACTACTGCTAACTCGTAAAGCGTTTAAAAGTTGGATGTAATTTTTACATCTTATCTCATCCTTTTTGTTATGCGCTTAATATATGAAGACTTAAAATGCACCGCATAAAATAAACCTCATCACATGATCTTTGATAAACTTCATTACGCTTGCAAGCGTAGGACTCTAATCGATCTTCACCCAGAGCTCCAATTGAGAATTGCAATCCCATCCCACCATCTGGCCATTAGTTGGGTTGTTTACTGAATTAAGTTTCTGATGGACTCTGAGGTCAAACTCGATGGATGAACTATAAAATCATTGCAGAGTTCCTAGGGCAACTCGATGACATATACACAGAGAGCAGCTGCCCGAATTCATTGGATTATGACAAAATTCAAGGCTCAAAGATGATGTATCGCCTGATACAGATCATACTCGTACAATTATAATCAAATAGCTTTCAAATCTTTGCCCAATAACCACAAATCTGTTTTCTTTCTTCTCCAAGAAACATCACTACTCGTGTCGTTTGGGACCACAAGAAAGAAAGAGAAAAAAAAAAAAGCACCTTGATGGTCGGAAGAGCAAGCAAGTCCTTGTCTTTGTTGGAAATCCAAGCGGCTGGAGGGTGGAACGATGACAACGTCACCGACTCCGGCCGCGTGTCCTCGATTCGAAGAACGTCGACTGCGGCGGCGGAAGTGGGACGGCGGCAAGCCTCTCGCCGGCGACAAGAGGTGGCGGGCGTCAATGACGGGAAGAAGAGCAGGAGACGGATCGGCAGCGGTAACCTGGTAATCGGGAGGTGAGGTTAGGGGTCGGGAACGTAACAACGGGTTGGGGCTTTTTTATTTTACCGTCGGATTAAGATCAAGCGGTTCCCAACCTATCACGCGATGGAAAGAATCCACCCACTCTTTATACATTCGATAGCGGGTCGGATTCTTTTAGCAACCTGCGTTTGAATACCCGTTTCTCTGACCCCACCACTTAGGAATTAATCAAAATTTATTTTTGTTCTATCGTAAAATTTTACGATATTGATTTTGTTTTCTTGTCCAATCGTGATCATTTTGTTTACACCTATATGTATATATGTATATATATATATATATATGTATATATATCTATATATATGTATATATATGTATATATGTATGTATATATATATATATATGTATATATGTATATATACATATATACATATATATATACATACATACATACATACACACACACATATATATATACATATATACATATATATATATACATATACATATATATATATATATATTAATTTTAAAGGTAAGTGACAGAAAAGGGATTTCCTTGCTAAGTACAATTAAGGCTAGTTAGATATCTTCAAAATTTATACGATAAAATTTCAGATGCTCTGTATGTTCAAGTCAATGTTGGTAAGTCCAATTTGAGAGAAAAAGAGAGAGACTAACTTAAATTGTGATGATGAAAGAAGAGCTTAAACCATGACACATGAACATACAAGGAAATGGAGGGGCAAAGACACCTGAGCTTAAACTAGGAAACATGCATACTTGTCTTCTATCACTAGTTTTAAGCATGCATGGAAGTTAGCATCCATTCATCCACACACACAAAAAGGAGAGATATAACTCATTTGTAATGAAGACATCAAGCACATACAAAATAGCCTATAAACTTAGCACTAGAAACAGCTGAGCAGGTGTTGATCCATGTTAACCTTCAGCAGTTGCATATATGTTGTATACATAGGTGTTGTAGTAAACATTGAAGCTTTAGAAAGTGAGGGGCAATCTCTGCATGAGTTCATGTGATGAGAAAGCTGTGCAGAAAACCTCCAGACAAATGGAGAGTTCATGCTCATGTAACAGCAGATGCACACAAAGAATGGAGGAAACATGAAGTAAGAACATGAGCTGCTACATGGATGACAACATGGAGATCTGCATGAACCTTTAAGGTAGGAAACAACAGATGACAAGAAGGAGAGTTTAAGCTCATGTAACAACAGATGCACACACACAATGGAGGAAACATGAAGTAAGAACATGAGATGCTACGCAGATGACAAGAAGGAGATCTGCATGAAGCTTTATGATAGGAAACAAGTTAGACTCTATGGCAATACATCACATGCGCGTACAACAGGAGCACACCGGTTCATGCAACATTTTAACCAGAACAGAATAATATCAGATTCAGATCTTATGAGGGATGCCATGGCCGATACTGGGGCTATGTCCCGGGTTGGTGGGTGACTGCCACTGCATCAAGTATCTACCATGAATATCCTTGAGGAGCTTTCTGGGGCATGGATTTTTCGGCACCGTCGAAGCGCAGCCGGAGGCCACCCATGCATTGCATTCTAGGGTTCCTGCTTCAGCCGAGTGGAAGAGCTGCATGAGGAGAATGGCAATGATCAGCTTTGCTACAGGCGAGACATGTTTGGCCAAAAGAGCCATGGATTAGGGTTAGGATCAGCTGCTGAACTGATGAGAGTCACACGACTGAAGGTAGAGGTAGGAAGGATGAAAGGTGGAATGAGTTGCATCTATGGCTGCAACATCCCTTCTTTAAATAGTGAAGCCAAGTCACTAACAGAAAATATGCAGCATGGCCTGCTTGTTAGGGTTTCAGGACCCACTGTCTCAATTGTATCAGTAAACAAAGGACAAGCAAGATCCTTTCAGGCCTAGGATAGATTCGTTTGGCAAACTTAGTAAGATAGCCAAGTATCTTTTCCATTCATAGTCAGGTGTCAGGAGACATCTGAGGTGGAACTTCCAGAACAAAGTACAATGTGTTGAGACCAGACCACAAAGTGAAATGACAAAGGGAATATTGTCCTTGATTAGACTGCACTAAGCTTAGAAATCCAAAGGCTACAGTTGCGTTCATGGCCTACTGATTCAGAAGACCTAAAAGAATAGGACATACCATCCAGCTGAGGCCAGTTGGATTGGAGGACAAGCAATTTCCTGAGTTTGTGAATGGATCCAAAATGGTGAGTACCACTGAAGCATCTGATTTTTTCATTGAAGAGATATGGTTTGATGGAGGAACTTATGGCAAACAAGTCTTCCAGATGAAGTAGGTGCTTTCAGTACTGAAACTGAAATCATTTCATTACTAAGGTTGTGGAAACCAAAGGAATATAAGAAAAAAGTTGCAGGAATTTGAGGACAAACATTATGACAATCATAAGGGAACAAGAAAGCAGAGTAATGAGTTCTCTTTGAACTAGACTTATTTTGTGGAGCTTATTGTCACTATGAATGACAGAAGTCCTAAAAAAAACTAAAAGGATTTCTTGATGAAGGAAGCTTTATCTTACCTACAACTTAATTTTCACGAACACAGTTGATAATACCAAGTAAATTTCTCATAGAGAAGTGCCAACAAGCAGATCATAAATGCATTTGTAACCGCTCTCTCTCTCTCTCTCTCTGTCTCTCTCTCTCTCTCTCTCTCACACACACACACAACAAACAAACACACCAGCCTCCATCTTCATGAGATCCAGAAATTCTTATTATTATTTGTTGAAAGAGGTCAAGAACATTTTGGTGGTTTTTGGAATACTTGTGTCGCCAACAATTAGATCGTGAACTGTACTCTTGAGCACTGGAAACACTAAAGTTTTGTCACATTATACTTTTAATGTCAGTGTCACATGTACATCTTCCTTTTGTGAAAGCAGAGGTTCCAGGAATAGAGTCAAGTCAAAGTGAGAGGAGTTTCTGGTTCTTTTGAGAAAACAAGTGGCCATCATGACAAAACAACTAGACATTAGTTTAGTGCTTCAATTCTCCAGATTATAGTGTTGAATCCAACATCCCCTTTGTGATTAAGAAGTTTTTGGGACACTAAGCTTTGGTTACCAAATTCTTCAGGAGAATACAGATCTCAAGCATGTGGGCATGCTTCTGTGGCACCACTAACAATTAACATGTTCATTGTCTACCCCACTTTACACAAGTGATCAAAGTAAGAGATCAATTCTTAGACTTCATTGCCATTGTGCAAATGTTAAAAGCGATTGAACTCAACCAAAAATGACTTCCAGGATACCACTCTTTAAAGTACAGATGAAGGTTTTGTTTTGAATTCTAGGAGAGTAGGAATGCAGAAACTCATAAATCTGGCCACCGTTTCTTGCAATTCAATCTGCTTTGCCATGCTGCTCCAACTTGAGATGCCAAATAATGTAGGTAATCTAACATGGGACATGGAAGGAACAGTTTTTGCTAAGGAGGAATGTTGATATGGGAATCCAAAAAATATAAACCAGATCTTTTTTTGAGCAAGTTGAACTATAAAAATAAGTTTTCTAACTTCCACTGAATCAATAGGAACATGTTCTTCACTAATCACATCCAAAAGTTAGCTTTCCCACTTAGATATGTTTGACTGAAATCCTCTCATACTTATCCCATTATTTTTCTATGCCCTCTCAGAAGATCTAATTTCCTGTTCCTCATATCTGCTGGTCACAGTAATAATTGGTTACCCAAGTACCCACATCCAACTACTTTCTTGTACTCAGGAAGTTTAAAGGTTCCCATCATGTTACTTGTGCAAATGCATCACCTGTTATTTTACTTCCCATATATTCCTAGCCATCAGTTTCTTGTGAGGTCACCTCCATGCTATACTTTGCAAGTGACAACCTGGGGATATCCTAACCTTCATTGATTGGTGGACTAGTGAGTTTGAACAAAGAAGGAATGCCACACAAAATTTAAGATGACAGGTGTGTAAAATTGCAAGCATCGACCATCTAAAATTGTTAGTCCTGAATTCCTTAAACTGATGCAATGCTTGGTCATCAGTGGCAGATGAAGAGGGGAACGGTGCCATTCCACATGCTCATGATTCACATGGCTGAAAGCTTAGGACCAGAAAAATGTATACACCTTTTTTTGGATAGAAAGAATATCAAGAGGCAACAGATAAAACACACAAAACAGGAGTTTTTTGCCTACAATTGCAGTATACTGATGCATTGCATGAAACTACTCAGAACAGAAAAGTGGAAGAGAACAAAAGTTTATGAGAAGATAAGAGATGACCACTTTCCTTCTGTTGTTTGGAACATGAGGAGAAAGAACACAAAATTTTCATTTCTCTTTAAACCTGTGTATTCTGTAGAGAAAGAACACAAAAAACTTTCAGAAAGAAAATGACATTATCTGTTTCCGACCACCTCTCTCCTTGATTCAACCAATAAGAAGTTAGTATGAAAGGAGAAAATAGGAAATTGCTTTTCCTTCTGTGGCTGGATGAAGATGAGAAAAAAAAAAAAGTTGACAAAAGATTCTTCCTTTCTCTCATCTCTGAAAGAAAAAGAGGGATTTTGGAGATATAAAGATCATCAATGAGACCTCTTTTGATGTCAGGCACATGGTTCCACCAACTATACACCATGATGTTTGCAATTCAATGCATTAGCATTGCAATGTGATGCTTATACTTTGGTATTCTAAATGAACAGTTGAGTGATAGCGGCAACAATTTCCTGGATGGTCTCAGTAGCATGAAAAGGAAACTCCCTCTAGTGCACCTTATACAAAGTGTCTATTAAGCATTATAAGGACTATCGTACTATCAAAGTGCTTACATGAGTAACTTTGATCAGTATTGAGCAATCCATGATTCACATCTCAAAATTGGTTTCTCTACAGCCAACCCTTCGGATTTCTTGAGAATTCAGCATCCATTTGTGAGATCTGATATAATGTGATGGATAAGTAATTTAGATGGAACAATAATTAAGGATGGACGTTGATCAGAGTTTTTGCCATTGAAGTGATTTTAGTGCAAAGATGTCTTGTCATATTTCATGATAGAAAATCACTACAATTCTTTTTATGATTTCTGACAGATCTATTAAAAAAATTCTCAAGATAAAATTCCCTTTCTATGTATAACAATTTGTCTACCTTAAAATCCATTACCTACCTTTTTTATTTTCTATTTAATGAGGCAACAAGTCTAGTATTCTAGTAGTATTGCATGGCAGGGTCCCAGCTCTCTCATACATCCTGGGTGCTTGTTGCTGTTTCATACAAAGAAGATAAATTGGAGGCCCATGGTATCATACAACAGTATTGAAGGTTCTCTCGCTTAGATACTATTATGGCCATGTTTGGGGACAGAGAAGTATTTAGATAACATACACTATTATGTCCATGTTTGGGGATAGAGCAGGAAGTATTTAGACCTTGAGGAAAAACAGAAGATTAGACTAATATTGAACGAAAGGAAAAAAAATTAAATAAGAAACGACTATAGCTGACTCTGAGAAAACAGTTCCTGATTTTTCAGTATATTCCTATTAATATGCGTAACTCATCTGAACCTACATTTACAGACTATAGAGTTGAAATTGACAAATTCTTCCACAAACCTTCAGTTGAAAAGCATCTATTATTTTTCTACAGATTGTGCATCATAAGCAATATGTACAGTTGAGTTATGTCTGACGAATAATATGATAACTGTCAAAGATACACCAGTTTTACAGTAAACGAAAATGGAAATTATGGGATACATCTTAAGCTGCTACCTCAGGCGTGCTTACTTCATTTGGTGGCATGAAGCTTTGACAGAAGATAAAGGCAACTTGAAGACAGCAGAATAGAAGCTGCGAAGCATAGTAAATCTGCTGGAGAAGATATTGTGACCTTCTTGCTATTTTCAAACATCCCAACCAATAGAGCCATCACTATGACGTGCCCCACCTTAGTCTTCAATTCATTGACTGACTTTATTTCCAGCCACCTAGGTCGTTCCTTAACATAATAAAGCCAGAATAGTTTAGAAATTAACATTATGATATTTAGTAACTTGTTCTGATATCTAAAATCTAAACTATAATTGAGTGAAGGGACAAACCAGAAGTTTGAATAATCCAAGCAGGTTTGATCCAGAGGAGGACATTTTTGCTATATCAAAATTACTGATGAAGAGCTCGTAGAGACCCATTCCAAACACAAGCATCACAGTTCCAATAAGATAGACATCTGAAAGGTGAAACAAAATGAAGGTTAGTGATAGATTAAGAACTATCTATAATGACACCATTTCTCTAGAGGAACAGACCAGCATGAGAATGTGCTTCTTCATGCTTCAACTACCAAGTAATAACCTGTCTATGTAAGCTCTGGTATATGATCAAGATAACACCCAGAAAATTATGACAATGTTTTCAGCACAAGTTAAATGGCATGTCAATGTCCAATATCATATTCAAACAATCCTTCTAGGAGAAATTAAGAAACCCATTAAATTGTTACTGATACAGTCATAAGCAGTCCAGAGGTCAACTTGTTCAGAATAATGACAAAATTGATGTGTAATTTATGCCAGTAGATTATCTTTTCAAGAACTACAGAATCAGAAATTAGCACCCACTATAAAATTTAGATCATTTGACAAAAAACTTGAAATACTAAAAATTGCCTATTGATAGTTGCATGACATAGTATGTTATGATTAATCAACTAAGAACTGTAACTTGATAGCTTCCTAGTAAGTGGCGTGTGAAACAATTCATGTCTATTTCAAAGTGTATACATTTTTGGATATACATTGTCTTACCAATGGCTCCAACCAACATCAGAATCACTTTCCCACCACTCAAAAAATATTCTCCGAATGAATCTATCACAGATGTGCAACCCTGCACAGCACTTGGTATTGTTAAGATTGCTGACTGTTTCAAGAAGGTATGAAACTACTCCTAGAGATGAAAAAGGATAAGGTTTCCTTCTGCAAGACATCTTGCCTGTAAATACAGTACCAAGCAACCGAAAGTAAATTTAGCTACATAGAATCTGAACAAATTTAATGGGTTATGTAATGCCCAGTCTTAGAAATTCATTGTGCATTCATTGCTATCGAGGTGGGACTTGTTTTCCATGTTTACAAATTAATATCAGAACATAAATGATTCATGACCAATATGAAGTTAAGGTACTCAAATAGAAAGACTGTAAGTAGTCCAAAGAAGTTAAACCAGGGAAGCTAAATGTTAAGTACTCAAATCATTTGATTAAAGCACATAATACTGCACGCTACTGTCTCAAAACTTTATAAACATAATTAACATAACATTGTGAAAGTGGTAATACTCAATGCATTAAGATAATTCAGTGAAGACAATTTGATATTAATATACAAAATTCAATGTTGTAAGCCTTGGAGCCATGGTGAGGTTGGACCAGAGAAACTTAAGTGCTAAAATTCTGAGTCGTAGTTCTTCTTGGCAAGCAAACTTAACCCTGCATAGGTATCATGCTTTCCCATCTCACAGAAGGGGCCTCATCGACTAGGTAGTCCTTCCATTAACAACAAGTTTGAGGACAGCTAGAACAACAAACATGCAGAAAAGGAATTCAGTTACATATAATCAAATTGAACTACCCTCATATGAGTCATTTAAAAAGAGTCTACAGTTATCGAAAGATATGTAGCCCTGAATCTCTTGGCCACAATCTCAGCTGCTCTTCTCAGAAGACGTATGCTTTCCATGACAGCAAGAATATTGACAATTTATTGATGCACCAAAGATTGCCTATTTGCTCTGGCATCATCTTGGTAAATGAAATTAGCAACATTTATCAATGTTTACTATAGAAGACCATGAAAAATTGCATATCTAGTATTGCTCAATTGATCCCACAACTAAAGTCACCTGAACAACTAAAAGAAAAAATATAGATTAATACATGATATAAATTAGTAGATCAATAAAAGGAAAAGTTATTCAAGTAATGGTTGCAAAAATTCAACTCATATGGACACCTTTCCTGTGATAGATTGGACATGTAAATCATCCAAATTCTTTTTGTTTGTCTATTTTATGGGATATCCATCCAAATTAGCTTTTATCGCGGAGTAGGATGGAGTATGGTTAGTTATTTCAGAACCCCTGGCCCAGTTGACACCTCCTATCCTATGGCTGCACCTGTATCTTTCACTTCTAATTACTCGAGAGTCGGTGACGACCGAATAACAAACACCTGTCATGCAAATTAAAGATCGACCAGCGGACAAAGAAGCAATCTAATGAAGTCCGACCATACCTTGAGAAAACAGATTATGGAACCCATCAGAGAACCAGCCACCGGGAGGAACGCGAAGAATCGGAACCTATATATCACCTGCAAGGAAAAATCTTGACTGATAAGGCACTTTCTTTTCTTCCAAAACCATTGCGGCGACATCAAGCCAAACGGAGAAAGATCTCGCCTTTTCGAGCTTCTCTTCCACGTCATCAACTTCCAAAGAACCCAGCACGGGATCCCTTCGTTGCCCCGGTTCGGCCGCGGAAGCGGGAACGATGGTCGAATGCGAGACGGAGGTGTCCCCGACGCCCGAGCTGGCTTTCACGGGCGCAAAGGACGCAAGCCTCGGCCACGCCGAGAAGATTCCGAGAACTCTAAGGCCGAGCTTCGGCTTGCTCGGGATTCCGGATGGCATCAGGCCTCCGGAACGGCGAATTACGAGGCGATGGGACTTCATGGCTGCTCACCGGGGACCACGAGAAGCTCGATGCCTGCTGGCAGAGCAAGCCGCGTCCTTGCGAGCGGCAGATTAAAAAGACGAGGAATTGACGACAACAAACGAGGTGCATTGAAGGTAGACTTGGATAGGGAAAGGGAGGAGGGAGGTGGATTGAATCGGCGCCTCGCTCCCCGTTGCGGCGGAGCCATCGCCACATGTTTGGCTTCTGATCTCGCCGGGAAAACGATGTGCGAACAGCGCACTGCGAGTCCAAATCAACGTTATAAATGGCCCGTTACATTGTCACACTGGCCTCTACCGAAACCGTTACAATAAACTAATCGGACCGTCACGGTTTTTGTCGGATTCGGGTCGTATGGTACGATCCGTTAACGGTCCCGCCAAGTCACGTCAGCAGCAGTCAGCCAAAGAAGAAAAGCTATTCGGGACCCGGAAGAAGGCACGATTCAAGACGCCATAGGCCCACGTGAAGGGGACTTATGGGCCCCGCCCTGTCCTGCCGCGTCAGTGTTCGCCACGTCATGTTTCGCGACTAGAACGGGGCCGTACGCCGTGAAGTAAAGATATCCTCCCCGGTGGCTGCTTCGTGCTCCTTCTGCTTCGCTCCATAAATCTCGCTCTCAGTCTCTCCATTGGCCTCTCATTTCTGTAGAAACCAATATGAGTTGAATCCAGAACGAGTGGAAATGGAAGCTGCGCTTATCGGATTCCCCCTAAAACCCTCCCTTCTTAATCCCTTCCCTCGTGGCTTCACTTCTTCCCCGCCTGGACGACGTGACCTCCGCAAACTCGCTGCTGTCGCACCGAAAAATTCGATCTTGGTCCCAAAAGACCACCTTGATGATGGAGTCGGTCAAGAAAACGAGAAGGAAGAGCTTTCGCGGGAATCCTACAACGCTTTGATCCAATCCCACTGCGCAAAGGGCCGCCTTGACCGGTCTTTGCACCTCTTGAGCCGGATGGAGGCGGCGGGGATGCGCCCAAGCACGGCGTGCTACGCCCGCCTCGTCTACGCGTTGGGACTCACCGGGAGGACGCTCGAGGCTGACGCCGTCTTCCGAGAGATGAAGTGGTCCGGCCATCGGCTGACCTCGAGGGAGTACAACTCACTCCTCGGCGGGTTCTTGAGGAAAGGGCAGCTCTTGATGGCTGATCGCTTGCTGGTCGAGATGGGCAAGGAGGGCATCGATCGGAATCGAGAGACTTACTTGCTCCTCCTGGATTCGTACGTCCATTCCGGGCGGTTAGAGGACACCTGGTGGGTTCTTGGAGAGATGAAGGAGAAGGGTTTTTGGTTGGATTCTTTCGTTTATAGCAAAATCATAAGGCTTTACAGGGACAATGGCATGTGGAAGAAGGCTATGAGCCTTGTGGTGGAGATGCATGAGCTAGGGATTGAACCTGACGTGAGGATGTACAATGGTATGATTGATACATTTGGGAAGTATGGTCAGTTGGATGAAGCAGTTAAGATATTTGAGAAAATGCAGAGTACAGGCTTGAAACCGGACATCATGACTTGGAATGCACTGATTCGGTGGCATTGCAAGGCTGGAGATCTGAAACACGCTCTTGGATTCTTTGCAAAAATGCAGGAAGCAGGATTGTACCCTGATCCTAAGATCTTTGTTAATATCATTGATCAGTTAGGAGAGCGGGGAAGATGGGATGAGATGAAGAAATTGTTCGAGGGTATGAAATATAGAGGTCTAAGAGAAAGTGGCATCATATATTCAATTTTAGTGGATATATATGGTCAGTATGGTACGTTCCACAATGCTGAGGAGTGTGTGGCTGCACTTAAAGCCGAAGGTATGCAGGTTTCAGCGAGCATATACTGTGTATTGGCAAATGCATATGCTCAGCAGGTGCGCAGATTGTCTAATCAGTCTGTTGAATTTACTGTTATATAAGAAGCATTGTTACATTGCTTATCTTTTGATGCTGCTGATATTTGTTGATTTTAACCAGAATTTTTGTATATCTGAAATCTTTGAAACAATTCTTGCTTTGAAATGGAGAAACCATGCTGTGCTATGCTTTCTTTTAGCTTCCATTGGTTTCAATAGCCGGGTAGAGATGCATGCAGCACAGACAGTGAGCCCCTCACTCTTGATTGACTGCCATCTATGTTCCTTCTAATTAGTGACAGCAAAAGTTGCAGGAGAAAGGTTTTCCTCAATGTCAAAGCATTTATTTCATGACAAAGACTTGGGAGTTTCTTCTTTTTCATAATTGATTCCTTCTAAATCAAATGTTGTAATTAGCTAAACCAGCAATTACCAACATTGAAACACATAAAGTGATTATTTTTAGCCTCAATCGGAAGATTTAGGTGTCCATTTGTGATGGACAGGACTGTAACAGTGAGAGTTATTGTGTGCAAGAGGTTTTTTTTCTTCCATTTTTGTCGGTGTTTTTATTTTGGGATGTTTAGATTCTGTTAGCATTTTCTTGTTTATAGTTGTCCTACTTTCAGGCCAGTAACTGAAATAACCCATTTGTAAAGAGCTCTAGATTGCTAAGTTCAGTTTGAGATTAAACAAACAATAGATGAGGCTCTAAATCAATTTCAAACTAACCTTGAACTTAGTTGGATGTAACTAT
The DNA here is from genome assembly GCF_036884655.1 of Musa acuminata AAA Group. Lineage (NCBI taxonomy): Eukaryota > Viridiplantae > Streptophyta > Magnoliopsida > Zingiberales > Musaceae > Musa > Musa acuminata. Next base: position 22,496,932 of record NC_088344.1, on the reverse strand, counting down.
GCTTGGCTTCAAACTGGCTTGAACATATATTATTTCAATATATTTCTCAAAATAAAGTAGTATCTGTTAATAATAGATTGTCAAGGCAGTTGTCACATAGCTAGAGTTATATTGCATTTGTTTGTTTGCTTCTAAGTTTCTGTCATAAATGTGAGTTATAGATGACTTATAACATGTGATGCTTGCAAAGGAGGTCCGGCTGGGACATAATTTTATAACATAGCAAATTCAGATGCTTATTCTTGATACCAGTTACTAATATCAAGCAAAGCTTGAGCATGAGTAGGCTTTATCTAGCTCAGTTTGGTTATGCAGTTACCTACTTCACACTGCAATTTTCAGTGCACTGGAATTCTCTCACATGTATGTTTTTGAGTGTGTGATTTTCCTGATAATTTCTGTATTATTTATATTCTTGCCTTTTTGTTAGGGGCTGTGTGAACAAACTTTGAGGGTGCTTCAGCTAATGGAAGCAGATGGCATTGAACCAAACCTTATAATGTTAAATCTGTTGATGAATGCATTTGGTATTGCCGGAAGGCACCTTGAGGCAATGGCAGTTTTTGAACATATCAAGGAAAGTGTAAGTGACTTATGAGCTGAACAAGATCAAATTTATTATATGATCTACTATCTCTTTTGTCCTTTGCTTTTGTTATCTTTTAAAGATTTTACAATCAGAATTGACTAGAAAGGACTATTATTGGTTCTGTAGGGCATCAGTCCAGATGTGGTTACTTATTGTACTTTAATGAAAGCATTCATGAGGGGTAAAAAATATGAACAGGTCAGGTTATTCTTTTTTTTTCCCTGTTTGTTCTGTTTAATGCTTAACCAGAAGTGGGAAGTTAAGTACATTTGGCCGGAAGTAGAGTGCAATACTTCATCTATTTCATCTAAATACATGAGTATGTAGGAATTTAATTTTCTTTTTCCTCCTTGGTATAAGAAAAGATAGTTTAGTTACTGTTCAATATATTTTGGATTGACTTGCCAGATTTCCTTGACCGGTGTTTATTCTTGTGTTGCACACTGTTTGGTGATGAAGATGTCAGCCCTTTCCTAGAACTCTTTTTATTTCCAAGGTTGTGGACATAAGTTTCTTTGCCTGTCATTCAGGTTCCAATAATATATAAAGAGATGGAACATGCCGGCTGCACACCTGATAGAAAAGCTAGAGAGATGTTGCATAATGCCTCAATTATATGTGAACAGAGAGGTAATGACAGTAGCATGAGGTATAGCTATGTTTTGTACATGCAATTGCCTTTTCTATTAATGTTCTTGGTGGTATTCAGGTGGTTTTAGTACAAATTCAAAAACCTTTCTACGATCTGGAAACCAGTGACTTCACAAACGAGGTAAAATATATATATACAGATATCTTTTTCCCTCTATATATTTGCAAGTCTTCATTGTCAAAATATTTCACTATCTGGGATGAAAAAGAGATCTACATCTTGCTTATTTGTATATTCCATTTGAGGGTTTCTGACAAGGAGCTGTCTAATTAACAGATAAAAATGGGGCCAGAGAAGCATCTTTCAAGTGATTTTGTTGCCAAATCTGTTTTTGGTATTGCACTGAGATCAAAAAATTACCTGGTGTGGTTAACTGCTCATTCAGAGCTAGGGTTGTCTTCCATCTGACAATGAATCCTTGGCTTCATTCACTAACGATGAGTAGCATTTCAACTCATGGGAATCAAAAGACATCAAAGTCATGCATGGCACAATGCAATGTGTGGCAAAGAGGAATACCATGCACTTATCGCTGTCAGAAATCACCTACAAATGGCAGCTTCACAGAATCATATCAACAGCATCAGACAATAAGACCTTCAAAGGTGACTTTGGGATCTAGAAATTTCGGAGATTGAATCTTTATTTTCTGGTAGGTTCTTTCTTTTTACGTTTCTTACTTTACTACTGGAGGAGGAAAGGAGAAGATCTACCTGGGAATTCATTGGGAGAAAGATCAGCACAGAAGCCCTGAATGCAATGCCTCTATATACGCTATAGGAGGTTCAGTGTTCAGTAACTTCAGTTTCCTCTAATATCTTACCTTCAGTAGTTCAACAATGACAGTTTCTATCTATCAACATCTTGTCAACGATATTTGGAGGAACTTGGGGTTTTGACACTGAGAATTGGAGGGGGTAAACCATTGGTGGTAATGCATAATTGGACATCAGTTTCTCTTACCTTCGTCTCCACCAGGAGATCCTAAACTTTCTCCATCTAACCTTGAGCTGCTAAACTACTACAAGTATTGATTGTTTTGACAGAAAAAAGCCATTATGCGATACCATCATGTACAAAACCAAATACTCATTTACAACCTCCATTAGTTTGTGCTATCTACTTTGATTTTATCAGTCAAGCTGGTTTTCCAAGTGAGGATCTGAATTATCCAAGCAACCACAGCCTAGCCAAAAGTTGTTTAGTTCTGTCATGAGAAACATCATACATGTGTGTCATGTGAGAGAGAATGTAAAGAACTAGTTATGCAATGCTTTGAAGTATATGTCCAGCCAAAGTTTAATATATGACTGTCTGTAATGTGCCACAAGTACTATGAGATGAAGAATGTTAGGCCAATTGATTTTTCTAGATTTTCCATGCAAATCAAAGGCCATCATGTTTCACTTACAAGAACATCATTAATATACGAAATGATATCCAGCTCGGGAAGCAATGTTGTGAAACAAAATTCTTTGACCAGCGAGTATTTCCAATTGCACCATAAAACATGTACACGTATAATTACTTCTCGATGAAAAATAAATGTAGAGATCCATGTTTGTTTTTGTTTCATATACATGGTCATCATGTAGTGCCAAGCCGATCGATACATGTCATTTTAATGCTTTACCAACACTGCCTCCAATTTTCTTCTTCTTGCCACATGCTTGAGCTTCTCCATGGCGATGAGCCCCACTTGTCTAACGCGTTCTCTCGACAAACCAAACCTGAAGAAGAAAACATGGCTATTAACAAGCATCAAGTATGCATATCTATCTATGCACATAGTTGTAGAAATTGTCATGCCAAGATTCGATAGTTTCAATATTTTCAGAAACTTTACTCAAATACAGATGTACTCCGTAATGTAGAAGACTCATCACCACTTTTAGGACATATAAACAAATGCATCAAGGAAAGCATGTTATCTTGTTTCCCTTTTTCCAATTAAAGAATCCTTGTCTAAGAAGGATTCAACTTCTGATTAAATGTAAAAGACTAACCATGCGAATGGAACACACCGAAGATTCAAAAGAAAGTTGCAGATGCAGTCTGCATGATGTTGCACCAGGGTAGTGTTGATGAAATGAAGAAGCATAGATGAGTTGTAGCTATAGGAGAATGTTTATGTGACATTACAAAATCAATAGTGATACAGAAGAAAGATGAAATCCTAAGCATTTGTGGTTGCTGTTGAACTGATCTCAATGGACAAAATGCATTCATCAGGTCATACTCGATAATGGAAGCATATAATGTGTCAGGCCACCATGTCAATCAGCTGCACTTGAAGAAAGTTATTACAGTTGAAAACTCCTTTTTTTATAGTAGTAGTAAAATCACCAAGCGAACATGGGAAAGAACTGCTGATTACTGATAATTACAAGGGAAGTGCTTACTATTGAAGTTAAGTAGAGGAATGTTTGTTGCTTTGCTTTGTATTTAGCATCGAATGAATGAAATATCACATGTTCAATAAGCAGGCTAGTACATAAAAGATTATGAGATGCATCATACAACTGTAAAATGCCAATTTTCAGTTGATTGTTCAAGGGAGAATCGTTTTTGGAAATGTAGATTTGGAATGGTTTGCAGTGCTAAAGATAGATTTCTTCTTCAGTTGGCTGGAGATTACCAAATTCTGTTTGTTTGGGATTGCATTGTAAAATTTTGTTTCGGTAGATAATACTGTTGATACTGGGGTCACGAACACTCAAGTAGATAGTTTGAGAGTGCTCTCTGAAGTGCTATATATGGTGGTGGTGTTTTCTTCTTTTGATCAGGAATAAAAAACTTTTTTCACATTTTTTTCCACAGAAAAAGAAGACTACTTTAAGAACACTATTATTCTAGAACCTTTCTTCACATCTCAACAAAAAATATATATATTCCAAACAACTTCTTTCTGAGAGAAAGAAGGAAAAGAGTCAACTGGAGAAGTTCTATCATATAGCTTGAAAGTAAATACATTTTTTCCCTTGAAAGTAAATATTCATATCTCCCAGAGTTGTCTCAAGAAAACAAATCTGAATCAGAATTAAATCAGAAATTGATAAGAATAAACTGCTTACCGTTTGCCGATATCCTCCCATGTATGACACTCACTGTCAATACCATGATAAAGTCTAATAATCTCTCTCTCCCGCTTGCTAAGTGTTGTATATAAAAGCTTCTTTACTTCATCCTGGATAGATTGGAATATAAATATCATGGTTGCATGATGGAGACAAAATAGCAGCATGAATTAAGAATCATCCAAAACCTATATTAGTAAGTTTGTCTATTCAAATGAGGTTGAGCAATAACCAAGAAGAAAACCCTAAGTTGCTAGATTTATTCAACAGAGAGAAAAGAATCACAAGCCAACTTCAATGAAAATTAAAGTCCATGTTATAGAACATTTACTATGCATACCTTGAGAGACCATTCCTCAAAACCATACCATGGATTATTTTCAACGTTTCTGTCTGCAATATACTGAAGGAAATAAATGGTGTTATGAAATAAAGAGAATTTTTATAATCAATAAACCTTTTATATAGAAATTGAGTTGCTAAACTTACACTGTGAAGAGTCTCGCCAGGAAGGCCATTTAATGAGGGAAAGGCTTCCCTATCAAGAGAAAGTACTTTGCTCGCTGCCTGCATCTCTGACCATTAAATGCAAGGAACAAACAGCTACTTAACAAGATCAAATACAATTACTAAGAATGTGAATCCATACCTGTGTGGCATCCCTTATTTTTTTCTGCGACATATTTAGGGTCTCTGCAAGTTTCTGTAAAGGATAAAAGAAATTATCTAATCATTACAAACTTCACAGAGAAGTAAAGTTCACTATTAAACAATTGCCTTTCTATAGAGTAACGAAAAGAAATGAAAATCGTGCAGCTTAATTTCCTAAACAATAAGAAACAAGCTCTTAAATCTGAATAAAAACATTATGAGCTACCATAGGGGCATAAACAAATATGATAGAACAAGCAAAAGGGAGTGCTTATGGATTTCAAGGTCACAGAGAACTAATAGGATAGGGTGTTCCTAAAGTCAAGATCATGAAGAAGATGGTTAACACCAGGGATACTGGACAGGTGCCTTATCAGCTTCTGTTCCATATATTAGCAATTAAACCAAGACAATAATGAAAACTATAAACAACAATGATTATGCAAGTGGAATAGCATAAAGATCATCTTCTGTATGTCAACTGCAGAAAGGCCCAAAAACAAAATGTTGCACTATACTAAGCATGCATGGAAAAATGGAGAACTATCCAACAGTATGATAAAAGTTCACTTACGTCAATTGATGGTGTAATTCCTTTCTCCTCCAATCTAATCTTTGCATGTCTAATTGAACTTAATCTTTCATGCAAATGAGTAGGCAGTCTTAATGTCCTGGAGTTCTTAAACAATGCTCGCGAGACACCCTGGAAAGAAAGACAGTGTCTATTAAATTTTATGCATGAAATTCATATTTAATAATAAACTATACCATCGAAACAAATAAGCATGTAGCATTATGCTATAATAGAAGCTTCCATATCGAGCATTTATCAAAATAGATGCTAAGATTGAGGAGCAGCTATATGAGGCACAGATGTGAACCCAGTGGGAATTGAAGTTTTAAGATCCGCAAGTTAAGACTTTCTGGAAACATAATTCTAGATCATAGATAAGAAAGAGAAAATAGCTTATCATCTGTGTGTGATTCAAATAACATTTAAAAAACTTTTACAAATGAAGAATTGTTGTGACATGAACCAAATCAGGAGCTATGAATTATATATGCCTCATTATGGTTTGACCTAACAATTTCCGCTTTCACTGGTCATGGCAGAATTTTACGATATTTGGGTTTAAATGGACCAGGAACAATGGGACAGACTTAGATCTACTTTGGTAAGACGACACTAAATATTTAATTGATTAGGAAAACTGATCGGATATCAACATTATCCTCTCGTGTCTAAGCTGCCCAGGAAGCCACAGTGATCATTAATATCAACTTGCCATTTTAGGATCTCACTTGAATGTCTTTTGGAACTTAAATGACTCCTGAATGAGAAAGAAACATAAGAAACAACATATAGAAGTTTTTTGGTGAAGGAATCAGTTAACTACCTGTAAAGGAGAACTTACATTTTGCATGAACAACCAACAAAAAGGCAAACTAATTTCCTACCTATTTCCAACCAATTACTAGGTAAAATTTCCATCTTTGGCATCCATCTTCTTATGGCACATGCTAGGTAATTAGATGTTTCATATTAAGCAAAAAAATTCAAAAGCAAAGGACTGTGAATGATGCTGGCTAACAAGTAGTCCATAAAAGAAATTATTTCTAACCACATAATATCCAATATCAAACAGAAACTTCAATTAACTCATAATTTAACCAATTGAAAAACACGTAGTAATACCAAGCAGACAAAGCAGGTTTATCCGCTGCAACAAGAAGTCCATAAAAGAAAGTTGTTCTAACCACATAATATCCAATATCAAACATAGACTCCAATTAACTGATAACTTTGCCAATTGAAAAAAATATAAGAAATATCAAGCAGAAAAAGCAAGTCTATCCACTGCACAATCTATCAAACAACTAAAGCAAAGGATCACCCAGACAAAAACAGAAATATGGGGTTTGATCTCTGACTTTTCCATCATAATATGTGCTGATCTACCTAGCATAAAATATCAAACAGCTAAAGCATAATTTGATTCACCTGTCGTATCCACCAATATACATAAGTAGAAATTCTGAAGCCCTTGGAAGAATCAAACTTTTCTATCCCACGAAGTAGCCCAATCAAACCAGCCTGTGAAACAAGTAACTATATTAACAACGAAAACTTGCAGCTTATACTGTGAAATTCATGCCAGAAAATAATAACATGAAGAACTTTTCTATGCCAGTTAACACAAGTCTAAAAGAAAAACAAAAGAAGATTTACCTGGATAAGGTCAGTCATTTCTGCTCCCAAGTTATCATACTTCTGTGCAATAGACATGACTAGACGAACATTGCTCATTGCAAGCTTCTCCCTTGCCAAAGAAGATTCGATCATTTTTGTGTGCAACTCAGCACGTGACATCCTCAATGAAGAAGCCAGCTGTCTGTCAGTTGGTTCAAATCCCAATTTATCCTGCAGTCTGAAACCATAAACAGTTTGGTCATAGTCCACAGAAGCTAGTAGCAGCAGCAAGCAACAATAACAACATCAAGTAGCTTTTAGTTCCAATCAGCAAACTCATATGAGATTTGCTTGCCATAAAGCAGTTAATCTTCATGATTGAAAGATTTATCGCAACTCTATGTAACGAGATAAATTTGACTACATCGAGCAAAGTAAATAAAAAATGAGAACCACCTTTATCTTCAAGAAAAAAGAAATGAAATCTGAAAATTATCAAAATTATAAAGCTCTTCATGCGCTCAAGATCATATAATGAACGGTTTATGTAGTTACCAAAAATGAACAATCTTATTATAATCATCAAGCTCTCCTAGGGCAATATGAAGGGATCGAACTATACTGTTTACCTTTATAATTGTTGCTAGATATGGCCCAAATATAGGCAAAAAGGAATTGAAGCAGCTTCTAGATATGATACAACAAAATTAAGATTTTTCAGAAGCAAATTACCCAAACACTAGAAATTTCCATCTAAAAGAGGAGCTGGATGAGATAAGCATGATAAGTTTAATTACTATTTCTTGACAAAATCACATTGGCAATTTACAAGATATACAAATTGTTGCTACATCTCTACTTTCATTAAAAGAACTGAGTTATAAACAAAGACTTGAATTTCCAATCTCTCAGTTGATTCTTGATATTCCAACAAGAAAAATAAAAGAGATGAAGATTGTCTGTCAGTATGCTAATAGTAAATAAGTCCAAATTGCATGAGACAAAAAACTCACTTTGCCCTCTGTTCTTGTATATGTATACCAGCTTTTATTGTCTTTGACAGATTTGCGACTTCTGCATGTGTCAGCAAGTTTTCACTCACGGTGCCCCGCACATAACCACTAATGTCAGATTTAAGTAACTCGCGACTAACACTTGGATGAAGCTGTTTCACTCTGCTTGATGGCACCAAATTAGCCTTATGACTAAAACATTTCCTACTGGAAATAGTTCTCCTCTCACGGGCAGATATCCCTGAACGAGTAATTTCTGGCAACTGGCAGCTATTCTCAGGAGCAACAACAGTTGTCATCTGTGTGAAAGGAAGTTCCCATTGCTTTTCCAACATAGACTTCTGTAGCAAAATGAGGACCTCTAGAGAAGATTCAAGATCAGGCCTCTCAGACCATGTATCGCTAGTTGAAGGAGCTGAAGTATTGACACGTTCTCTCAGTGCCTTGATAGTCGGTATGTGCCTGGTTGGTGGAACATTTGACCCAAAATGAGAAGACTTCTTTGCAACTATGGTGCATTTAGTGGAGCCACCCGAAAATGGCAGTGAACCATGATCTGGAACAGAGAATAACTTCTCAGTGAGGTCGGTTTGACAGAATGAAGAGCTCAGAAGCCTCTTTCCTGTGTGTAATCCAATAACTGCTGCTGTAGCCATCATCCAGCCTAAAATGTCTGTGCATCACCATTACACGTGGTCAATAACCTTGTCGAGCCAAAGCCATGTCTTCCAAATTGCAATAAAAGAGTGATCCACCTATTAAGAAAAAGACATGTTCTCAGTCTTCTATCAACGAGGTACTGGGCACAGAAAACCGATCATAAGGTATGATACGAAAGGGATGAACTGTGAATTATATATCAAAGTTATTTAGACTTAAAGGAATAAGAAGTGGCACGTTAAAATAAGTTTGAAAGAATCAGAAACCTTGGCACTGAGAAGAATCTATGCAGGCCTAACAAGTGCCACTTTCTTGGGTTAATGATCGCAAAACATGACTGAAAATTCTGCTGAAAGTCGAAATTGCTATGCACTCTTGATCAATTCCGATAAATCATCCAGAGGGATGTTACTTGGACAGGATAACAAAAAGAAACACTGCCCGGATATAACCAAAAAAGTTGCTATTTCACAAAGACGCCGAGATAGACAACAAAAGCCAACAGACTAAAAGTCGGAGCCTCCTGAGATAGCTTGGATTCTCACATGCAAGGAGGTTATGAGCAAGATGGAATCTTTGAGACAAGCGATCTAATTCCAGCACCGAAGGTTGATCCGCGATCAATCAAACGAAGCAAACTCCACTAGATCTGAGCATTCTAATCCAAAAATCGCTCATTGGCGTTCCTACACGACATGAATCCAAAACAATACCAACATGGAAGAAACCCAATGGACAGATTAAGAATCGAAATGAGCGTTACAGAGGCAGCAAACCGGCGGAGAAAAAGATGACAGGGAAACCAAGAACGAATCTTTTCTCCGTGCAATTACTAGAAACGCGCAATTACGAATTACCAGAAAGACGGCGATGACCACAAACATCAAGAACAAATCCTTGTCATCTTTTCCGATCAATTACCAACAACCAGAAGAACAAGAAGGATAAGAAAGGGGAAAAAGGGCGACTCTTTTAGCATGGGCACGCGCCAAATAAAAACTAACTTCTGATCTCAAAAGAGAGAACCGCAAAAGGTGGATCCGAGAGTGGGGGCGGACGCACCAGAGCGTGGCGGTCGGGCGGCCGCAGCTAGAAAGGCGGTGAAAACCGAGGGAGGGAGCAGCTGCTTTTCTGCTGCGGGTTTGGAGTATTCCGCGGCTATTGGCACGAGGTGACAGTGGGCGACCAACAAGGGATATGGGAGGGCGGACGCCCATTGGGTGGAGCAGATACTTCACACGCGCTTGTGGCACACATCCGCTCCCAAGACACAACACTCCAATGGCCGCAATCTTATCGGAGTCATCGATGCCACCATACAAAAGCTACAACTGCTCTCCATCTACTCACAAACCACCCCGGTCCTACGTTATCTCCCTCGCCCACACCCCCCCTCCTCTCCCTCCCTCCCTCTCTCTCTCCATGTCTCTCTGTCTCTATCTATCTCCATATCTATTTATATCGAATTTGGGAAAAACAAATCTCTTCCGAGACTATTTTCGAGAATTCTCATTTTCAGATTTTTCTAATATTATTCTTTTCTTAATACCTCATACATCAAATTTTTTTTCTTTTCTCTTCTTTTCCAAGTATTTTTTTATTATATATAATACTATTTTGAATATATTATAAAAATACTACAACCACATCATTTTACTCTATGGATCGATCCATACAAAAAATAAGTAAAAAAAATGGGAACACTTTTCAAGAAAAATAAGAAAAAAATACTTTAAAAAAAATTCCTCATATATATAAGAATAAGCACATCAAGGAGTATTTAAGGGCTCCTTAAGCTTCTTTCTTATCAATGAGAATTTATGGTTAAATACTTATAATCTTTACACCATGAGGCCCCACTAAAATCATCAATAAAATCAGAATTTGCAAAAATATGGTAAGTTTAGATGAACTTGGTCAGGATTGTATCAGACATGTTCTGAGGTAATATAATTTATATTTTTATTGGAAATAATCCTCAAAAATAATATTTTACTTTATTTTTCTGTTTTATGCAAATATTTGTCGTGGTGTCAGAAAGTCAACTTAGTACTACTTTTATTAGCTTAAGCTTCTTATAATTAGAAAGTGTGGTTAAAGAGTATTACAGTGGTATCAGAACAAAATTATGTTTTTTCTTTTCCTTTTCTACAAAATTATGTTTTTTCTTGATTAATGAATGGTTTTCTCCAGTTTTGATAGTAACAAAAAATATTAAAAAAATACAAGTCTTTAAATGTAGAAAGAGTAGAATGGAAGTCAAAGGTTTAGAGTAATCACAGAGATCATAGATGAATAGAACTTGTCTCCTTTATTAATTTAAGCATTTGACATTGTGCATATCAAGTGTAACATACAGCATTGTCGATACCTAATGTATCGAATTTTCTTACCAAGATGCGCAGATCTATTTTCCAACAAAGTACAACATGACACATTGAAATTTAGACATCATTAAAAGGTGGCATCGAGAGAAGACATTCTTAATTATTTGCGCTTCTTCTTGGCGTGCCACTTCTCTATGGCACTAAACCAATTCCACTGGAAGCACAGGCCGACGAAGCGCATGAGACTCGAACCAAGAACCTCATTGAATGCCATGAGGTACGATCGCTGAGGAGACAAACCAGCTGTCGCGATGGATAGCATTGTCCCCTCAAAGTTGCAAGGAACCACAAATTGTGCAGATTTGATTCCGTTCAAGGCCTTCTGGGCAACATCATCGGCCTTCATACCACCTGACGATGCCGCTATCACATTTGTAATCTCTGGCCTTCTCTTCAGCTCTGCAATCAATTTGCACACCAGATTATGGATTTTCAAGAAACTTGCAACAACAACCTTCACCTGAATGTATGTTTACATTGTTGATTCAATAGAAGCTAATGATATAGCAACTATAATAACTATTGCACTCTTTTCAAATAAATCAAATAACCAAGTCAAATGCTAAAATTACAAAGTGAGCATTGCTAACGAAAATTAGGCCATTAGCAGCAGCTAAAAATGTTAAGTCAGCATGATAATATAACAAAATCAAACTCCAAGAAGTACATGGAGGCTACTTCGTGTTGGCTATACAGGTACTTCTTAAGAACGGTTCTATGAACGGGTAAAAACCTCTAATTTTGCCTATTAAAGTTTCATACAGGATCTAAAGAGTTACTCTAGTAGAGGCATGCTCGAGTTGTTCCAAGGAATGCTGTTCTTAATAACTAGATACCTAGTAGCACCACAAAGCAAGGTTGCCTTAGACAACGGTCAGCTCATATCTTCAAATCAAAATTTCATAGCGGATATAAACAGTTGTTAATGCTACTATAGGTAAGTTTAAGGTGTTCTCAGGAATACCTTTTAAGTCAGACTATTAATTACTAGATATCTAATAACACCGCAAAACAAAGTCTCCCTAGCAAATGATCAGCTCATAACTTCAAACCTTGGCCATCAAAATTTCATAGAGGACCTAATCAGTGACTATCTCCAGTAGATGTAAGCTTAAGGTGTTCTCAGGAATATTTCTTCAGTCAGAGAGTCTTGATTACGAGATACCTAGTAACACTATAAAGCATAGCCTCCCAAACCAAAGGTCAGCTTATGGCTTCAAATGTTGGCCTTCAAAGTTTCATAGGAGGACCTAAACAGTTACTAACTCCAGTAGAGATACGCTCAAGGTGTTCTCAGGAATACTTTTTATGGTCAAAGATTCTTAATAACTAGATGCCTAGTAACACCACAAAGCAAAGCCTTCCTAGCCAATGGAGATGACATGTCTTTAAATCTTGGCAACCAAGGTTTCATAGAGGACCTAAACAGTTATTAACTCTAACAGAGGTATGCTCAAGCTGTTCTGAGGAATGCTTTTTTTTAGTCAAAGATTTTAAATTATTAGATAACTAGTATCACCACAGAGCAAAGCCTCCTTGGCCAATCTTCAGCTCATATCTTTAAATCTTGACCATAAAAATTTCATAGAGGATCTAAAAAGTTACTAAGTTAGTAAAGGTAAATTTAGGGTGCCCCTTAGGTTTTTCCTTTCTTTTCATTCAATTTCAAAGCATGTTAATTACTAGATACCCGGAAAAATCACAAAGCAAAGCCTCCCCAGCCAATGGATAAACCTACATTAGGTATGCTTTTATGGACATGAATAATTGATCGAGTAGAAAAGGATACACTAGACATATTAAATGGCATGGGAGAACTGAAGTAGGATAAAATAACAAAGAGGATTCAAGTAAACTTCAAGAGGGCATTAATCAGATTAAGGAGTGGAGGAGAACAATTTGAAATTTTTGAATCAACCAATCAATAGTGAGAATATGTACAACCTAAGATGAATATGAACCCACCTATTACACTATCTCCTCTGGTACATTTATGAGCGAACATGGATCACCACTTTCTTGTCGTAGCATAAATGCCAACAATATAAATGCAAAGTCATGACCCTCAACCATCTTTCCTAGAAAAGATACTGCAAGCAAAGTGGCACCCACCTAAATTTCCTCCAGATATGACTTGAGATTTTAATTTAAATACAGAACTCATTGGAGATTGTGCAGATCCTAAACAGGCATGCCTTGTTATAATAAATATGGTATGAGTAAGATTACAAGTCTCAACGGAAGTGGAACACACAACATGAGAGTTACATGAATATGAGGAACTAGCATAAGACAGTATTCCAAACCTTCAGCGAGCCCAGGTGTATCTGTATCAGGAGGAAATATGAGAGTTACATGAATATTATCCATAATAACCTCGTGCTGCAAAGCCTCTGCAAGACCCCGAAGCCCAAATTTGGTTGCCGAGTATGCCGTATAACCATAAACACCCACCTGTGGACGAATCCAATACTCATTTCTCAGAGGACATGAAGTTGGCATGTAATAAAGGGATGGATGAATTTTGAAGAGAGAGAACAGAAACGAAGAAAAGATCAAACTTTGGATCCACTCGAGGCTGTCACAGACCGATTGGGAACATCAAGGTACCTGGCCGGCCTGGGAGGACATGATGGCAATGGAGGCCGGGAGGCCTGTCTCTTTCCCCCTCTGCTTCATTGCGGGGAGAGCGGCCTTGATGAGGTGGAACGTGCCCATGAGGTTGACCTCGACCATGAAGCGGACCTCCTCCAGGCTCTGCCGCTCCAGCTCCTGCGGCACGAAGACGCCGTGGTTGCAGACGAGGACGTCTACGGGGCCGACGGTCTCCAGGGCACGGGCGACGGCGGCGGGGTCGCGGACGTCGGCGGCGAGGGCGGCCGCGTCGACGCCAGTGTCTCGGCGGATGGCGTCGCAGGCGTCGCGGAGGCGGTCGGGGTCGCGGGCGAGGATGGAGACGCGGGCGCCCTCGGCGGCGGCGCGGCGCGCGAGGGCGAAGCCGATGCCGCTGGAGCCGCCGGACACGAGGACGTGCCGGCCCTTGAGGGGGATCCGCACCGGACGGGGCCGTACGATGATCGCGAGGAGGAGGAGGAGTACGACGACGAGGGGCAGGAGAAGGAGGAGGAAGAGGAAGAAGAGCGAAGCCATAGATCGGCAGACCACCAACACGATGCGCGAGTGACCGACGCAGGTGGCACGTTCAGTTGAAGCTACACATAATAAGCAGGAACAAAAATCAAGTGGGTCCCATCATCCGCCAACGTCTCGTGCAGGTGGGCCCGATCATACGGATGGAGAATCCTGTTCCTTGGTCGAGTCTGCGCAGGCAATCGAGCGAACATTTCGGGTCGGATGGGAAGGAGGGACCCACAAAGCCTCGTGACTTCGCGTCGGATCAGATGAATAAAAAGATAAACAAATTAAAATAAGAATGTTTTTCAACGGTTGATCTTACCGGGACTCGTAAATCCTACGGTTCGTGTAATTTCCAGGACTACATAACCTAAAAAGTAATCTCTCAACGGAAATTGCCACGGCATTAAATTAAAGTAAATTTCCAATTGAAATCTGTACTTACCATTTTAATGCAACCTCCGGCATTAAATCGAAGAGGACGCCATCATTGATCATCACCGTCGGCACACCTACAATATTATTGGCGTCCATCGGGTGATCGGAGAGAGCATCCCAAGGGATTAAGACAAAACTAACAAGTAATGGTAGGGTTTAATCCCATCGAACGTCTCATTAATTCATATCAATTGCGCACAAATCATTATCGATACGAGCAATTTTAAAAATAATAAAAAAAATTAATTTATATCTTCTTCTTCTTCTTCTTCTTCTTCTTCTTCTTCTGCTTGTGTAAATAATTTGTCGTGTAAGCTATTCAGCAGATTCAAAGGTTCAACGATTGATATTTGACTGGGTTTGTATGAACCATATCTCACTTCGATAGTTGGTGGTAATCTTCACTCCACATTTTCAATATCTCAGATTCAAAGTTCTATCAAAATGTGAGGAAACCATTCATTAATCAAGAAAAACATAATTTTAGTGAAAAGGAAAAGAAAACAACATACTTCATACACAAATATTTTGCTCCTTTGTGAAATCAGCTATTTACTGTCGAAGGAAAAAATTATCGTAGGAAAAAATATTTATCGTAGCTATTTACTTCATACACATGGTACAATCGACAAGAAGAATGGATCTTGACTAGTAATACAAACTGCATAAACATTATCATATTATAAAAATCTAAAATAATATTTTATGAATGAAATATTTTCCTAGGCCAAGCCCATCATAAAAGCTCATCAAGCCACTACTACATAGGTCAGTTATTATTTATTCGAAATTAACTAAAGTATCGAAGGGATTTCGACGGGTTCATCATTCGATCTTGTTCGTCGTATAAGTCAATCATTATTTGAATATCACTGATATCTATCATAATATTTTAACATTAGAAAAAGGACAATGACGCAAGAATGTCACCTTGTCATCTCACTTAATGAGAGCTCGGGTGAAGGTGCCACATCACTAACCCATAGCACCATAATTGATGCTTCTAGCTTTTGAAATTTTCACTTTGATGTAAACCATAATGTAATACTAGCTGTTATCCAAAGACCATGTTCTCTCTCTGCCAGATGGTTCTGATTGAGATTTTCCTGAACCTCCTTAGCATGTTTATATGATGATTGAGATGACGTAGTTCGTCATCCCCCTACTTCCTCAGTTGGCTCAATTGGTAGTGACCTCGGTCCTATAAAAGCTAGTTGCACCCCTGACTATTGTCTATATGTTGGCTTTGACACTAATCACCTCATAAATCCATACTCAATAGATGTCACCTAGTGAATTTATAATGTGTCGATCTCCCATGATCGAGTTCAGCGAACCACATTGCCCATAGTCGAAAGTACTTGAGTTTGAGAGCCAATCTACGAATTCTACTTAGTATGCTCTTTAGGTGCAATTGAAATAGATAGACTAAAGCCTTGAAGATATATATCCAAAGCTTGACTAACTTTGCCTTGATCGAGTCTCTATTTATCTAGAAGATCCAGGAGGTGTCAATCCTTACAAACTTTCAGTTTCCAACTTTGGAGGTGTTTGATAGGGGCATGGATCCCATGGAGTATGTGGTGGCTTTTTGTCCCTAGATGATACTATATGGCACTTCAAATGTCTTGATGTGCCACACTTCTCACATAACACTAAGGAGCACAACCCAAGAGTGGTATGCCCATTTTAAATCACTCTTGGTAACTCTTCCTTCGCCTAGTTGGTAAGTGAGTACGAGTAGCATTTTATTAGGAACGTGACCCCAAGCACTCAATCGTTGCCCTCCTAGTGATTTGACAAATAAAGGATGAGTTATTGGTAAATTTCATTATCAAGTTCACCAACAAGGCCTAATGGACTATTCTAGTCCATCAAAGCTATGATGTCTACTTTCAATTCTCATACAAGCAGTCATGATGGGGCTCGATCACTCTCGACTATTCTAATATCTAATAAAGAAATAACCGATCAGTTTTCTCAAGATGTTTCAGTATATCATTAATAAATTATAGTCAAAGCAATGGTCTCTGAAGGCATGAAGAATTATAAAAGTGTTGAAGGTACTTATCCATCTTGGTTGATTTTTACTCCGACTCCGAGATCCCCATGATGGAGAACCCTCAATCAAACAAGACCATCTCATTTGAGAGTTGATCTGACCCCTCTAAGTATATTGCTTACAGAGGTATTCCTCTAAATCAAGGAGAAGTTGACATTACGAGACCTTCGTCTAATGAGATATCACCTGGGAGTAGAGACAAGTCTAAATTCTACTAGTTCTACTAATACCATAATCACAAATACCCAAGATTATTTTGAACTAAAAGAGTATATTGAAGAATTCATCCATTATGGACACCTTGGATGATTCTTCCGGGCAGAACCTTTTGGTGATTAAAAGGTCTACTGAAAAGATAAATATAAATTATCATCAAAGGTCCTACTTGGGAGGGGACAACTTATCGAACCACAAGACTGATGCTGGAGTCATTATCATTATCGAGAAGTGTTGGAAGGTGGAAGGTGAATTACATATCACTTTTTGATTAGTGAATATCTCACATCTATCATCATATAAATAATATCATTTTTAAAGAAAAATCAATGTTTCAATTAAGACCATGTGTTATAGAATAAAATCTTCACTATCCACCAAATTATAATGAAGTCTTAAGGCTCCACTGTGCAAAGCATCATTATATATAAAAAAAGTCCCAACTATAAAATGGTATTGTAAGGATCCAATATTCTTTCTAAAAAAATTAAAGCATCATCACTGTATATAAGTTATAATGAAGTCTTCAGAAGGTATACTGAGAATACTCTCAGAAGGTATAATAATAAGAGCACATATCAATCTTCTTTCAAACCCCTTAAAGATTTGTTCATAATCATTTGACCCATGTGTTGTTTTGTGTATCTGTCAATCGACAATACATGCATTGAATTTAGCTTAGACTAAAGTTAAAAATAAATAAAATTGAAAAATAATAAAAAATGATTTCAAATACTTCCCACTACATCATGCTATAAGATTGAAATAGTCCTTTTGGAATTGTGTGTGATATGAAAAAAGAATAATTATAACATGTTAAAAAGATGAATTTGTTCCATATAAGCATATTTTTTTATTATTTTAACTATATAAAAATCTATATCATAAGATAATAATTTTAGTGGTTATAATGCAATCAAGCTTATTGCTCATGGATCTTTTTACATTTTTTTTAAAAGAAACTAAATAAAAATCACACTTGCTTTGAATTTTTGCGGAGAAATTGTTAATCTCTTCCAATTTTCAAACGAATTTAGAAAAAAAAAAACAACATAACATAGATATTATAAACAACCATCCAAAATATGAAGAAAATATTGTAATAAAGAGAAATTGTTAATTTCTTCCAATTTTTGGACAAATTTAGGGGGGGTGGGGAAAAAGCATTAGCTTTAGGATTCCTAGAACAGCGGGCCCCAGAGATGTCAGCCACTCAGCTTGAAGCACGTTTTCTTCACGGACTACACGAATCACGAGGCGAGGGGTGGTCTCTTTCCTTGGGACCTCGCCGTCTCTGAAACCTGCCTTATGATTGGAGTGTCATACGGTCATTGTGCGGGGCCGACTAACTTATCCGTAGACGAGAAGGGTGAGTTTGCGGGTAGCGTACCGTTTCTTGGTGTTTCCCGTACCGTCGCAGACCTGTTCGTCTCACCCGCACGTCCTGTGGTTGAGTTCTGGACCGCGTTTTATGCGGGACCGACATGTGGGTCCGGCAGTCTCTTCATCGACAAGAAGGGTAGGTCTTGGGGTAAGTGTTTTATGTTTCCTGTGCCCTGTCGCAGGCTCGGGTGGTTCGCCCTCACCCGGTGAGGAAGCGCGCACCGCGACAGGAAGCGCGAGAGGGACTTCGAAACGAAACGAGACGAAACGAAACGAAACCCTCCGCAGGCGAAGCCGCCAAAATTTCCCCCGTCGCCTCGCCCCGGACCTCCGAAGGCGGAGGTACCCATCTCGTCGTCGGATCGGAAAGCAAAAGGTGGAGGTGGAAATAACAAAGGAAAAGAAATCCACGAAAGGGAGTTGAGTCCCGGCGAAGGAAGTTAAAGGAAGGGAAGAGAAAGAGAAAAGGGGGAGCCTTTGGGAGTGTGGGGAGGCCGCGAGACGCGTTCCTCGAAGCGGGATTGTCGTTCGTGCCGACGCCGGTGTCGGTTGAATGAGGTATTCCTCGATCTGTTTCGCTTCGTGCACGTCTCCCTTGTGCTTGTGCTGTTGTTTTCTTCTCCCCCCTCTTTGGTGCTGCAAATGTCGCTATTTTTCGCATTGGATGTCCCGTTTCGTCGATTGATGCGTTTGTCTTGTTGAGTTGGACTTATATCTGAATCAAAATGGGTGGAGAAGAACAAAAGAAGCGATTTTTAGTCGAATGTGAAATCTATACGAAACAGATTCAAGTTCCTAAAGATGCTGGTTTTGGCCAGCAAGTGTTGTTTTTCTTGACTAGGGATTTTGCATTAGTTAGTTAGGGTTTGCTGGATATGTCCGAAATGAGCAGCAAACGATGGAAACTGCGAAGGACCAAGACAACGACTCGCCCAAATTGGGTACTTCCGGTTTCAAGTGTGTATCAAAAACGCAAGATCTAATGTTTAACTCTCGAATTAGGATCCCTCCCTTTCTAAGATAACGTTTTGTTGCCATTCCAGTTTAGGTTCCACAAGGTTGAGCCAGAAGGTACATACAGGTCGTAAACACATATGGTCTTTATGTTTTTGTTAAGAGAAGAAAATTATGTCACACTGTACCCATACTATGTTCTCTGGTTTTTGGTTAAAATAGGATATATGAGCCCTTTATTATTTGGTCGACCAGCTATCTATTAGAGTTAAAGACAATTATCTAATAATGAAAACAATTAGAGGTTAAAATAGGATATATCGATTCCGATATGATGGCTAATTTAAATTGGGATCAGTTTTTAATTGTAAATCCATTGAGAAATTAATAGGTTGACCGGTTGCTGGGATTCGGCTAATTGCAGCTAAATACAGTGGTTGATCAATTTTTTTGCATAAGATGGATGAGACAACAAGAGCAAGTAGAAGAGAAGAGGAAGAAGAAGTGGAGAGGAGAGTTTAAGAGACTTACTAAATTTCCCACTGTCATTGTTGCATCTCAAACATTCAGTGAGAGACAGAGTTAGGAGGAGAAAACAGTAGTGAGAGATAGGGAGAGTGGGAAGGATTAGAGAGGGATAGGTATCTCTCGAACCCACCACTCTTGGGTGTCCTTTTCTAAACAGATTTTAAAATTTTAATTACTTCTATACTATACTTACAAACATCGTAATTTCCAAACATTATATATTTAATTACTATTTTCATTAATTGATATTATTCTTTCTCTATTATTTTTAGTTTACAATTATATTTTCTGCTGGTCCCAATACAGTCATCCACTTTTGATCTCTATATCAAACTCCAAAACCACTTTGGTTCCAGTCCCATACCCCAAGACAATTCCAATCCCATTTTTGCAAGCCTTGCAAGATTGTACCTTGTTGTCGCTGAACCATTTATATATTTTTTTCTTGCAATTTCTCGAGAACCACAACGTGAATAAATGAATAGATAATTCTTGGATTCCATATTTATTTGTTTGCATGCCTGTGATGCTGTACTAATGCAAATTAAATTCTTCACTTAGCCAAGGGCTGGACATACCATATAGATCATGCGTGTGTTCTATTATTTGAGCACATCGATCGACTAAGTATGAGGCAAAGGCACTAACCATGGAAGTAGTCATATTTTACTGTGTTAAACTTGTAGTTGGGTTATATCTGCATGGTTTTACCTGACCCCAGTTATGCATCATACGAGTGCCATGAAGCTTAATTAGCAAACAGTGATGGCATTGTGCATAATGTTCCATTGATGGTTAGTGAAAGTTCTCATTTCTGCATCACATTTATCTTTTTCAGTTATAAGTTTTTTTATGCAAAAATAATGGAGATATGTTTTCATGTAAAATGTTAATTTCTTTGTTAAATTATGCGTTGTTCTTTTTCTACGAAACTCTTAGTCTGGTTTCTAAGAAATCACCATTTACCTTGATTGGAGCTTCCTAAAGAACATATCCTGCCTTTAATCTGACTTCCATACTGGTTTCTTATCCTCCTAGTTTTCATTTACACAGGTCAAGTTCATATCGCAAACTTGTTTTGCTTCAGATCCACTATTAAAATGAGACAAAAAACAAATGGAACCCTACAGAGAGGTCAAAAGCTGAATCATTATAAAGGGAATGGACCGAATTGGGTTCTTATTGCAGGAGGTGCCTTGCTCAGTACACTTTCGATTAGGTTGGGATGCAAGCTTAAACAAGTCTTTGAAACAAAGCTGCAAGATAATGTCAATACAGGTTCATCACTTGTCTATTGTTAATTGGACTCATTATTTGTTTCTTTTACATCCAACATCAACAAATTTTCCAGGGAATAGAAAATTCACACCCAAGATAAGGTCAGCCGCATGCCAGATGAATTCAAATTTATATCAATTTCATCAAAATGAGGATACCCACTGCCACTGTCTTTCAGGTGCGCTCCCCTCGACTAACCTTCTAACTATAAGCATTGTGTTGAAGAATCAGAAGAACAGACTTTGCAGGCTCCGATGATCAGATATGCGTGCTTTGTATTAAAGTTTACAGACATCTTGCTGTGATGGATAAAAATATGCTTCTGTTTGGCTGATGCAAGTCCTGGAGCCTGATGATATATGTTCTTTTAATTGTTTTACTTTATGAAGTAGGTGCTGTTATAAAAAATGCACCAGAATTATCGTGTTCCCTAGGCGCCTTGCTTTTCAATTGTCTGAATATATTTCTATGCTAGAACATTTTTTTCTGTTAAAATTTTTTATACATGCATGAGAGAATTACTTCAATAAATTATCTTCGTCTGATACAGGGATATCAGGAGATGGAACAGACATCAAGCAATCTAAAAATCCAATGTCAACAGAAATGGATCTCTCCCTCCAACTAGTGAAATTCTCGGATACAGAGCGAAACAAAGAGAGCGGAAGTGTGATTTGGGCATCATCACCTGACCGTCTCGAGCTTCCCCAAAAACCATTTCACCACTCGAGCAGCTCAGACTCTCCATGCATGTCGGAATCTGGGTCTGATATCTACAGTAAAAGAGAGGTGATACAAAAACTACGTCAACAGCTCAAGCGAAGGGATGACATGATAATGGAGATGCAGGCTCAGGTGATCGACCTTCAGAACTCTCTAAGCATTCAGGCGACACAATCGGCTGATCTGCAGGCTCAGATTGATGCCGCTAATAGGGATTTGTTCGAGTCTGAAAGAGAGATCCAACGGTTGAGAAAGATCATTGCTGATTATTGTGCTGTGAAGGCGGTCTCTCCCGAGAAGCCTGCAAGGCATTGGTGTCCTGAAGGTGCAAATGGAACAATGAATGGATACGCTAACGGTATTGATGAAGGAGACTTTGAGAAGATCGAAATGTTGAAGAGGCAAGTTGGGGAGCTGAAGGAAGTGATCGAAGGCAAGGATTTCTTGCTTCAGAGCTACAAGGAACAGAAGGTGGAGCTGAGCTCAAAGATCAAGGAGTTGCAGCTAAAACTGGATTCCCATGTTCCCAACATATTGTAAATCGTCTGCTTAGTTGGATTGTGATTTCTTCTTCCTACTTTGGACGTTGGTGTTTCTTCTTCAAAGACCATTCTGTTTCTCTCTTGCATCGTTCTTAACTTGTTGTGTAGCATGAGGTTTATTGTTGGAGAGATTGCAATATGGTTGGTGAGTTCAAAGCTAATCTAGCCATAGTTCTTGTTGTTGACTTAAAAATAGTCATCATAAATTCACAACGTGACATGTTAGATTATCATCAAATGGTAATAGAGAAAATTCACTAGTTTGTGTTTCTTTCAAATTGTTCAAATGTCATAAAAGCTTCTTCATCTTAATTATATTTTTATATTCTTCTCTTCTTCTCGTTAGTTCTAAGTAGGCATCGAACGAACCAGCATCTCATAAGATGTACACAACTCCGGTGTTCTAACTTGGGCAGCTCAGGAGGTGCAAAGATCACCTCGATGGATCTAATTAACAAACTATATTAAGTTTGCTTAATCTCTCCCAACATGCTGCTTCTGCAATGAAAAAGAAGAATCAGATCAGCTCCAACTCTCCACTAGTAAAGACAGACCAATGAATCGAAAATCCTGAGATAGAATCCATAAACTCTTTATAATAAATTTAAAAATTAATAAAGAAAACATCTATCTAATGAGTTCAACTTACAAAGAAAATGCTATTTGTTTAACAAAGCGCAAAGGTATAAAAAGCAAGTGTCAGACCTGTCAGTTTTACCTCTGTGCATAACATTGGTCCTTCAAAGAGTTATGGTTCAACAGCTGTTTCATAAAACCCTTTTTTACCAATCATCACAATAAATATTTCTAATTTCAATGGCTAAGTGTAATCAAACCACAAAGGCAACAAACAGTCAAAAGTTATTGTGATACAAAGAAAGAAATTTCTACTCGATACTTTGAAAGAAACAGAGGGTATTTAGCAAAACAAGAAACCATTACAAAAGGGACTTTAAACCGAATCTGACTCGATCTTTAATTGTCTTGATTCAAGGTTACTTATGCATTCACAGATAACAGAAAAATGCTTCGGAACTCAGTGAGCTCGACACCTGCAAACATGAATTGGATGATGCTGAGGCCAACATGGCAAGGAAAAAAAGGGACGATTACTGTCGTTATACCATCTTCACGAGCCTTGTGATTGCCTGAATACTTGAAGAATCCAATCGACATAGCCACTGGATCCGGCAGTCTGGTCCTCCACAAGATTTGTGAGAAACAAGGTCAGTTCTCTTGGCTGTTCACCCTGCCTTACCAGACGGCATGACTGATAAGAGGAAGGATCCCTTGCTCTCAATTCTTTCAATATCCTCATTAGTCTTTTTGAGATCTCATTGTCATGTTGGCACAACACAACCTGCAGCACAAAAATATGTCAGGCTACAGAAAGAATAGCATGTCATATGATCAACACAAAATATCCCTACAATCCTCGCCTTTGGTGGGTTTATAACAGGCATCATTTCTTAAAAAAATAAATCATACTTGGTCTGCAAACTATTGAAACTCTGTTAATGTGTGGTGATGTAAATTCATGTCCACCTACTGAAGTGGTCAATCCAGATCAGCAAGATCTCAAGTTCCAAAAGCCAAAGTTCACAATTATATACTAATGAGGTTATTATCTGCATGTTAGTTGTTTGCATCTCAACCCAACAGATATCTGCTTACTCTAGTTTCATTTTGACTCAAAACTTGTAAGCTGTCATGTGCAGGAGCTATATCGTGGACGTATATGCTAATAACAGTTTAAACAGTTCTTCACTAATTAAATATGCTAATAACATATAGTGACATATATTTCATAAAATATTCTTTAAGGAATTTTAGTTCATATCGAGCATACAATTGCATTATTAATTTAAACAGCATAACCAAAAGCCTAATAAAGTTTAGCAATGTACCCTAGATAGGTCGGGGAAGCTGGCTAACTCAACTCCAACTATGTTATTTAATAAATCAGATGAGAGCATCCTGCCCAACCAAATAATGAAGTTGAATCCATCATCCAAAACGTAAACACCTTTAGGATCTAAACTTTGGGCAGATAGTGGTAACTGTCTCAGTGGTTCCTGACCATCCTTAAAGTCCTGCAAGGAGGAAAAATAAAAGGTTAGTTATCATAATAGATGCCTTGTGCTTTGGAAGCTTCAAACCACTTGCCATGACACTGTGTGTAAGAAGTTCTTAAGAGAAACAATTGAATAAGCATGCCTGAAATGAGAGCAACATGATAATACATCAGTTTTGAATATTTCAAAAACTTCATCTCCTCAAATCAGTAATTATCGAACATCTGCTTTTCAATTTAGCATATTAAGATTTATTAGAATTCAACATTTTACAAGCAGTTCAGGCTAAGATCATTTTAAAGAAACATAATCGACAATAAGAAAAGAACATATGGAAACAAATACCTTCAGAAGGTTCTCATCTATCCTAAATAAGCCAGGATAGATAAGTTTAAGCATCCCGCTTATAGGTAATATCATCATATTATAACCAGCTGCGCAACGTTCATCTAGAAGAGCATCAGCATACCCTCCACGAAGAGCTACAGACTTACAAAGAGACAACACATACAATGGCAAGAATTTCAAAGACTCTGGAAATATCAATCTCCCGCCCAACCGATGCTGGACAACATAGAGATTCCGATATTCTTTAAGACTTTTCACAAGCTTCAGCTGCAATGACTGTCTAGCATCTTCCAGCTTTTGTGACAGTGAATTCTCAATTGCTGCAGGATTTTTTAGCATAAGAACTTACATAGAAGTTGATTTTTGAAATGCATATTTCAAGATATCCATATGTAATACTTTTTACTTACCAAGCCTTCCCAACAAAGAAACAATGGCTCCGGTATCCGCCTGGCGGTACATCTCACTAAGATCAGCTACTACTGGAGCAGCTGCTGTATGGACTCTGATGCGTCTCTCGCCTGATGAGGAAGTATATCTTTGATAGCTAAGGATCCACAGAAAATTTCTTTCACATCAGAGGAACTTTTGAGCATAGTTCAAGATGATCAAGAAAGTTTAATGAACCTAGAAGCTCCATTTCCATGAACTGACCTACTGCTAAGGTATGGGAAACTGAATACAAGGCATGTAAGAAACACACTGATGATGAAGGCAAATTGTACAGCAAGAAAAGATATCACAGACAACTTAACATTAGTAACTCGCAAGCCTAATAATAATTGTTTTAGCAAGTCAAACTTATACACAGTCTACTTAAAGCTTGATGAATGAAATGAAAATCCTTAAATGCAATACTGCATTTAGAAACACAACTTGAGTGTGAAGGACATAGAAGACTACAAAGACTCAAACACAACAATCCTCCATTCTTATGATAAGATGCAAGAATTCAATCATTAACATGGATAGTACGAATAGAGGCAAATGATCGAACTCGAAGCTATTGGGAAGGAAGCAGCCTCATTCTTCATAAGCCTCAGGATGATGGTGACAATATTTTTGCACAGAGATAGAAGTGTTTATGGGGGAATAGAAAAAAAAACATCATTATGACTTTTCTAGTGTGTTTTTGTCTGAGTTCAAGTTTATGTCCATAGTTTTCACCCATTACTTTATCTCTTAATTACAATTAATTTGTACATTACAAGAGTTCAAAAAGAAGCAAAAAGTAAGGGTGACTATGCTTAACTTTGTTTCTTAATTGTAATTAATTTGCATCTTATAAGGGTTAAAAAAGAGAATTAAAACATTACGGTAATCATGCTTGGCAAAGTGTCCTAGATGCACCAATAAAGCAAAGGATACAAAAGGGCAACTTGAAAGTATACAGTCTGAGTTGTCATCAGGGTTTCTTCTAAAGATAACTGCATTGCAAAGGCTTTGTCACAATCCACAGCAGGAAGAGCTAATAAATCAGTTGACCTTAGCATAAAATGTCCATGATAAGTTGTAAAGCGGACCCCTGAAATACAAAATGGGACTTCTCAGAAAATCATCACTTGCTTACAGAAGAAATTGCATAAAGAAAGTATTGAAAATAGAGGTGTTCTATCAAATGACCTTTCCCACATCTTATGCGCATTACAGCTTCCCAGGCAGTCTCCCTTGTGAGATTCCTGGCCAACTCATACCTAAGTTTCTCCTGGTGAACAGCAGTCTGGAAAGATGGATAATGATATACCTGGCCACCAGTATACTTGGCCAGAGATCCTGCAGAAACAAGAAGAACAAATAAATAAAAATGAAATGATAAATTTTTACATAACCATTGGGCAAACAATTTTGAGTGTTGTCACCTAAAGAAGCAATATCTGAATACTTTTCACTGAAAGCATATATGTCCACTGCTATCTGATTCTTCGTAAACTCAGCAGCCATCTGCTTATAAAATGGATCTTCAGGTAATCTTAAGGTATGCTCTTTATCAGTCCCATACATTCGAAGATCATCTCCACGAAGTCTTAAGCGGCCCACACCAAGAGAAGGCAATGTACTCTGAAATATCAGCAACTTCCCTCCAAGTTGACTCTGTCAGAAAGGGTAAAGCATAAACTAGTAAATGAAGCATTAAACATAACCCTTACTGGGAAGACAAAAATGAATAAAAATAATGTGAAGAACATCTTACCATAACCATGAATGCTGCTTTAAGAGCAGGACCAAAGGCAGATTCCACATTGGAAGTGCCCTGGAACATAACGGGCAAGCTATCTAGAAATGCATCCACTACATGCCTAGAATCAGACAAGTTGACAAGAAGATCATCAGGCAAGGGCAGAAATACATCGTCCAGATCAGCTACCACCAACATTTGAGGCTGTGTCAGAGAAGACTGGCCAAAGACAAAAAGTTAACCAATAACAAGTCTAATCATCCTAAGCAATTATCTTTTTAAGGAAAATATAGGCATCCAATAATAAACAGCACCAGGAGCACATGTTCCTTTGTAACAACTAGCTATGACACAACTTTCAAATTTAACGTCACTTGCCTTCAGGTTGTGGAAATGCAATGTGCTGTCAAAAGTAATAAAACCAATTTGTGTCCGAGGAAAGCCCGGTAAATCATCAAGACAGGACTTGATGGTCTTTGCAACAATCTGCAAAACATTTGGTAAATGTTAAACATAAAGTAAATTATCATAAATCAGAACTTGAAAAGAATTCACGAAATGAGGACAATCTTACAAATTGGACATTACCTCAAGCAAACCAGAACAAACGGCAGATACTGATACATCAATAAGGAAAAAATATAGAGGTGGCATTGGCGGTCGAACCATATATTCTGTTGAAGCAACAAATTCTACACTACCCTTGGACAGCTCAGGTCTTTGGTCTAAATCACATCTTCTGCCAGTGGCATCCAAAGCACAATAATACTCTCCAGGAACTGAACGATAAAGATATTCATAAACAAAGGGTTATTCCAGAAGCAACGACTTGGGCGCACAAGAAAGAAGACATGTTTTCTTAAAACCAAACTATAAGGGAGACACTTTAGATCCCACCCCAAAAACCTAGCATATACATGGTCATGACTCCTAGTTATAGTGTAATTCTGATAACAGAAAATTATATTTAATTAGATGATATGCCAGGTATAAGAGACCTAAGGATGAGATATCATTAAACATCAACTAGTAAAGACATCTACATTATAAAAATGCTTTATAGGTTATGAAAATACAAAATTCATGAAACATGGAGCACAAATATTTGACAAGTACTGGCTAGCTAGCTCATAGCAGTCTCAATTATTATTAAAATTTAGTCAATCACAATAAAATATCCAGATGATTGGATTATATCACCAAGCTTATGCCAAATCTAGTTTCTGAAGCTTGGCATGTGTGCCTGTCTGAATCATCAAGCTATGCTTTACAATTTTTCATAAACAAAGAAAAGTGACCACATTGAAAGATTTTACAGTCAATTTTTACTAATATGTTATGTCTGCTGATTGATAAGCCAATATTTACAGAAATAGTCATCAAACAGAGCATCTCCTACCCATGTCCTTGCAGGAAGCTCTAAGCTAATTCAGTGCTTCTTGATGTACTACCTCCGTAGAATTAGTTTATGTTGGCTTCACCAACCCCACTTTCAAATATCATGAGACATCCATGGTATATCTTCATTACAGAATATGAAACTTGGACAATCCATGTAGACTATCCCAAACTCTGATACTTAAAAGTGCAGGATCACATGCCTGTTGAATGAACTGAAAAGACAATTTTTGTGTATTCCGTTTCCATTGACAATAATTCATGTTTTCAGTAAGCATGTCCTTGGGCATTGTAGCACATATGTTGCTCTTGATTTACAGATTTGCAGTTCCCTTCAATGAAATTCACCCTGTTACAGTAAAAGCACTGTGATAAAATGATGCATCAAGATGACTCCATGATGCTCGGTCAGGTAGCATATCTGAATTCAGAAACTCCAAATAAGCTCAGGTACAGTTTCCTCAGCTTTTATACTTAGGTGTTCACTTATGTCTAGAACATATTATGGCCAAAGATTAGAAGATCTAAATCCATTTAGGAGTAAATAAGTTGTCTAGGAGGCATACAGGTGAAAATTCCACCTAGCATAAATAGTCGGCTAGAGAAAATATCTCTTGGCTGATGAACTCAGACCTCTAAGGATGAAAATCCTCCCCCAGCAGTTCTCCCCTTTCCTTCGTTTACTATTTAATTTAGGTTTACAAAAGGTGAAAACAAGGTTCGCCTTATCAGTCTGAGCCGACAGCAGGGCACGTACCGGTTTGTACCAGTGTACTGACACATGATACACCAATAAGTATCAGTATTTTGGAGAGAAAGAGAAAAGGGAGAAGAGGAAGGGAGGACGGAGGAAGGAGGATGAATGAGGGAAGAAGAGGAAGCAGCAAATGAGGAAGAAGGAAGAAGAGGAAGAGGAGACGAGACCTTACCTAAGATGTGGCGATGCAGTGAGGTCGCAGCAAGCGAAGGTCACCATCGATAGCAGCATTAGAGGCAATTCTTGCAAGCGCTGCGGAGGCGGCGCTCGCGTGAGAAGTGGGAAACTTATACGATGGGTTGGACCGAGGTGGGTCCACGTACCGATCAACGCTCGAACTAGTATGTGCCAGCCGTTTTGTACCAATCTGGGCAAAACAACAAACGTTGGGTGAAAAGGCATATGTCCCTAGTTTTTCATATACAAGTTTAAAGGCTTCCTGGTTCCTCTAGGCATTCTTTCTTCATCTCTACTAGTGTTTTCTTTTTCTATTCATAGTGACAACTGCTAATTTTTCAGCATTTTGACAATTAAAACACAAGATGTTGGTCCCATCTTGCATCTATATGAACTGGAAGTTGATCAGCTTCGAGTTTTAACAGATTCACTAGTTTTTCACTTAGAATAGTTTGCTCAATATTCTGGACAGCAGGCATATTTGTTTATTTTGCAGATATATTGATTCACAGGAGCTCTTAAGTAGCTCTTCATGTCCTTATGGTTACATCATCACAATCCCCAAATTATGTCAGTAACATGATAGCAAAATATAGGATATTTGTTCCTTTCTTTTATACCAACAAATATCTGATACTTATTTTTCTCAAAAAGGATATCAGTTCCGGCAGCAGATTGTCATAGTTCTCAATTCACTCTTCACCAAGTGGAGGTTATAGTATTTGTTCAAGATAATAAACTCAACAAAGTCCACGAACGGGTGTCACCCACTATAACAGAAAGAAAAGATGCAGCTTATGCAAGATAAGGATCAATACCCATTTCCGACTAAGAAATACATGCTCCACCATCCAAGACAAGTAACAGAAGCAGATACCTGAAGCTTAAGTGCATTGAGCTTTCAGATTTCACACATCTAGTTTCTCACAATTCCATACTCTACAGTTCAATTATACAGACATGACAGTCTTTCTAACCAACACTGCCCACTAATTTGCAGTTAGTTTTTGCTGATAGACATGCACATCTTTCTTGCTCTTATTATATACACCATCTCAATGTACACCAATTTTGTTATATGCAGTAATCTCATGGTCATGGCTCCAGGATAATCAAATGTTCTGATCTTTATTTTAAGTTATCACAAATACTAACTTGACCTAATAGAAATTTACAGGTTCAAAGAAATATCAGATCAGTGAACTCTAGTGACCTAAGTAATAATAATAAAGATTTTCCTAGAACCTCCAGATCATGAACATAAGAATGATTGTCTAGTTGCAATGTTGTCACTGAATTACCTACAGAATTTGTCCAACATAGCATGCAACTAAAACAGCAGCCAGATCGGAAGACAACTGTTTACTCTTTGTAGTACACCAGTTATGGGTGAGACCTCTAATGGATGAAGTTGTCCTATGTGCAAGAGTAATTAAACTTGGAATAACCTCCATCTCTATTGGTTTTTATTTACCTAGACATGACTTTAAACATCTTAGGGGTCAATCTTTTATTAAGACAAATAGCCTTATCCCACTTTGAATTCACAAATGCTAACTGTTAAGATAGTTCTTTGGTGAATTCACAAATGCAACGCTAGTTCAATTGCACCTTCAAGAAAGATTGAAGCTGCTAATTAATAAAATATCTAAGTGCACTATAATTGTATCATGGTTAACAAAAAAGATCAGAAAACTAAAATCCTTAAGTTCTTCAGTCGTATTTAAGTAGATAACCCATTTAATTTCAGGTATCGTATGGTACATGAATAAAACGTATCAATTTCAAGGGAAGATCAGATGTAAGGGATGTAAGTTTTATGTTGTCATATCACTAGATCAGCTATTTTCTAGATAATCCAGTGATCATCTTGTGAAGTATGAGTGTAAAACATATAGAAGTATATACTGGAAACTGAAGTATCAATATCACTGCAAAAAGAGCAAAGATGTGCATAAACACAAAACTGATTAGTAAGATATCAGACAGCAGAAGGATTTGCATACCATCATTGAGCAAAGAACAAAGGTTGCACCTCCACTTCCTTCCAGCATCCGTGAATGTCACATATGGATTTACATATGTTCGGCATCTTCGGCACCGAATGATGCCTGCTGGCCCAAAATTCACAATTGGTACCTCTTCCTGAAAGAAGATAGTTGACAGGACATTCAGATAGATAAGAGCCGGTGCATGTTCAAAAAATAAACAGAAAACGGTTTTTTTACCCCATCAGGAGCTTCAGCTAGAGGATGAACCACTGCTCCAAGAGGCAAATGCCACCTAGAAAGTAATGACTGAGAATTTGGTATTGCATGAGTTGTCAGACACATGAATCGTGGGTGGCAATTGAAAGGGTACACCTCAAGAATTTTAGTTGGCTCTTCAGCTCCATTTAGTGGCCTTGGAAGTGACTTGGTGTCAACTCCAGGATCAAGAGCCCCAGGAACCGATCCAACAGTTAATGATTGAAACTCTTCAACCAGACCTTGAACACCTCCTATAGGAGGTCCTGTCAACGGATGCTGCAGTTGTTCCCTTGAACTAAAACCCATAGGACCTCCAACTGGAGGTGGTGGTGGTACAAGACTTTGGTGAGCATGATATTGAGAAGTGTGTGTGGGAGGAACATGGGCAGCTGGATAGACCTGCATTAGTGGTTGGGAAACTGGTCTAGAAGCTTGAAACTGTGAATCAGGTTGAAATGGGGGAACATTAGCCCTTTGGGGAACATTGGAATACCCCTGCAACAATGGCTGAGGTGGTGTTCTGGGTGCAGAAAATACAGACCCTGATGACGGTGGCATATTGCTTCTTGATGTCAACTGGGATGAACTTTGAGGAGGAGGACCCATCGGCACCACCGGAATTTGGGACTGAGGACGAAAAGTTCCACTTGGAGGCATATGTGGCTGACCAATAGGAGGAGGATGCACGGGAGCTGGAGGAAATCCTAGGGCTTGTGATTGCTGATAAGTGCCGGCATCTTGTGCTGAGAAAGATGAAGTAGGAGGACTCGAAGGGCCATTAGACCTCATAGATGGTGGTGGTGCTCTGTAGCTAGAAGGTTGTGTGCCAATAGCAGGTCCGGAGGATAAGAACGGAGACATATTTTGTGGAGAACCTGATGCCCCCAAGCCAGTCATGGGACCCGAAGATACAAAGGGGGTGGTAGCTCGAGAAGGACCAGATGCTTCAATGCCACCAACAGGTCCTGGAGATCTGAAAGGTGTTGAAGATTGTGGAGCTGCTAGAAACGGTGAGGTAGGTCTTCCTGGAAAATTTGCTTGTTCCTTCCCCCTGGGTTGCATATTTACCTGATTGTTTTCAGTTTATTGTGTGACTGACCTGCTAATTCACATTGCATAAAAATGAGATAATAAGTATGATTAATGAAAATTAATCAACAACACATAATTTAACACAATTTAACCACATCTAGATTCTCTATGCATGCTGTTAATTACTCGAATTCTCAAGGAACCGTTACCGGAACATCAAGTCAAAGGATCTTCAAGTTTAATCCAATTGCAATGGTCCTTCAAATCAACAATAAACTGCATGATTACATCTCCTCAGAAGACCACTTTGGTTGGTCATATCTTCAAGGTCCATTTTACCATATATAGTCTATCTTCGAGGATGTTCGAATATAAGATTGTTGGGCCATTGTTAAAAGTAAAGCAAGCTACACCATCGTACAGCAAAGCATAAATTAAATGGCCAAGTTTCCAAGATGTAGCTAGAATATACAACTTTCTCTTGACTCAAATCTCTCATTACATATTAGCATGCTTAGTAAGACAAATTATATCAAGATTTTACCTCCTATTATAACATCTCATAATATCCAACATTTCTTGGACATGTATCAGCAAAATTGGAGAAATGCAGCCTTGGTAAAATATCCAAGAATATTGAAACTTTAGGTCTCAAGTTGATGTGGCTAGCAAGAAACATTATTGCCCTAGTGGTATTTCTTTGGCAACACAAAAGAAAATCAAAAGGGTTTCCATATACTAATAATACACAAATCTTACAAAAATTTTCTTTTAATCTTAGGGGCACAAGATAATCATGCAATACTTTTCATGCCCCTAGCTGCCTTGACTATCCTGTTTTAACTCTATAGCCAGTTTGTGCATTAATATTTCCCTCTAGTTCAAAATAGACCAAAAACATCTATAACTTTCACTTGTGAGAATTTCTCAATCATCTATTCCAACTATAGCCTCACTTCCATTATTGGTATTGCTAAAGCTGTAGTTTATATGTTTGATTATAATTCTACTTAGTACAAAACCCTAAGTTTCTATAGCTTTATCTCCATTGTCCAAGTTTAGAATTAGTCATAACCAGACTCTCATCGATTAAAAATATTTCAACACAAAACGGCACCAAAGGAACTTCTCTTGAATACATCTAGTAAGTTATCCTAACACTGGTAACAACTCCATTACACATATCGTTTATCACCGTAATATAACTACCATTGGTAACTATCTGAACATACTGTGTTTTTTGAGTTATAAACCAAAACAATGAAAGCACCCCATAGTTCAGTTGAAGAAATAAAAGTAAGATCACCGACACCAGAAATAAATTGTGATTGAATACAATAACATCCCTAAATTGAGTAGAAAAATAGCATCCAAATATGTAAAATAGAGAAACTGCATGAGTGAGTTAATTCACACGATATAATTAGCAACAAAGGATAGCACAATTAGGTCAATGACAAAAAGGGAAGCCAGCATAGTTGATGAATCTCTCTTGAAAGCAAGAGAGGTTGAAGCATAAAAAACTCAAGCATTCAGAGGCAAAATCAAATATTTAGCATGTTTCTTGAAGAAATCAACAAAACAGATGCGCATAAATTATTTGTAATAACAAACTAATTACTGACCACCAATCTGAAACATGGATCCGAATTCCCCCAATCAAAATCAAGACCAGATCCACAGACAAACCAACATGCAAAAGCCAACAGACAACAAAAATTGTTCAGATTTAGGACCAAAAACCCCAGATTTCCAGACAACATCAGCAGAAACCCAAACAAAACCCCTCAAAATAACCTCCGGCCTCACGATCTGACGCAGATGCCAATAGCCCCAAGAAGGGAAAAAAAGAGAAATCTGTTACGGTGCGAAATCTTCTACGTGAAGAATTAAACAAGACCGTCAATAGCAATTCAAGAAAAGAAGCCAAATACTATCGATCGGATATAAAGAGCGAAAAAATTCCCAGATTCTGTTAAAAATCACCGCGCGGGTTCGAGATCTAAGAACCGCACATATGATCGAACGGAGCGAATCGAGCGAATCGAGTCGGGAACGTACCTTTGGAACTCGGAGCAGGAGAAGAGAGAGAGAAGAGAGAGAGAGAGAGAGAGGGGCGGAGTCGA
Organism: Musa acuminata AAA Group; assembly: GCF_036884655.1. NCBI lineage: Eukaryota > Viridiplantae > Streptophyta > Magnoliopsida > Zingiberales > Musaceae > Musa > Musa acuminata. The sequence goes on along the minus strand of NC_088344.1, from coordinate 22,462,115 downwards.
AAGACGTCGCGGTGGGGATAGAGATCGGAAATACTTCACTTGACGACTTACTAGTACGACTTTGGGTACGAAAGGAGGTCTAGCGCGCAACGTCGCGACACCACCTTTAAGGGCCACGTCCGTCGTGTCGTGTAGTAAATCGTGTGTCGTCGATGGAAACCCACCCTATTGGATCTGAGCCATTGAGTGATGAATTGAACGGCAAATAAGTGAGTTGATCAAAGGCAGCTGGGAATCCAATCAGCGGTCCGGATCAACTGAAGCCAGAACATGGAAAGACGAATTCTAACTGGTCCAAATTCTCGGGACCCATAGTTTCATTCATGGAATCCTACTAATCACCAACTAGACGACGTTATTTACCTAATGTGTTTCTTAGCCATGACACGTGATCCGAAATCTTTGATTGATATGACGAGTGTTAATCTGCCCCGCGGGACTCATTTAACTGACGGTAACCTGTGAAAGAAAACGTCACACGTTTCGCCTATGTGCTGATTGATTTCCCAACATAGACTACTCCGCGGTATCAACAGAAACGTCAAGAACTTGATACCTTTTTTCTTTTTTACATTCATATTAAGAGAAAAATTAAAGAAAAAAAGGCGTTACTAACTACAAATATTTATATTTAGATACTTAATGACAGATGTTTATTCGAAAATTAAACTAAACTAAATTCATGGTTAAAAAAATGGAAAAAAAATAAGTGTGTTGGTGGAAATCTTTAGGTGATTATATGTGATCAAATCAAGAATTCGTTTGACAAAAAATAACCAAATTATCGCTAATCAATTTGATAAAAGGTGGGATTTTGTGATAAATCCCGCTGGTTTCCCCCAATTTTGGTTTTTCCATTTCTTTGAATCATAAGTTTATACTCTTTTAGGAAACTCCATATGAAATTTTGGAGTATATACTTAATCATTCTTTATATATATATATATATATATGAGTATTTTATTTTATTTAAATCATTATATACACTTGATAAAAAAATATTTTGATGTCTAAACAGATATTTATTACCGATTAGTGTTAAAAGAGAATATCTTAATCACTCTTCACCTGTCTACTTATGGTCAATAGTTCAAGAGGTATCATTGGGTCTGCCTCCTATTGTCTACGTCAAAACAATTGTAAGTTATCCCCTTATATAGATTAGGTATAAAAGTTAAAATAATTCTTAGACTAACTTGAGTGTTAGAGGGAGCAAATCAATAAATCTCCCTCAACATCGGTCTTGATGTAGGTATTATTTTAAAATTAACTTAGAATCACATTGGAGACATACTCCGATTAATCTTACATCAATTGTCGGATAAGATTAAGATTAATTATAAAGATTTGATTAAGATTGATCAATTAATCCCACATGGTACAGGTACCATCTTGAAACCATCTTAGGGTAGATACTCCTCGAAGTAAACCACCTTAAACACTAATACCAAACTACCCCTAAGCCTCGCAAGTGATCAATTTTGAGATGTAATTTAAAAGAATAATAATAATTATTATGCAAAAAAATAAGATTTTTCTTTTAATAACCGAATTGTCCTAAAAAAAATCATAATAAAAACCCTCCTGACCTCTCTCCTACAGATATACAATAATGGCGACTCAGATGAGTAAGAAGCGAAAGGTGAGTTGCCGTGAAGCCCTAACTCAAGTATCTCCCAATATCTCCTCCAACTCTACGTTAAACGTTTCTTTGATTCTTATTTTGACGCTTTGTGGATTTTATTTTCCCGTGTTCTAGTTCATTGTCGATGTTGTGTTCTTTGCAGAGCTTAGTGAGGTCTTTACAAGAGAATCGCCAAGCTGAGGATGGGTACTCTAGTGTTGAGGTCCACGTCACACCGATGCAGATCGAGATTATTATTAGAGCCACCAGGACCCAAAACGTACTTGGTATCGATCTTCAATCTATGTTAAGCCTTGATAGTACACTCGATTTGGACTTAGATTAGATTGTATATAATTCGTATCGTAATTGTGTATGGTGAGAAGGGGAGAAGGTCAACTTTCCGAGCATTATTAGAGCTGACTTTTGTGGTCTAGAAAAGATTCAACTTTCCAAAAAATGGTATGGAACTCAATGCTGAGAAAGTCAACAACAGAGGGATGAATATATGTTGATTCAATCAGTATTTGAAATCTTGAGATGAATAGCCTGAAACATATAAATTAGAAAAAGCAGGGCCCGAAGACTCCTTTGCCAGATCATGTTGTTACGATTCATGCAACAAAGGAGGAAGAAGATTACTCCAATCTCCTATTCTGCCTCTAGAGATTTAAATCCTGGAGTGATCAGAAGAATTTGAATGCTAAAACTTTTGCAAAAAGAATTAGGATTACATTTTTTCTTGATAGGCTTTCGGCAGGTAGAAAACCAAAGTTCTTCTGATTTATGTGCTTATACTAGTCCTAGATTAACACGAAGGAATATCGGAAGTCTTTAGGCCCATATTTTAGTTTGTTCCAATATTCTCAGGAGTGTTATTTGTTCTTATCATTTGTTTTGATTTATTACTCTCACAATTTTTACTGTTTTGTAGACTTGATATTAGTTATTTGAATTCATTTGTAACTTCCAAATTCATTCAAAATTTTGAATATGTAATTTAGATGCAATTTGACCATTTTTTCGAGTCCTAAGATGAATAGTATGCTCTTCTATCTCGATTGTCTTGTATTTTTTAACGGTGACTTATCAGGACTAGTTGCTGATACTCTAGATTCGTATGTGTGTTTAATTTAACATGATGGCAAGTGTTCTTCTTCCGGAGAGAATACATTTCCTTCCATGATATGTGTGTTTAATATTTTACAAATCAGTTGACAATTCAGAATTTTTTTGACCATTGTCAAATGCTTCAAACCATGCAATTCTTTATCGATTCAGTGATAATTTAAGTGGTGCTTCTGATCAAAGGTTTTCTATGGTATCAGTGCACACTTGTGGTTGGGATTCAGTGATGGATTGACTTGCAGCTTTGTTGGGATTTATGACTTTGTTATTTGTTGTTATTGTTGTTGTGGACTTCACTCTGAAACAAAAAGGGTGAGAGAAGATGTTGATATCATATGATCACTCTTTCTCCTTGAACTTGATGTAACAACATTGATACCATTTCTTATAGATGCCATCATATTAAGGAAACAACAAACAAAACATGAGATGAAAATTGAACTTTGTTATGGCCAATATTTACAAGAACATAAAATTTTCTTTCCCTTACATTGTTCTGTAATACATGAACAAACATCATTTTCCGTATAAGCTTTCAGACAAGCAAACTACAGCTCCAACCACGAAGTCATAGTCGAATCAATAGGGGTGTCATCGGACTTCACGAGGGCTTCAATCCATTGCAGGAAGTCTGTCATTATCATCTATGTTCTCCGTCTGCTCACACCCAACAATCTCGATCGATGATGACGACGAAGCCGCTGCGACCGTGGTTGAATCAATGCTGGTGCCATACATCACCGCGGCTGGAATCGTGTCATCGGACATCAAGAAGGCATCGACCTGTTTCAGGCTCGCGAAGAAGTCATCGTCGGTGCTGCACATCTGCTCACACGCAACCAAGTCTATCGACGACGATGAGGAGGAAACCTCTGCGACCGTGGTCGAATCATTCCGAGTGTCATCGGGCATCAAGAAAAGATCGACAAGGCCTGGCGGTGAGGCCTTCGGGATGGTAGTCGAGGCTGTGTCGGTGTCATGCGACATCAGCAAGGCTTCAAGCTCTCTGGCGAAGAACGCATCGTCGGTGCAGTTCTGCTCACCGCCAAGATCGACCGACGACGAAGACGAAGCCAAGAATGCTTCCAGTTCTTCCGTAGTTATCGGGAGCTCACCTCCACCAACGTCCGTCGATGATGGAGAGGCGGCTGCGACTCCGGCTTCGTTCGGTGCAACGGAGTCGACCGAGGAAAGATGACTCTCCGGGGGTGTCACAACAGGAGCCAACGAGGAATGTTGCACCGCCGCGGTTGGATGTGGTGAGACGTCGGACTGCAATGCTCTGCTGGGATGTGCAACCAACTCCCAGCATGGCTTCTTTGAGAGAGTTGATGCTTTTTCCGAGAGAGTAGAAGATTCGTCTCTATTTCTCTTCCGCCCAACGAAGCTGTCGCCGGTGACCGTGTCTGTCGCGGCTTCCGTTAAGGTGGTCTCAGCCGTTTTGATGGTGGTGCCGCCGGAGTAGGCACAATGCGAGCTTCTCTTGACGTGACAGAGAACTCGTCTCTCGAAGCCGCCGGACGAACACATCTCGAACTCGTACATCGTCCACCCGGAGTTCTTCCGCCGGCCATCGTTGAAAGAAAGGCAGCTCTTTCTTCCGACCACCATCTCGCGCCCGCCGACCATGGACTTGACGGGTTCTTGCTTTTTGTACAGAGTCCAAGAACCGCTGCCGGCCTTTCGATCGACGCGCGAGCCGCCGCTGTTCTTGGGCTTGCGCTCCGCAAAGAAATAGCCCTCCTGCCGATCGCTGCCGAGAAGATTCCACGGCTCGGTGCCGTAGACGTCCGCGAAGGCGACAGCGCGGCCAGGGAGGGGTGCGCCGGCGACCCAGTTGGCGAGGTAGTCAACCAAGAGTTCCTCTGCCGTGGGAAGGAACCTGTAGCCGCTCGGTACGAGGTCGATGGGCTCCATGGATGGACGACTAAAGACGATTTCTTGACCAGGAGAGGAGAGGAAATCAACGAGGAGGAGAATGGAGCAGAGGAGAGGCGAGAGGCGCAGGGCGCGGGGAGAGAATTCAGAGTGAGGCGCGGAGAGAAGTCAGAGTGAGAGTGGGAGAGGAGAGAGAGAGAGAGAAACATATATATATATACATACATACACATATATATATATATATATATATATATATGTATATATATATATGTATATATATATGTATATATATATATACACGTATAATGGGCGCGAGTGGGAGAGGAGAGAAGTCAGAGCGAGAGTGGGAGAGGAGAGAGAGATATATATATATATATATGTATATATATATATATATATATATATATATATATATATATATATATACATATATTGGGCGCATGGATGGGTTCTTGAATCGAATCCTATTGGTTAATGTAAGCTGTTTCTTATTGTGGATTCCGAAGCCCCCAAACTAATTAGACGACATCGTGATCGACCGCTAGACCCGATCATTGAATCGCGTCCGTTTATTTCGATCTGGAACGCATTGATCCATCGAAAATCCAAATGCGTATTGTTTTGAATCCGAGGCCTATAATGACGTGCGCGTACATAATAACCTCTCCGTCCTTCGCGACCCGGCGACGCAACCGGGAATCCAAAGACGCGGAGGAGGAGGAGGAATAGAGAGCGCGATGGGTCTGTAGGTGATGAGAACAACATCGCTACGTGATTTCTGATCCTCTTTTCCTGTTGTTGTGTTCTATTTTGCTAATTTTACCCATTTTTTTGGGGATATGGTGACCTAATCTTTGAGCTCTGACTGTGCGTGTATGCTAGTCATAATGATCTTATTTTGCTTAGAACATCTGCAGTTCTGTGGCTGACATTCATGTAGTTTCATGGATCTGGAGAGCATGCATGCATGAGGCCCCTTTCTCAGTTAAGATCAGAGGCTTCCGTGATCATTTGGTGAAGGGTTGATTTAGTAGTTAGTGTCTGATCGATTTGTACAGTGATTAGCTTCTTGAGACTAGAAAGAATCTTTATGTGTCACCCCCTTTATTTTCTTTGTCGATATTGTTGGTTGAGTCCTTTTGAACTCTTCCATGGCCTAAGCCTCGTAATGAAGGCAAGAACATAGTGATGGAAGGATAGGTAAGAAGCATGGATCATATTACATGATGCAGAACTGCATCAGAAATGATCCGCTTGACTTTTGATGGGCCAAGAGATGTCTGATATTGAGTATTTTGTTGACCATAACTATATATCTCACTCTTAAATTCTATCACAATTTGGAATGTGTAACTAAAATTTTAGCTATGTGAAATTTGAAGCATCAGGGACTTTTATTTTTAATTTTGGGTGAACAGTAGTCTTTGATTTGTATTTTATAATTAGATCGAGGTTGCTTTAACAATTTCTTATAAGTAGAGTTGATATTTTTAGATGGTAAATTATATATCTATCATCGCAAAAGCTTGAAGAAGCCATATCATGAAGGATGGAGTTTTAGTGTTCAGTCTGGTGAACGAGAATGTATTCACAAAGACCAGAGGAAGCATGCGTCTGTTTAAAATCGTGCAATACACTAGAGATGCATGTTTTGAAAATCTATACATATGATGGATCAAAGACATGGTTAAAAATCTAGTGAGCTTCAGAGACAATCTTCCAACACTCTAGATGCTTGGAAAACAAACTTGTATGGATCTGTATAACTCTTTGCCTCACCCTCAAAGATATACATTCATTACCTTTAACATGGAGAGCTTATTTTGAAGCTGCTTCAAAAATCCATTTGATAATGTTTCAATATCTATTATCAGTTCTTCTACTTGTGTACCTGTTGGTAGATCTCATGCGCTCCTAATCTAGTTTTGGTTCTTGTAAGTAATACAATTTCTGATGTACTCGACAAGAACTCTAATAACATTTATTGGTCCGATTCGAAGTTGCATATCTGTATGCATAAGAGAAACTCGAATTTAGATTCTTTTCGTCAATTTATATTTCATTGGGATCATAATTATAGTTGGAGCATCTTTGCAAGAGCATCCATCATCATTCAATTTTAAACTTTGGTATCCAATGAAAAATAGAGACATAATTTCATTTATGTTATATTTATTGGTATCTTAATTTTATCAGATACAGCGAGGCTTAAACTCTTCACATGTTTGTGAATAATTGCTACAATGAGGAAGAAAAACCATAACGCCTGAAATTAGTGGCCCTAAAGTAATAAATATATTTGCTAGAATCTGCTATCAATTTCCCTCAGTCGATGTTCATGTTATGTGTGCATGTGTGCACACATGAGAAGAAACAACTTTTCCTAAATGATACTCTGTTGCACACTTATTTTTGGACGCGAAAGAAAAAACATTTCTCAGAAGAGGAAAAGAAAAAAAAAAAAAGAAGTCTTGGTCTTCTGCCCCCCATTTCTTCCAAATTGTTGAATTGAAAAGATGGGCTTATGTTTTGTGTTGTTGTTATTAATTATCATTTCTTCTTATTTATGTCATTGAGGCTGTTCCGTCATTCATTTTTTTTTTTCATTTTTACTTAGCATATGGCCTTTGTTATATGTTGTCCATAAGTATTAAGATTGTTTCTTTATCTGTTTCCTAGTTTCTGATTTATTTTTATAAGTGTTTGCTTCTAAGAATCTGACTTGATAGTATTGGTTATTGTGCTATATAGTACATTCCGAGTCAATATATTTCTTTTATCTGCGGAAACTTAACTAGATGATGATATCTAATCTTTTGCGGGTAGATATTGAAGAATATGCTGCAAAAGCTAAAACTTTACCTGTAAATACTACTAAGAAGAGCAAATTGTTCCTGTATGGGCTTTACTAGCAAGCGACTGTCGGACCAATGAATACTAGTATGTGCTCCTTAATATCTTCTGATTCGTTATTTTCATTCTTTGCCAAACAAAATTTTGACACTTTTATCTTTTGTCTCTTTGCAGGCTGACCTGGTATATTCAATATGAGGGATAGAGCCAACTGGGAAGCTTGGAAGGCTGTTGAAGGTTTACAAAATCCAATTGACAAATCTTATATATATAAATATAAATAAATATATATAACTTGTTGGGCAAAATTTATTTCTTATTTAATATTAGTAAAATTGACAAGGGAGGAAGCCAAAGGAGGAGGCTATGAGTGACTACCTCACCAAGGTTAAGCAGCTGCTCGAGGCAGCTGCTACTGCTGCTTATGCTACTTTATCACATCTTGCTCTATGTAGTACCATGTAAGCTGTTACCTTCTATCTTGAACTTGAATCATCCAGTGGATGTGTTAGTTATGGATTTCATCTCCTTTGTGTCTTAATAATTGACACTATATGAAATCTAATGCAGTATCTTATCATTTCATTAGTGTTTCATTCTAGTTAAGATGCATGTGGATGTCAAGTTTTTAGGTCAGCAAAGCTAAGTGTGGGCATGTTGAATGAGCATTACCTGCAGCCCATATATTTAGTGAAGCTTCATTGATTCCCAGTAAGACTGTAAATTGTCTGTTAGATTCTGTTCATTTTTCTCTTCAGTACTACATGCTAGAGATCTTTTATCTTTGTTCAGTTTCTTCCCCTTAAAACCTAGGCGATCTGTGATAAAATTTTATTGGAAATTTAATAGTGATGAGTGCATATAACCTTGAAATGAAAAGGAGGCTTTTTATAGTTGTCTTCCTATAGTCTGATTATTTAGTATAACAGTCCTGGTAGAAAAATCCTGTATATTTTATCCGATATTTTGCTATGACTTTTGGGCTTCTTTCTACATCCAAATTTGTATAGAATATGTTTTGTGAAAGGCATGGATAGTTGTAATGCAAACATTGATCGAGTGTTTTATCTTTCAGTATGCCATCCGACATTTATTTGCTTATGGTCTCTTAAAAATCTGTGTCAAGCATAGTATTGGTTTTGATCACGTTGGCCTCAAAACTGTGATAGTTTTCTCTAATAGACTCGATTGCTCAAAAGGAACTTTGCTTTATGGAGTTAATTAGGCAAGACATTCTTTTTTAGAAGAAAATGGTCAGTCTGATTCCAACAAACAAGATTTTCTTTTTTCTTTTTTCCATTAGATTCTCGTTTGCTACCTCCAAATAATGTAGCTTACAATTCTGTTTTCCTATTTGCAACTCAAGCCTTTTGCCTTCCTTTTCTTCCATATCAACTACAGGAACGCAATGAATTTTGGGTTCTCAAATTTGTAATTTCATCAACTCTCTATTGAACTCAAGTTTGAATTCGTGGCATACTCTCTGAATGAGGTGGATTATTTTGTGTGTAACATGCATAGAGACTCCAGTAAATGCCAGTTCTTAGATCATGGCATGATTCTGTTCAACTCAAGCTTGAAATGACATGCATAACTGATCTTGGAAGAACAGCAAACAAAGATAATTTCTGATGGTAACTGGGATAAGTAGTTTATGGTAGAAAATTTTTCAATGAAACTATTCTGATGACGGCAGCAAAATGATTGTTACAGTCAAAATTTTGATGAAGTAATTAAGTCATTGCAATTGGATTCTTGATTTTTTCTTCATTTATAACGGTTGCCAATGCCTGTGTGTTTTTGCTGCAACTTCAAGCATTATGATTTTGTTGCTGCTGCATGGTTGACTGTAGTAGGAATTTGTCTCATACACATGTTGAAAGCATCAAGAACAATTTTAGTCAAACTGTGTTCTTAACTTTTTTTATTGTTTGAATCCAAACTCTCCTTTTCAAGTATCTTGCCTTCTTGATCACCTCTCTGGATGCTGATGAGCTTAAACTCTGCAATAAGAATAATTTGGCTTGGCTAAGTTTAAATGCTTGAGGAGAGGGAAAAACTCAAAATATCTTTCTTTTTCTTCTATTTTGCTTTATTTCTACATCTCTAGTGCCACATGATAAAGGAGATGACTTTTTGTTCTTCCTATTTGATACTTTTGTCCTTAATTCTTTCTACATCTCTAGTGCGGCATGATTGCTTTAATAGATCTTGGTTTCCTTGTGATGCTCATATAGATATTTGCCTATTGACAACTTCAACTAGAAATGCTTATCTGGTAGGCTGTACCTAAATGCTTCGAATTTTTTATTGTACTAACCTTGTTTATGCTGAAATTTACATGAATGAATTTATTGACTTTCTAAACAGTAATAAAAACACAGATATACCTGGAGATATATATATATATATATATATATATATATATATATATATATTCAATCCATTTTAACTGACCTTTTGCTTTTAAACATGTCAGGGTGTCCTCGATATCGAAGTAAAGATCATGCTGGACTAGGATCCTAAAAGAAAGCAGGGCACCATGACTCCTTTGCCAGATCATTTTACAATTCATGCCCCAAAGGAGGAAGAGGAGTTACACTCCTGAAGAATTTGAATGCTACAACCTTTGCAGAAGGAATTAGGATTACATTTCTTCTTCATAAGCTTCCTTCCGGCATGTAACAAGACAAAGTTCTTCTGATTTATGTGGTTGAACTAGTCGTAGATTAACATGAAGGAAGATTGGGAGTCCTTAGACCCATATCTTAGTTTGTTCCAATCTTCTCAGGAGTGTTATTTGTTCTTATCATTTGTTTTGAAAACCGACGTGGTTACTCCCACAAATTTTTACTGTTTTGTAGACTTGATGTTAGTTATTTGAATTCGTATGTAACACTTCCAAAGCTGGAATAGTAGACTCAGATTGGTTGTTTAAATTCATTCAAAATTCTGAATATGTAATTTAGATGTAATTTGACAATTTTTTCGAGTCGTAAGATGAATGGTATGTTCTTCTATCTCAATTGTCTTGTATTTCTTAACGGTGGCTTATCAGGACTAGTTGTTGATACTATGATATTCATCTAATGAATTTAACATGATGCTGACGTTGTTCTCACTCACTATTGAAATCCGATCATATCATATCAACAAGATTTCTGTAGAGAATGCATTTCCTACTATGATATGTGTGTTTAATCTTTTGCATATCAGTTAGAATTTTTTTGGCCATTGTCAATTGCTTCAAACCATGGAATTTTTTTATCGATTCAGTGATTAAAGGTTTGGTTTTCTATAGTATCAGTGCACACCTGTTGTTTTTCTATAGTATCGATTCAGTGATTAAAGGTTTTTAACGATGGATTGACTTGCAGCTTTGTTATTTGTTTTTGTTGTTGTTGTTGTGGACTTCACTCGGAAACAAAAAGTTGGAACATGTTTCCAAAAGATGATTGGTCAAATTTGCTGCCTTGCCTCTGATACCAGTCGTCCAAACCAGCAAAGTCTGAGGTCGAGAGAAGTTGTTGATATCATATGATCACTCTCTCTTTGAACTTGATGTAACAACATTGATACCATTTCTTATAGATGCCATCATATTAAGGAAACAACAAACAAAACATGAGATGAAAATTGAACTTTGTTATGGCCAATATTTACAAGAACAAACATCATTTTCCGTATAAGCTTTCATACAAGCAAGCTATGGATCCAACCACCAGGTCATAGTCGAATCAATAGGGGTGTCATCGGACTTCACGAGGGCTTCAATCCATTGCAGGAAGTCGTCATTATCATCTATGTTCTCCGTCTGCTCACACCCAACAATGTCGATCGATGATGACGACGAAGCCGCTGCGACCGTGGTTGAATCAGTGTTGGTGCCAAACATCACCGAGGCTGGAATCGTGTCATCGGACATCAAGGAGGCATGGATCTGTTCCAGGCTCGCGAAGAAGTCATCGTCGGTGCTGTACATCTGCTCACACGCAACCAAGTCTGTCGACGACGATGAGGAGGAAACATCTGCGACCGTGGTCGAATCAATCCGAGTGTCATCGGGCATCGAGAGAAGATCGACAAGGCCTGGCGGTGAGGCCTTCGGGATGGTAGTCGTGGCTGTGTCGGTGTCATCCGACATCAGCAAGGCTTCAACCTCTCTGGCGAAGAACGCATCGTCGGTGCAGTTCTGCTCACCGCCAAGATCGACCGACGACGAAGACGAAGCCAAGAATGCTTCCAGTTCTTCCGTAGTTATCGGGAGCTCACCTCCACCAACGTCCGTAGATGATGGAGAGGCGGCTGCGACTCCGGCTTCGTTCGGTGCAACGGAGTCGACCGAGGAAAGATGAGTCTCCGGGGGTGTCACAGCAGGAGCCAACGAGGAATGTTGCACCGCCGCGGTTGGATGTGGCGAGACGTCGGACTGCAATGCTCTGCTGGGATGTGCAACCAACTCCCAGCATGGCTTCTTTGAGAGAGTCGATGCTTTTGCCGAGAGAGTAGAAGATTCGTCTCTATTTCTCTTTAGCCCAACGAAGCTGTCGCCAGTGACCGTGTCTGTCGCGGCCTCCGAGGTGGTCTCAACCGTTTTGATGGTGGTGCCGCCGGAGTAGGCACAATGCGAGCTTCTCTTGACGTGACAGAGAACTCGTCTCTCGAAGCCGCCGGACGAACACATTTCGAACTCGTACATCGTCCACCCGGAGTTCTTCCGTCGACCATCGTTGAAAGAAAGGCAGCTCTTTCGCCCGACCACCATCTCGCGCCCGCCGACCATGGACTTAACGGTTTCTTGCTTTTTGTACAGAGTCCAAGAACCGCTGCCGGCCTTTCGATCGACGCGCGAGCCGCCGCTGTTCTTGGGCTTGCGCTCCGCAAAGAAATAGCCCTCCTGGCGATCGCTGCCTAGAAGATTCCACGGCTCGGTGCCGTAGACGTCCGCGAAGGCGACAGCGCGGCCAGGGAGGGGTGCGCCGGCGACCCAGTTGGCGAGGTAGTCAACCAAGAGTTCCTCCGCCGTGGGAAGGAACCTGTAGCCGCTCGGTACGAGGTCGATGGGCTCCATGGATGGACGACCAAAGACGGTTTCTTGACTAGGAGAGGAGAGGAAATCAACGAGGAGGAGAATGGAGCAGAGGAGAGGCGAGGGCGAGAAGACGGAGTGAGAGTGGGAGAGGCGTGCGATATATGTATATATATATATATATATGTAGGCAACGGGCGCGCAGAGTGATTCTTGAATCGAATCCACGTAAGCGTGTTTCCTGTTCTGGATTCCGAATCCCCAAATTAATTATATTTATAAGATTTTAGCGTCGTATTATATATTTAATTTGAAATTAACTTCCGCACATGCTCATTTTCTTTGTGTCTCCAAATCCACCGAGCCCTTCGCCCAGTTCGATCTGTCTCTGCTCGGGAACGGAGATGAGCATTTTGTCCGAAACACCTCATTTTTCAGCGTAATGCATGGATTTTAGGGCTGATTTTGAGTTTTCTTCGATCGATTTCAGGTTGGTTCGATGATCGCGAAGACGGAGGAGGTATGTGCGTTGCTTCCTCCAGTATTGCCTTGTGGTTTGAGGGTGGTAGCTGACGGAACCAATCAGAGGGACGAGGAGGGTGATCATTTGCCCCTGTATGCCAACGAGGTCCGTCGCATGTTGATTTCCTTTCCATTCTTGCCACATTGTCGCTTTGGGCTTTACTCATAGTTTGTCATTTAGGTTCGTATTTGGTGTAGCAACATATGAGTAGCAAAAATGATAAGTAGAAGTAATCAGATCCTATGAACTAGCAGACTGGATTGAAGCAGAATGATCTTTGACAATGGTTACTTGACATCCATGGAGCATCTTATCAACGTTCTCGGTTGGGACTCCCACCGCCGAGTATCAACCACAGTGAAACAAAATTTTGGACAAGTTTCTCTACAATAAAAGATAAGATGCTGAAACACAGTGACAAGCTTGAAATTTTGATTACAGCCTTTTAGCATACACCTCAAGGGTTTTTAAAAGCAGCAAATACTTCAAGACTGAGTAGAGTTATCAGCAGAAAACATAGGATGGATGGACCACAGCAACACTCACCAATAAGATAGCAGCAGCATAGGACAACAATCTACTGAGAGGATAAAGTAGCACAAAACAATAGCAAGTGATCTCCATTTCACAAATCAAATAAATGTAGCTGATTCATTTTGTGATCTCATCTTGTTTATGCGGATCTATTGATGAATCTTATCTTCTTTCATTTTAATTTGCCTTGTTTAAGAACCTATTCTGGGAAATGATTGTCCTTTTCAAGACCAGTGGGTGTATTTTCCCTTTTTCTCCCTGATAACAAAAAAAAAAAAAAGCGGGAAAACTTTTTACTTTTTAATTTCTTGAGAGGATTGAGTTTTTCTTCCAAAGTATACTCCTTAGGTGAATTGGTATTTTTTTATTTCCTGTTAAACAAGTATGAGAATTTAATTACCTCCACGCTATATTAAACTTTTTGATTGAGGATAATAATTTTCACTCAAATGTTTAACAAATTCTTGCTGAAGGGTTTTGGCAATAAAAACTTTTGTTGGTAAGATCAATTTTGGTGATGGCAAGATCGGTGATGGAAAATATATATATATTTTTTGCTATATCTTAACAAATAATCAGAAAATAATATTTATTTTTTTCCCCAAATCTCTGAAGTCATCTGGTAATATTTTGCAAGCATATGAATACCATATACCATGACATAAACATTAAGGAGTCCACTATTCTGAGCATGTGAAAAATAACAGCAATTGGTGTTTAGCTAATATTCATAGTAATGAAAACTTGCAAAGAATGCAAGAAGCTCTAGAAATGAGTTTACCTTAGCAGCAACAACATTAAAATAAAGGTGAAGGTGATTTGAAGTTTGTTTTACAACTTCATTTCATGGAAACTCTCCAAATAAGTTTCACAAATCCTAGTTCGTCTTCCACATAAAAGCTCAATATAAGAAAAGAGCAAATAGGATACATGCTAAGATATAGAACAATATGTAGAATGGATGATCCAATCATGGATCACAGTATCATGTTGATCGGTGGTATTGGCCCATGAACAGTCCGGTATAGTCGGTATCGATGTACCATATGTCTGAAGTACATCCCAATTTTTTTTTTTAAAGCCAAAAGATGATTGGAATTCACAAAAGATAATTTTTAAGTATTTAATCTTAATTAATGATAACATATTATATTTAAATAAGAATATAGTGTATATGAGGCATGAAAGAATAGGAATAACAGGTTCTAAGGACGAGAAAGTGAATTTATCTTTTTATTACCACCAATTTGACCCTAAGTATCCCTAATTTAGTTCTAAATGTAAGAGAAAGAACCTAGTTGAGACTAAACATAAGAGAATGACCGTAATCACGTTTAATCTTTGTACAAAATGATGATATAACATAGAAAAAAGGTAAATGCTATCTCAAATTAGAGTGAAATTCCATCATATCCTGAGTTTGCATCCCTCCTTTATTTAAATCAATATCTTGATTACTACTAATCACCGATCATGAACTTTCACAAAGAAAAATGTGAGAAAGAGTAAGAAAGCGAATGAGAGTAATACTGAGTTAAAAGGGGGACACATGAGGATTTAAAGTTCCAAAAGAGGCCTCAATGGTTAATTTGAGTATTCGGGTTCCACTTGAGCCGATTTGGATTGGTATCGATCAAATTTCGATCGATACAACATGAGTTTCGAAGGTACCGAGCAACATATTATCCATACTTGTCTGACACCTCGCCTGATTCTTACATACCATCTGAAACGAGCTTATCACTTTCCATTCAGTGGGCAGACCAGTATTGACAGCTCGTTTCATATTATTTTGGATGGTATGCCATACAATGCATCAAATCATGATTGCATATACTGTTTAATTTTCACTTTTCCATTTAATCTTTGTTCATCAAGTATCATATACCTCTACTGCTGTATACTTTAATCACACAAAAA
Source organism: Musa acuminata AAA Group (assembly GCF_036884655.1). Lineage (NCBI taxonomy): Eukaryota > Viridiplantae > Streptophyta > Magnoliopsida > Zingiberales > Musaceae > Musa > Musa acuminata. The sequence goes on along the minus strand of NC_088344.1, from coordinate 22,446,623 downwards.
ACAAAGAAAGACTCCAATTTTTCCTTTTGCTCTGACAAACACAGAAACAGAAGGAAGGGGTGATTCAGAAGGTTTTTTGGGAGGTGGAGCAGCATATTGAAGTGGTGGAGCATAAAAAATTGAACTTTAAGAGCATAAAAAATTGAAGCCATGAACACTCTAAGCATCCTTCCAAAAAGCCACTGCTCCTGGGTGGTGGAGCAGCATATTGAGGTGGTGCCATTACAGGAAGCCCATGGTAGTATCCTACATCAACAAAAACATGATTTCCACAAATTACATTGATTTGTGCTGAACTATATGTGTTGGAGTTACAAATTTGATAAAACTCCGTGATTTGGAGTTACAAAATACAGCATTTAAGTTTGATAAAACTTATTCCTGCAACTGCACAACGGTTTGATATCGATCTGACATCGAACTATATAAATTAGTATCAATTAGTATATATTTAATTTTTATTACATTTTCCGTGGTATTAGATGGTATAGACCAGTGTGCCATCTAATATATTGGTTCCGTAGTGGTTCGATTGATTGCTGAAATCGGAACTGTGTTGACTTTTAAAATCTTAAAGTGTCAAATTGCACAAATTTGTGTCCGTAATCGTTCATTCAGGTGGAGAGCATGCATGCATGAGGCCCCTTTTTCTATTAAGATCAGAGGCTTCCTTGATCATTTGGTGAAGGGTTGATTTAGTGGTTAGTGTCTGATCGATTTGTACAGTGATTAGCTTCTTGAGACTAGAAAGAATCTTTATGTGTCACCCCCTTTATTTTCTTTGTCGATATTGTTGGTTGACTCCTTTTGAACTCTTCCATGGCCTAAGCCTCATAATGAAGGCAAGAACATGGTGATGGAAGGATAGGTAAGAAGCATTGATCATATTACATGATGTAGAACTGCATCCGAAATGATCCGCTTGACTATTGATGGGCCAAGATACGCCTGATATTGAGTATTTTGTTAACCATAAATATAGATCTCACTCTTAAATTCTATCACAATTTGGAAAGTGTAGCTAAAATTGTATCTATGTGAAATTTGAAGCATCAGGGACTTTTGTTTTTAATTTTGGGTGAATAGTAGTCTTTGATTTGTATTTGTGAATGGAAATAATTTGTATTTTATAATTAGATCGGGGTTGCTTTGACAATTTCTTATAAGTAGAGTTGATCTTTTTACATGGTAAATTATATATCCTTGCAAAAGCTTGAAGAAGCCATATCGTAAAGGATGGAGTTTTAGTGTTCAGTCTAGTGAACGAGATTGATTTCACAAAGACCATAGGAAGCATGTGCCTGTTTAAAATCGTGCGATACACTAGAGATGCTTGTTTTGAAAATCTATAAATATGATGGATCACAGACATGGTTAAAAATCTAGTGAGCTTCAGAGACAATCTTCCAACACTCTTGATGCCTGGAAAACAAACTTGTATGGATCTGTATAACTCTTTGCCTCACCCTCAAAGATATACATTACCTTTAACATGGAAAGCTTATTTTGAACCTGCTTCAAAAATCTATTTGAGACTGTTTCATGTGTCTATTATCAGTTCTTCTACTTGTGTACCCGTTGGTAGATCTCATGCACTCCTAATCTAGTTTTGGTTCCTGTAGGTAATACCATTTCTGATGTACTCTAAAAGAACTCTGATAACATTCAATGGTCCAATTCCAAGTTGCATATCTGGATGCATAAGAGTAACTGGAATGTAGATCCTTTTCATCAATTTATATTTCATTGGATTCATAATAATAGTTGGAGCATCTTTGCAAGAGCATCGTCTATCATCATTCAATTTTAAATTTTGGTATCCAATGAAAAATAGAGACATAATTTCATTTATGTTATATCTATGAAAAAAAATATGAAGTTGGTATCTTAATTTTTTCAGCTACAGTGAGGCATAAACTCGTCAAATGTTTGTGAACAATTGGTACAATGAGCAAGAAAAACCATAATGCCTGGAATTAGTGGCCCAAAAGTGATAAATATAATTGCTAGAATCTGTTATCTATTTCCCTCATTTGATGTTCATGTTATGTGTGCATGTGTCCACACAGGAGAAAAAACAACTTTTCCTAAATGATACTCTATTGCACACTTAAGTTTGGAAAAACACTTAAGTCTCTTAAGAGTTAAAAGTAAAAACAAAAAAGACTTGGTCTTCTGCTCCCCATTTCTGCCAAATTGTTGAATTGAAAAGATGGCCTTTTTTTGTGTTCTTGTTATTAATTATCATTTTTTCTTATTTATATCATTGAGACTGTTCCGTCAATCATTTTTTTCAGTTTTACTTAGCATATGGCCTTTGTTATAAGTAGTATATAAGTTTTAAGATTGTATCTTTATCTGCTTCCTAGGTTCTGATTTATGTTTATAAGAGTTTCCTTCTAAGAATCTGTCTTGATGCTATTGGTTATTGTGCCTCATAGTACATTCTGAGTCAATATGTTTCTTTATCTTCGAAAACTTAACTGGATGATGATAATCTAATCTTTTGCAGGAAGATTTTGAAGAATATGCTGCAAAAGCTAAAACTTTACTTGAAAATACTACTAACGGGAACAAATTGATCCTCTATGGGCTTTGCAAAAAAGCAAATGTTGGACCAGTGAAAACTAGTATGTGCCCCTTAATATATTCTTATTTGTGATTTTCATTCTGTGCCAAACAAAATTATAACACTTTTTTCTTTTGTCTCTTTGTAGGCTGACCTGGTATATTCGATATGAGGGACAGAGCCAAGTGGGATGCTTGGAAGGTTGTTGAAGGTTTACAAAATCCACTTGACAAATCTTATATATATATATATATATATATATATATATATATATATATATATATAACTTGTTGGACAAAATTTATTTCTTATTTAATATTAGTAAAATTGACAGGGAAGGAAGTCAAAGGAGGTGGCTATGAGTGACTACATCACAAAGGTTAAATAGCTGCTCAAGGCAGCTGCACATCTTGCTCTTTGTAGTACCATGTAAGCTGTTACCTTCTATCTTCAACTCGAATCATCCAGTGGATGTTTTTGTTATGGATTTCATCTCCTTTTGTGTCTTAACAATTGACAGTATCTGAAATCTAATGTAGTGTCTTATTATTTCATTAGTGTTTCATTCGAATTAAGATGCATGCGGATGTCGAGTTTTTAGGTCAGGAATGCTAAGTGTGGGCATGTTGAATAAGCATTACTTGCAGCCCATATATTTAGTGAAGCTTTATTGATTCCCAGTAAGACTGTAAATTGTCTGTTAGGTTTTGTTCATTTTTCTCTTCGGTACTACAGGCTAGAGATCTTTTATCTTTGTTCAGTTTCTTCCCCTTCAAACCTAGGCAATCTGTGATAAAATTTTATAAGAAATTTAATAGTAATGAGTGTATATAACCTTGAAACTTAGCTGATCTTTGAAAAGGAGGCTTTTTATAGTTGTCTTCTTATAGTATGATTATTTAGTCTAACAGTCCTAGTAGAAAAATCCTGTCAATTTTATCCGATATTCTGCTATGACTTTTGGGATTCTTTCTACATCCAAATTTGTATAGAATGTGTTTTGTGAAAGGCATGGATAGTTGTAATGCAGACATTGATCGAGTGTTTTATCTTTCAGTATGCCATCCGACATTTATTTGCTTATGGTCTCTTAAAAATCTGTGTCAAGCATAGTATTGGTTTTGATCACGTTGGCCTCAGAACTGTGATAATTTTCTCTAATACACTCGATTGCTCAAAAGGAACTTTGCTTTACGGAGTTAATTAGGCAAGACATTCTTTTTTAGAAGAAAATGGTCAGATTCCAACAAACAAGATTTTCTTTTTCCTTTTTCCATTAGATTCTCGTTTGCTACCTCCAAATAATGTAGCTTACAATTCTGTTTTCCTATTTGCAACTCAAGCCTTTTGCCTTCCTTTTCTTCCATATCAACTACAGGAACGCAATGAATTTTGGGTTCTCAAATTTGTAATTTCATCAACTCTCTATTGAACTCAAGTTTGAATTCGTGGCATACTCTCTAAATGAGGTGGATTATTTTGTGTGTAACATACATAGAGACTCCAGTAAATGTCAGTTCTTGGATCATGGCATGATTCTGTTCAACTCAAGCTTGAAATGACATGCATAACTGATCTTGGAAGAACAGCAAACAAACATAATTTCTGATGGTAACTGGGGTGAGTAGTATATGGTAGAAAAATTTTCAATGAAACTATTCTGATGACGACAGCAAAATTTTGATGAAGTCATTAAGTCATTGCAATTGGATACTTGGTTTTTTCTTCATTTATAACCTTTGCCAATGCCTGTGTTTTTTTGCTGCAACTTCAAGCATTATGATTTTGTTGCTGCTGCATGGTTGACTGCAGTAGGAATTTGTCTCATACACATGTTGAAAGCATCAAGAACAATTTTAGTCAAACTGTGTTCTTACCTTTCTTTTTTTGTTATAATCCAAACTCTATTTTTCAAGTATCTTGCCTTCTTGATCACCCATCTCGATACTGATGAGCTTAAACTCTGCAATAAGAATAATTTGGCTTGGCTAAGTTTAAATGTTTGAGGAGAGCGAAAAACTCAAAATATCTTTCTTTTTCTTCTATTTTGCTTTATTTCTACGTCTATAGTGCCACATGATAACGGAGATGACTTTTTGTTCTTCCTATTTGATACTTCTGTCCCTGAATTCTTTCTACATCTCTAGTGCAGCATGATTGCTTTAATAGAGCTTGGTTTCCTCGCAATGCTCATATAGATACTTGCCTGTTGACAACTTCAACTAGAAATGCTTGTTTGGTAGGTTGTACCTAAATGCTTCGAATTTTTTATTGTATTAACCTTGTTTGTGCTGAAATTTAGATGGATGAATTTATTGACTTTCTAAACAGTAATAAAAACACAGATATACCTGGAGATATATATATATATATATATATATTCAAGTGCATAATGATCCATTTTAACTGACCTTTTGCTTTTAAACATGTCAGGGTGTCCTCGATATCGAAGTAAAGATCATGCTGGACTAGGATCCTAAAAGAAAGCAGGGCACCATGACTCCTTTGCCAGATCATGTTACAATTCATGTCCCAAAGGAGGAAGAGGAGTTACACTCCAGAAGAATTTGAATGCTATAACCTTTGCAAAAGGAATTAGGATTACATTTCTTCTTCATAAGCTTTCGGCATGTAACAAGTCAAAATTCTTCTGAATTAGGAAAATCGACGTGGTTACTCCCACAAATTTTTACTGTTTTGTAGACTTGATATTAGTTATTTGAATTCGTATGTAACTTCCAAAGCTGGAATAGTAGACTCAGATTGGTTATTTAAATTCATTCAAAATTCTGAATATGTAATTTAGATGTAATTTGACAATTTTTTCGAGTCGTAAGATGAATGGTATGTTCTTCTATCTCAATTGTCTTGTATTTCTTAACGGTGGCTTATCAGGACTAGTTGTTGATACTATGATATTCATCTAATGAATTTAACATGATGCATAAGTTGTTCTCGCTCACTATTGAAATCACATTTCTGGAGAGAATGTATTTCCTACTATGATATGTGTGTTTAATCTTTTCCATGTCAGTTAGAATTTTTTTGGGCATTGTCAATTGCTTCAAACCATGGAATTTTTTTATCGATTCAGTGATTAAAGGTTTTTAACGATGGATTGACTTGCAGCAGCTTTGTTATTTGTTTCTGTTGTTGTTGTGGACTTCAATCGGAAACAAAAAAGTTGGAACATGTTTCCAAAAGATGATTGATCAAATTTGCTGCCTTGCCTCTGATACCTGTCGTCCAAACCAGCAAAGTCTGAGGTTGAGAGAACCTGTTGATATCATATGATCACTCTTTCTCTTCGAACTTGACGAAACAACTTTGATACCATTTCTTATAGATGCCATCATATTAAGGAAACAACAAACAAAACATGAGATGAAAATTGAACTTTGTTATGGCCAATATTTACAAGAACATAAAATTTTCTTTCCCTTCCATTGTTATGATATACATGAACAAACATCATTTTCCGTATAAGCTTTCATACAAGCAAGCTACAGATCCAACCACCAGGTCATAGTCGAATCAATAGGGGTGTCATCGGACTTCACAAGGGCTTCAATCCATTGCAGGAAGTCGTCATTATCATCTATGTTCTCCGTCTGCTCACACCCAACAATGTCGATCGATGATGACGACGAAGCCGCTGCGACCGTGGTTGAATCAGTGTTGGTGCCAAACATCAGCGAGACTGGAATCGTGTCATCGGACATCAACAAGGCATGGACCTGTTCCAGGCTCGCGAAGAAGTCATCGTCGGTGCTGTACATCTGCTCACACGCAACCAAGTCTATCGACGACGATGAGGAGGAAACCTCTGCGACCGTGGTCGAATCAAACCGAGTGTCATCGGGCAACGAGAGAAGATCGACAAGGCCCGGCGGTGAGGCCTTCGGGATGGTAGTCGTGGCTGTGTCGGTGTCATCCGACATCAGGAAGGCTTCAACCTCTCTGGCGAAGAACGCATCGTCGGTGCAGTTCTGCTCACCGCCAAGATCGACCGACGACGAAGACGAAGCCCAGAATGCTTCCAGTTCTTCCGTAGTTATCGGGAGCTCACCTCCACCAACGTCCGTTGATGATGGAGAGGCGGCTGCGACTCCGGCTTCGTTCGGTGCAACGGAGTCGACCGACGAAAGATGAGTCTCCGGGGGTGTCACAGCAGGAGCCAACGAGGGATGTTGCACCACCGCGGTTGGATGTGGTGAGACGTCGGACTGCAATGCTCTGCTGGGATGTGCAACCAACTCCCAGCATGGCTTCTTTGAGAGAGTCGATGCTTTTGCCGAGAGAGTAGAAGATTCGTCTCTATTTCTCTTTAGCCCAACGAAGCTGTCGCCGGTGACCGTGTCTGTCGCGGCCTCCGTTAAGGTGGTCTCAACCGTTTTGATGGTGGTGCCGCCGGAGTAGGCACAATGCGAGCTTCTCTTGACTTGACAGAGAACTCGTCTCTCGAAGCCGCCGGACGAACACATCTCGAACTCGTACATCGTCCACCCGGAGTTCTTCCGTCGACCATCGTTGAAAGAAAGGCAGCTCTTTCGCCCGACCACCATCTCGCGCCCGCCGACCATGGACTTAACGGTTTCTTGCTTTTTGTACAGAGTCCAAGAACCGCTGCCGGCCTTTCGATCGACGCGCGAGCCGCCGCTGTTCTTGGGCTTGCGCTCCGCAAAGAAATAGCCCTCCTGCCGATCGCTGCCGAGAAGATTCCACGGCTCGGTGCCGTAGACGTCCGCGAAGGCGACAGCGCGGCCAGGGAGGGGTGCGCCGGCGACCCAGTTGGCGAGGTAGTCAACCAAGAGTTCCTCCGCCGTGGGAAGGAACCTGTAGCCGCTCGGTACGAGGTCGATGGGCTCCATTGATGGACGACTAAAGATGGTTTCTTGACTAGGAGAGGAGAGGAAATCAACGAGGAGGAGAATGGAGCAGAGGAGAGGCGAGAGGCGCAGGGGCGAGAAGACGGAGTGAGAGTGGGAGACCGTGCGATATATATATGTATGCAACGGGCGCGCAGAGTGATTCTTGAAGCGTGTTTCCTGTTCTGGATTCCGAATCCCCAAATTAATTATATTAATAAGATTTTAGTGTCGTATTATATATTTAATTTGAAATTAACTTCCGCACGTGCTCATCTTCTTTGTGTCTCCAAATCCACCGAGCCCTTCCCCCCGTTCGATCTGTCTCTGCTCGGGAACGGAGGTGAGCATTTTGTCCGAAACACCTCATTTTTCAGCGTAATGCATGGATTTTAGGGCTGATTTTGAGTTTTCTTCGATCGATTTCAGGTTGGTTCGATGATCGCGAAGACGGAGGAGGTGTGTGCGCTGCTTCCTCCAGTATTGCCTTGTGGTTTGAGGGTGGGAGCTGACGGAACCAATCAGAGGGACGAGGAGGGTGATCATTTGCCCCTGTATGCCAACGAGGTCCGTCGCATGTTGATTTCGATCTGGAACGCATTGATCCATCGAAAATCCAAATGCATATTGTTTTGAATCCGAGGCCTATAATGACGTGCGCGTACATAATAATCTCTCGGTCCTTCGCGACCCGGCGACGCAACCGGGAATCCAAAGACGCGGAGGAGGAGGAATAGAGAGCGCGATGGGTCTGCAGGTGATGAGAACAACATCGCCACTTGATTTCTGATCCTCTTTTCCTGTTGTTGTGTTCTATTTTGCTAATTTTTCCCTTTTTTTTGGGGATGTGGTGACCTAATCTTAGAGCTCTGACTGTGCGTGTATGTTAGTCATAATGATCTTATTTTGCCTAGAACATCTGCAGTTCTTTGGCTGGTTATTCTTCGATTTGAACCTTTCAAGCTGTTGTATGGAGCCATATGCTGACATTCATGTAGTTTCATGGATCTGGAGAGCATGAATGCATGAGGCCCCTTTCTCAGTTAAGATCAGAGGCTTCCTTGATCATTTGGTGAAGGGTTGATTTAGTAGTTAGTGTCTGATCGATTTGTACAGTGATTAGCTTCTTGAGACTAGAAAGAATCTTTATGTCACCCCTTTATTTTCTTTGTCGATATTGTTGGTTGAGTCCTTTTGAACTCTTCCATGGCCTAAGCCTCATAATGAAGGCAAGAACATGGCGATGGAAGGATAGGTAAGATGCATTGATCATATTACATGATGCAGAAGTGCGTCAGAAATGATCCGTTTGTCTTTTGATGGGCCAAGAGACGTCTGATATTGAGTATTTTGTTGACCATAACTATAGATCTCACTCTTAAATTCTATCACAATTTGGAAAGTGTAGCTAAAATTGTAGCTATGTGAAATTTGAAGCATCAGGGACTTTTGTTTTTAATTTTGGATGAATAGTAGTCTTTGATTTGTATTTGTGAATGGAAATGATTTGTATTTTATAATTAGATCGGGGTTGCTTTGACAATTTCTTATAAGTAGAGTTGATCATTTTAGATGGTAAATTATATATCCTTGCAAAAGCTTGAAGAAGCCATATCATAAAGGATGGAGTTTTAGTGTTCAGTCTAGCGAACGAGATTGATTTCACAAAGACCATAGGAAGCATGCGCCTGTTTAAAATCGTGCGATACACTAGAGATGCATGTTTTGAAAATCTATACATATGATGGATCAAAGACATGGTTAAAAATCTAGTGAGCTTCAGAGACAATCTTCCAACACTCTTGATGCCTGGAAAACAAACTTGTATGGATCTGTATAACTCTTTGCCTCACCCTCAAGGATATACATTACCTTTAACATGGAGAGCTTATTTTGAACCTACTTCAAAAATCTATTTGAGACTGTTTCATGTGTCTATTATCAGTTCTTCTATTTGTGTACTTGTTGATAGATCTCATGCACTCCTAATCTAGTTTTGGTTCCTGTAGGTAATACCATTTCTGATGTACTCTAAAAGAACTCTGATAACATTCAATGGTCCAATTCCAAGTTGCATATCTGTATGCATAAGAGTAACTGGAATGTAGATCCTTTTCATCAATTTATATTTCATTGGATTCATAATAATAGTTGGAGAATCTTTGCAAGAGCATCGTCCATCATCATTCAATTTTAAATTTTGGTATCTAATGAAAAATAGAGACAATTTCATTTATGTTATATCTATGAAAAAAATATGAAGTTGGTATCTTAATTTTTTCAGATACAGCGAGGCTTAAACTCTTCAAATGTTTGTGAATAATTGCTACAATGAGCAAGAAAAACCATAACGCCTGAAATTAGTGGCCCTAAAGTAATAAATATAATTGCTAGAATCTGCTATCAATTTTCCCCAGTTGATGTTCTTGTTATGTGTGCATATGTGCACACATAAGAAGAAACAACTTTTCCTAAATCATACTCTATTGCACACTTATTTTTGGACGCGAAAGAAAAAACATTTCTCAGAAGAGGAAAAGAAAACAAATAAAAGAAGTCTTGGTCTTCTGCTCCCCATTTCTTCCAAATAGTTGAATTGAAAAGATGGACTTATTTTTGTGTTATTGTTATTAATTATCATTTCTTCTTATTTATGTCATTGAGGCTGTTCGGTCATTCATTTTTTTTTCATTTTTACTTAGCATATGACCTTTGTTATATGTAGTCCATAAGTATTAAGATTGTTTCTTTATTTGTTTCCTAGTTTCTGATTTATTTTTATAAGTGTTTGCTTCTAAGAATCTGTCTTGATAGTATTGGTTATTGTGCCACATAGTACATTTCGAGTCAATATATTTCTTTTATCTGCGAAAACTTAACTAGATGATGATATCTAATCCTTTGCAGGTAGATTTTGAAGAATATGTTGCAAAAGCTAAAACGTTACCTGTAAATACTACTAAGAAGAGCAAATTGTTCCTGTATGGGCTTTACTACCAAGCAACTGTCGGACCAGTGAATACTAGAATGTGCTCCTTAATATATTCTGATTCGTTATTTTCAATCTTTGCCAAACAAAATTTTGACACTTTTATCTTTTGTTTCTTTGCAGGTTGACCTGGTATATTCAATATGAGGGATAGAGCCAAATGAGAAGCTTGGAAGGCTGTTGAAGGTTTACAAAATCCACTTGACAAATCTTATATATATAAATATAAATAAATATATATAACTTGTTGGACAAAATTTATTTCTTATTTAATATTAGTAAAATTGACAGGGGAGGAAGCCAAAGGAGGAGGCTATGAGTGACTACCTCACCAAGGTTAAACAGCTGCTCGAGGCAGCTGCTACTGCTGCTTATGCTACTTTGTCACGCCTTGCTCAATGTAGTACCATGTAAGCTGTTACTTTCTATCTTGAACTTGAATCTTCTAGTGGATGTGTTAGTTATGGATTTCATCTCCTTTGTGTCTAACAATTGACACTATCTGAAATCTAATGCAGTATCTTATCATTTCATTAGTGTTTCATTCGAGTTAAGATGCATGCGGATGTCAAGTTTTTAGGTCAGCAAAGCTAAGTGTGGGCATGTTGAATGAGCATTACCTGCAGCCCATATATTTAGTGAAGCTTTATTGATTCCCGGTAAGACTATAAATTGTCTGTTAGGTTCTGTTCATTTTTCTCTTCAGCACTACATGCTAGAGATCTTTTATCTTTGTTCAGTTTCTTCCCCTTAAAACCTAGGCGATCTGTGATAAAATTTTATTGGAAATTTAATAGTGATGAGTGTATATTACCTTGAAATGAAAAGGAGGCTTTTTATAGTTGTCTTCCTATAGTTTGATTATTTAGTCTAACAATCGTGGTAGAAAAATCCTGTATATTTTATCCGATCTTTTGCTATGACTTTTGGGCTTCTTTCTACATCCAAATTTGTATAGAATGTGTTTTGTGAAAGGCATGGATAGTTGTAATGCAGACATTGATCGAGTGTTTTATCTTTCGGTATGCCATCTGACATTTATTTGCTTATGGTCTCTTAAAAATCTTTGTCATGCATATATATTATTAAAAAAATGAGAAAAAAAATAATTTTTAAAGGTTAAAATCAAATGCCTTATCATATTCAAATATTTTTTTTAGTTTTAAAAAAATATTTTTTACGAAGTTAAATTAATAAGATTTGTGAGCCCCTTTTTCCATAAAGATGTTTATTTTATTGTAAGATTTCCCTAGAATAATCCTCAATGTTATATATTTTTGCATTGAGCATCTCATTTTTTTTTTTTTTTGCAGTTCAGTTTATTTTTCATAAATGATAAAACTATCATTAAATGATTAATTGATGGAAATTAAATTCTTTTTTATTTGGTTTTTATTTAGTTGAAACCCTTAAATTGTTCATTATTTTAATTTTATACATTACAAAAAGATTAGCATTATTAATATATAATTAAAATTATACATTTTCAAAATAACTAGTTAAAAATTGATTTAAACATTATAAAATAATAAACTAAGATCCATTTATATGATTATATTTTTATTTTTAAATAATATCTTTTATTTAATATGTCAAAGTTTGATGTGTCTTTTTTTAATGTCGTCATCCGATGCTCGACCATTGAGATGGCTATCGAAGCGATCTCCAATCTTCACTCACACAAAGTTTCACGAACCCTAACGTTAAGTATCTCCCTAGATTGTTTCTTATTGTAACACTTTGTGGATTTTATTTTCCTATGTTCTAGTTTGTTGGTGATGGTGTGTTCTTTGCGGAGCTTAGTGACGTCCTCACAAGAACCACTGAGCTGTGGACGGGTACTCCAGTGTTGAGGTCAGCATCGGTGATCATTATTAGAGCCGCCAGGACCCTGAACGTACTTGATATCGATCTCCAATCTATGTTAAGCCTTGGTGGTACACCCGATTTGGACTTCGTATCATAATTGTGTATGGTGAGAAGGGGAGAAGGATATTGGAGTTGACTTCTGTGGTCCAGTAAAGATTCAACTTTTTGGAAAATGGTGTGGAGCTCTACACCGAAGGTCAACAACAGAGGGCTTTGTGCAATTGCTTGGGCTATCTTTCTGGTACAAGCTTCTCGGAGGTGAGCTCATCGTTAGACATTTTGTCTGTGGCAATTTAATTTAGATTTTGTCTATCTTGCTTGAAAAAATTAAGGTTTTTCATTGGAATTGTTTGTCTAAGATGCTTGAAAGAACTTACAAGTGAGTGTGCCACATTCATGCAGTTTTTCATTGGAATCAGTTTAACAATTATGAGGACATTCTGGTTCTTCCTTGCATGGCCTTTGTTTAAATATGGGTTTGAGACTAGATGATTTGTGTGCAATTGGTTGTAAAGTGATTCCTTGCATTAAGTAAGCTTTCCATTCTTATTATGCATTTGTTGGTTGTAATCTTTTGGCCTCTGCTGTTCTAATTTTGGGGTCTTTAGCAACAATGCATAAAATGAAAACTATTCAGTCGATGATAGTGGTCAGACAACCATGGATGGATCCACAAATGACTTGACTACAGTTTCAGTTTGTTCATTAATACCATCTCATATATAGTTGTACACCTTACAATGCTTTAATAGAACTTGGTTTTCTAGCATTGCTCATATAACGACTTGCCTATTGATAACTTCAAACTAGAAATACTTGTCTGTTGTGTCTAAATGCTTCAAATTTTTTACTACAGTAACATTGCTTGTGCTGAAATTTAGATGGATGAATTTATTTACTTCCTAAATAGCAATGAAAACATAGATATCCCTGGAGAAATATATATTCAAGTTCTTAATGATCCCATTTTAACTGACCTATTACTTTTAGAGATTTAAATTTTAGAGTGACGAGAAGAATTTGAATGCTATAACCTTTGTAAAAAAAAAAGAATTGAGATTACATTTCTTCTTGATAAGCCAAAGTTTTTCTAATTTATATGTTTCTACTCGTCGTAGATTGAAGATTGGGAGTCCAATCTTTCCAGAAGTATTATTATTTGTTCCTTATCATTTGTTATTTGTTCTCAGGAGTGTCATTCCTTCTTAACATGGAGGAGAAGGGAGCATAGGAGAGGAGAGCAAAGTGAGAGTGAAGCGCTTATATGTTTGTAATGATAGATACGGCTGTTGGATCGTTTCTTGAACAGAATCCAAATCTAAATCCTGTGTTTCCTAAAGCCCCAAGATTAATTAATTAATTAATTAATTAGGTTTATATGTTTAATTTGATATATATATTTATTTCGAAATCAAGTTTCCCTATTTCTCTCCTGTCTTATTTTTCTCTATCCTTCCGTCCATAGTGTCTCCGAGATTCTCAATTCCTAAGTCTCTATTGAACTCAAGTTTGAATTCGTGGCATACTCTCTGAATGAGGTGGATTATTTTGTGTGTAACATGCATAGAGACTCCAGTAAATGCCAGTTCTTAGATCATGGCATGATTCTGTTCAACTCAAGCTTGAAATGACATGCATAACTGATCTTGGAAGAACAGCAAACAAAGATAATTTCTGATGGTAACTGGGATAAGTAGTTTATGGTAGAAAATTTTTCAATGAAACTATTCTGATGACGGCAGCAAAATGATTGTTACAGTCAAAATTTTGATGAAGTCATTAAGTCATTGCAATTGGATTCTTGGTTTTTTCTTCATTTATAACGGTTGCCAATGCCTGTGTGTTTTTGCTGCAACTTCAAGCATTATGATTTTGTTGCTGCTGCATGGTTGACTGCAGTAGGAATTTGTCTCATACACATGTTGAAAGCATCAAGAACAATTTTCGTCAAACTGTGTTCTTAACTTTTTTTATTGTTTGAATCCAAACTCTCCTTTTCAAGTATCTTGCCTTCTTGATCACCTCTCTGGATGCTGATGAGCTTAAACTCTGCAATAAGAATAATTTGGCTTGGCTAAGTTTAAATGCTTGAGGAGAGGGAAAAACTCAAAATATCTTTCTTTTTCTTCTATTTTGCTTTATTTCTACATCACTAGTGCCACATGATGAAGGAGATGACTTTTTGTTCTTCCTATTTGATACTTTTGTCCCTGAATTCTTTCTACATCTCTAGTGCGGCATGATTACTTTAATAGAGCTTGGTTTCCTCGCAATGCTCATATAGATACTTGCCTATTGACAACTTCAACTAGAAATGCTTGTCTGGTCGGTTGTACCTAAATGCTTCGAATTTTTTATTGTACTAACCTTGTTTGTGCTGAAATTTAGATGGATAAATTTATTGACTTTCTAAACAGTAATAAAAACACAGATATACCTGGAGAAATATATATATATATATTCAAGTGCTTAATGATCCATTTTAACTGACCTTTTGCTTTTAAAAATGTCAGGGCGTCCTCGATATCGAAGTAAAGATCATGCAGGACTAGGATCCTAAAAGAAAGCAGGGCACTATGACTCCTTTGCCAGATCATGTTATAATTCATGCCTCAAAGGAGGAAGAGGAGTTACATTCCAAAAGAATTTGAATGCTACAACCTTTGCAAAAGGAATTAGAATTACATTTCTTCTTCATAAGCTTCCGGCATGTAACAAGACAAAGTTCTTCTGATTTATGCGCTTGAACTAGTCATAGATTAACATGAAGGAAGATTGGGAGTCCTTGAGCCCATATCTTAGTTTGTTCCAATCTTCTCAGGAGTGTTATTTGTTCTTATCATTTGTTTTGAAAACCGACGTGGATACTCCCACAAATTTTTACTGTTTTGTAGACTTAATATTAATTATTTGAATTCGTATGTAACTTCCAAAGCTGGAATAGTAGACTCAGATTGGTTGTTTAAATTTATTCAAAATTCTGAATATGTAATTTAGATGTAATTTGACAATTTTTTCGAGTCGTAAGATGAATGGTATGTTCTTCTATCTCAATTGTCTTGTATTTCTTAACGGTGGCTTATTAGGACTAGTTGTTGATACTATGATATTCATCTAATGAATTTAACATGATGCAGATTTCTGGAGAGAATGCATTTCCTACTATGATATGTGTGTTTAATCTTTTGCATATCAGTTAGAATTTTTTTGGGCATTGTCAATTGCTTCAAACCATGGAATTTTTTTATCGATTCAGTGATTAAAGGTTTGGTTTTCGATAGTATCGATTCAGTGATTAAAGGTTTTTAACGATGGATTGACTTGCAGCAGCTTTGTTATTTGTTTCTGTTGTTGTTGTGGACTTCACTCGGAAACAAAAAAGTTGGAACATGTTTCCAAAAGATGATTGATCAAATTTGCTGCCTTGCCTTCGATACCAGTCGTCCAAACCAGCAAAGTCTGAGGTTGAGAGAACCTGTTGATATCATATGATCACTCTTTCTCTTTGAACTTGACGAAACAACATTGATACCATTTCTTATATATGCCATCATATTAAGGAAACAACAAACAAAACATGAGATGAAAATTGAACTTTGTTATGGCCAATATTTACAAGAACATAAAATTTTCTTTCCCTTCCAATGTTATGATATACATGAACAAACATCATTTTCCGTATAAGTTTTCATACAAGCAAGCTACAAATCCAACCACCAGGTCATAGTCGAATCAATAGGGAAGTCGTAATTATCATCTATGATCTCCGTCTGCTCACACCCAACAATGTCGATCGATGACGACGACGAAGCCGCTGCGACCGTGGTTGAATCAGTGTTGGTGCCAAACATCAGCGAGGCTGGAATCGTGTCATCGGACATCAACAAGGCATGGACATGTTCCAGGCTCGCGAAGAAGTCATCGTCGGTGCTGTACATCTGCTCACACGCAACCAAGTCTATCAACGACGATGAGGAGGAAACATCTGCGACCGTGGTCGAATCAATCCGAGTGTCATCGGACATCGAGAGAAGATCGACAAGGGCTGGCGGTGAGGCCTTCGGGATGGTAGTCGTGGCTGTGTCGGTGTCATCCGACATCGGCAAGGCTTCAAGCTCTCCGGCGAAGAACGCATCGTCGGTGCAGTTCTGCACACCGCCAAGATCGACCGACGACGAAGATGAAGCCAAGAATGCTTCCAGTTCTTCCGTAGTTATCGGGAGCTCACCTCCACCAACGTCCATTGATGATGGAGAGGCGGCTGCGACTCCGGCTTCGTTCGGTGCAACGGAGTCGACAGAGGAAAGATGACTCTCCGGGGGTGGGGGTGTCACAGCAGGAGCCAATGAGGGATGTTGCACCACCGCGGTTGGAGGTGGTGAGACGTCGGATTGCACCACCGCGGTTGGAGGTGGTGAGACGTCGGATTGCACCACCGCGGTTGGATGTGGTGAGACGTCCGACTGCAATGCTCTGCCGGGATGTGCAACCAACCCCCAGCATGGCTTCTTTGAGAGAGTCGATGCTTTTGCCGAGAGAGTAGAAGATTCGTCTCTATTTCTCTTTAGCCCAACGAAGCTGTCGCCGGTGACCGTGTCTGTCGCGGCCTCCGAGGTGGTCTCAACCGTTTTGATGGTGGTGCCGCCGGAGTAGGCACAATGCGAGCTTCTCTTGACGTGACAGAGAACTCGTCTCTCGAAGCCGCCGGACGAACACATTTCGAACTCGTACATCGTCCACCCGGAGTTCTTCCGCCGACCATCGTTGAAAGAAAGGCAGCTCTTTCGCCCGACCACCATCTCGCGCCCGCCGACCATGGACTTAACGGTTTCTTGCTTTTTGTACAGAGTCCAAGAACCGCTGCCGGCCTTTCGATCGACGCGCGAGCCGCCGCTGTTCTTGGGCTTGCGCTCCGCAAAGAAATAGCCCTCCTGCCGATCGCTGCCGAGAAGATTCCACGGCTCGGTGCCGTAGACGTCCGCGAAGGCGACAGCGCGGCCAGGGAGCGGTGCGCCGGCGACCCAGTTGGCGAGGTAGTCAACCAAGAGTTCCTCCGCCGTGGGAAGGAACCTGTAGCCGCTCGGTACGAGGTCGATGGGCTCCATGGATGGACGACCAAAGACGGTTTCTTGACTAGGGGAGGAGAGGAAATCAACGAGGAGGAGAATGGAGCAGAGGAGAGGCGAGAGGCGCAGGGGCGAGAAGACGGAGTGAGAGTGGGAGAGGCGTGCGATATATATATGTAGGCAATGGGCGCGCAGAGTGATTCTTGAAGCGTGTTTCCTGTTCTGGATTCCGAATCCCCAAATTAATTATATTTATAAGATTTTAGCGTCATATTATATATTTAATTTGAAATTAACTTTCGCACGTGCTCATCTTCTTTGTGTCTCCAAATCCACCGAGCCCTTCTCCCCGTTCGATCTGTCTCTGCTCGGGAACGGAGGTGAGCATTTTGTCCGAAACACCTCATTTTTCAGCGTAATGCATGGATTTTAGGGCTGATTTTGAGTTTTCTTCGATCGATTTCAGGTTGGTTCGATGATCGCGAAGACGGAGGAGGTATGTGAGCTGCTTCCTCCAGTATTGCCTTGTGGTTTGAGGGTGGGAGCTGACGGAACCAATCAGAGGGACGAGGAGGGTGATCATTTGCCCCTGTATGCCAACGAGGTCCGTCGCATGTTGATTTCGATCTGGAACGCATTGATCCATCGAAAATCCAAATGCATATTGTTTTGAATCCGAGGCCTATAATGACGTGCGCGTACATAATAATCTCTCGGTCCTTCGCGACCCAGCGACGCAATCGGGAATCCAAAGACGCGTAGGAGGAGGAATAGAGAGCGCGATGTGTCTGCAGGTGATGAGAACAACATCGCCACTTGATTTATGATCCTCTTTTCCTGTTGTTGTGTTCTATTTTGCTAATTTTTCCCCTTTTTTTGGGGATGTGGTGACCTAATCTTAGAGCTCTGACTGTGCGTGTATGTTAGTCATAATGATCTTATTTTGCTTAGAACATCTGCAGTTCTTTGGCTGGTTATTCTTCGATTTGAACCTTTCAAGCTGTTGTATGGAGCCATATGCTGACATTCATGTAGTTTCATGGATCTGGAGAGCATGAATGCATGAGGCCCCTTTCTCAGTTAAGATCAGAGGCTTCCTTGATCATTTGGTGAAGGGTTGATTTAGTAGTTAGTGTCTGATCGATTTGTACAGTGATTAGCTTCTTGAGACTAGAAAGAATCTTTATGTCACCCCCTTTATTTTCTTTGTCGATATTGTTGGTTGAGTCCTTTTGAACTCTTCCATGGCCTAAGCCTCATAATGAAGGCAAGAACATGGCGATGGAAGGATAGGTAAGATGCATTGATCATATTACATGATGCAGAAGTGCGTCAGAAATGATCCGTTTGACTTTTGATGGGCCAAGAGACGTCTGATATTGAGTATTTTGTTGACCATAACTATAGATCTCACTCTTAAATTCTATCACAATTTGGAAAGTGTAGCTAAAATTGTAGCTATGTGAAATTTGAAGCATCAGGGACTTTTGTTTTTAATTTTGGGTGATTAGTAGTCTTTGATTTGTATTTGTGAATGGAAATGATTTGTATTTTATAATTAGATCGGGGTTGCTTTGACAATTTCTTATAAGTAGAGTTGATCTTTTTAGATGATAAATTATATATCTTTCCTTGCAAAAGCTTGAAGAAGCCATATCGTGAAGGATGGAGTTTTAGTGTTCAGTCTGGTGAACGAGATTGATTTCACAAAGACCAGAGGAAGCTTGCGTCTGTTTAAAATCGTGCAATACACTAGAGATGCATGTTTTGAAAATCTATACATATGATGGATCAAAGACATGGTTAAAAATCTAGTGAGCTTCAGAGACAATCTTCCAACACTCTAGATGCTTGGTAAACAAACTTGTATGGATCTGTATAACTCTTTGCCTCACCCTCAAAGATATACATTCATTACCTTTAACATGGAGAGCTTATTTTGAAGCTGCTTCAAAAATCTATTTGATAATGTTTCAATGTCTATTATCAGTTCTTCTACTTGTGTACCTGTTGGTAGATCTCATGCGCTCCTAATCTAGTTTTGGTTCTTGTAAGTAATACAATTTCTGATGTACTCTACAAGAACTCTAATAACATTTATTGGTCCGATTCGAAGTTGCATATCTGTATGCATAAGAGAAACTCGAATTTAGATTCTTTTCATCAATTTATATTTCATTGGGATCATAATTATAGTTGGAGCATCTTTGCAAGAGCATCCATCATCATTCAATTTTAAACTTTGGTATCCAATGAAAAATAGAGACATAATTTCATTTTTGTTATATTTATCGGTATCTTAATTTTATCAGATACGGCGAGGCTTAAACTCTTCACATATTTGTGAATAATTACTACAATGAGGAAGAAAAACCATAACGACTGAAATTAGTGGCCCTAAAGTAATAAATATAATTGCTAGAATCTGCCATCAATTTTCCTCAGTTGATGTTCATGTTATGTGTGCATGTGTGCACACATGAGAAGAAATAACTTTTTCTAAATGATACTCTATTGCACACTTATTTTTGGACGGGAAAGAAAAAACATTTCTCAGAAGAGGAAATGAAAAAAAAAAAAAAGAAGTCTTGGTCTTCTGCTCACCATTTCTTCCAAATAGTTGAATTGAAAAGATGGGCTTATGTTTTGTGTTATTGTTATTAATTATCATTTCTTCTTATTTATGTCATTGAGGCTGTTCGGTCATTCATTTTTTTTTCAGTTTTACTCCGCAGATGACATTTGTTATAAGTAGTCTATAAGTATTAAGATTGTTTCTTTATCTGCTTCCTAGTTTCTGATTGGTCGAGTCCCTCGAGGTTACACTAAGACGCTGATTGGATCCTGATCCCCACTAGAAGTCTGCCGGAGACTTCCGTTTCACGTGCTGAGGGTGTCGCGTGACTCGTTAGTAAAATAGTGGGAGCATATTAAGATAGAAGTCCATATCTTGATAGTTTATTTCTTGCAAAATCTGCATGTTATTCATTTTTGCTACATCTTTATTTTCAGAAAATGTCGCTTTCAAATCCCTTACGTGGCATACTTGATGTCAACCGCCTCACTGGTCCAAATTATACGGATTGGCTCCGTAACTTGAGAATTGTTCTCACAGCGGAGAAAATCGTGTACGTCCTTGATACAGTGATGCCTACGCCCGAAGAAGGGGCAAGCGAGGATGAGATCGCTCGCTACGTGAAGTACATTGATGACTCCACTCTTGCTCAGTGCTATATGTTGGGCTCTATGACTCCAGAGTTACAGAGACAACATGAAAAGATGGATGCCAGATCCATTCTCCTACATGTCCGTAAATTGTTTGAGGAACAGGGAAGGACTCAACGATATGAGATATCCAAGAGCCTTTTCCGCGCTAGGATGACTGAGGGGACACCGGTTCAAAACCATGTCCTAAAGATGATTGAGTGGATAGAGAAACTCACAGGTCTAGGAATGGTCCTAGAGGATAACTTGTGTGTGGACATTGTGCTTCAGTCCCTACCAGATTCCTTTTCACAGTTCATAATGAACTTTAATATGAACAAGCTTGAGGTGACTCTCCCAGAGCTCCTCAATATGTTAAGGGAGGCAGAGAGTACTATTAAGAAAGAGAAGCCAGTTCTCTACACTGGTGAGACCAGAAAGAAAAGGAAAGCAGAAAGGTCCCTTAAGAAGGGAAAGGGCAAGGGCAAACAAGGTAAAGCAAAGGTTGCTAAGAAAGACCCAACAAAGGACAAAGGCCAGTGCTTCCACTGTGGTAAAGATGGGCACTGGAAGAGAAACTGCAAAGAGTACCTTGCAGAAAGGGCGAAACAAAAGCTTGATGAAGCTTCAGGTACATTCATGATCGGTCTCCATTTGTCAGACTCTTATGATAACACATGGGTATTAGATACCGGTAGTGCTTATCATATATGTAATTCGTTGCAGGTTCTGGCAAGGCCTAAGAGACTAGAGAGAGGCGAGATGGACCTCAAGATGGGTAATGGAGCAAAAGTTGCTGTTTTAGCTGTTGGCGAGGTCGCCCTACATCTGCCTAGTGGAGCTTTTATTGCATTAGATGCATGTTATTTTGTTCCTTCTATTATCAAAAACATTATCTCCATTTCATGTTTAACAGTTAGTGGATATAAATTTGTTTTTGAGAACAATGGTTGTTCGATATTATTAGATGATAAGATCATCACGAAAGGAACATTGCATAATGGTTTATTTATGTTAGACACCACTCCACATATCATGAATATAAATATGTCCAAAAGGAAACGAGATGAGTTGAACAGTGCATACCTGTGGCATTGTAGGCTAGGTCACATCCATGAAAGAAGGATTCAAAAGTTGCTAAATGATGGATATCTAGATCCATTCGACTATGTGTCATATGCAACTTGTGAGCCTTGCATTCGTGGAAAACTGACCAACTCTCCATTTAGTGGAACTGGAGAGAGAGCCACTGAGTTGTTGGAACTCATACATAGTGATGTATGTGGACCCATGTCAACTCATGCCATTGGAGGTTACTCCTACTTCATTACATTTACTGATGATTTCTCAAGGTATGGATATGTGTACTTAATGAAGTACAAGTCCGAGGCCTTTGAGAAATTCAGAGAGTATAAGAATGAGGTGGAGAACCAGACTGGAAAGAGTATCAAAACTCTTCGATCAGATCGAGGAGGTGAGTACTTAAGTACAGAGTTTACTCACTTCCTCAAGGACCATGGGATATTATCCCAATGGACACCTCCTTATACACCTCAGCTCAATGGTGTCTCTGAAAGGAGAAATCGTACATTATTAGATATGGTACGGTCCATGATGAGTTTCGCTGACCTACCCATCTCATTCTGGGGATATGCCCTAGAAACCGCAGCTTACCTTCTGAACAGAGTTCCAACTAAGTCGGTGGTGTCTACACCATATGAGATATGGAAAGGGAAGAAGCCTGATCTTAAAGTAGTTAAGATTTGGGGCTGCTCTGCCCATGTTAAAAGACACAACCCCGATAAGTTAGAATCAAGGACAGGGCGATGTAAATTTGTGGGATACCCCAAGGAAACTTGTGGGTATTACTTCTATCATCTCGAGAACCAAAAGGTCTTTGTAGCTAAGAGAGCAGTGTTCCTTGAGAAGGAACACATTCTTGACGGAGACAGTGGGAGAATGATAGAATTGAGCGAGGTTGGAGAACCAAGCTCAAGCACCACTCTACAGCCCGAGTCTGTTCAGGTATCTAATACACAAGTTTCAACTTTACGCAGGTCTGATAGAGTATCCCATCCTCCTGAGAGATATGTGGGACATATTAGAGCAGAGGATGTAGAGGATATTGATCCTCAGACCTACGAGGAGGCTATTATGAGTATAGACTCCGGGAAGTGGAAAGAAGCCATGAATTCTGAGATGGATTCTATGTACTCCAATAAGGTTTGGAACCTAGTTGATGCACCCGAAGGTATTGTACCCATCGGTTGCAAGTGGATCTTTAAGAAAAAGATCGGAGTAGATGGAAAGGTAGAGACCTATAAAGCAAGGCTAGTGGCTAAGGGGTATCGTCAAAGGCAAGGTGTTGACTACGACGAAACTTTCTCACCCGTAGCAATGCTAAAATCCATCAGAATTCTATTGGCTATTGCAGCACACTATGATTATGAGATCTGACAGATGGATGTGAAAACCGCATTCCTCAATGGGAACCTGGAGGAGGAGGTGTATATGATGCAACCTGAGGGATTCGTGTCCAAGAACTGCCCAGATAAGGTGTGTAGGTTGCTTAGATCCATTTATGGACTAAAGCAAGCTTCCCGAAGTTGGAACATAAGATTTGATGAGGCAATCAGATCTTATGACTTCGTTAAGAACGAAGATGAGCCTTGTGTATACAGAAAGGTAAGTGGGAGCGCTATCACCTTTTTGGTGTTATATGTGGATGACATCCTCATCATTGGGAATGACGTAGGAATGCTATCCACAGTAAAGACTTGGTTATCTAGACACTTCTCCATGAAGGACTTAGGAGAAGCATCTTATATCTTGGGGATTAGAATCTATAGAGATAGATCCAAAAGGATGCTTGGCTTGTCCCAGTCCAGGTACATAGAAACTATTGTCAAAAGGTTTGGCATGGAAAATTCCAAAAGAGGTCTCATACCGATGAGACATGGGATATCGCTTTCTACGAGTATGTCCCCAAAGACTCCAGAAGAAAGGGCGAACATGGATATGATACCTTATGCCTCAGCAATAGGGTCTATCATGTATGCCATGCTATGTACTAGGCCTGATATAGCGCATGCTCTGAGTGTCACGAGCAGGTATCAGGCGAATCCAAGCTTGGAGCACTGGAAAGCAGTAAAGTGTATCCTTAAGTACTTGAGAAGGACTAAGGATCTTTTACTAGTATATGGAGGTAATAGCCTTAAGGTTGAAGGCTACACTGACTCAAGTTTTCAGTCTGATGTCGATGATAGCAAGTCGAATTCAGGGTATGTGTACACCTTGAATGGAGGAGCAGTGTGCTAGAAGAGTTCCAAGCAAGATACCACTGCTGACTCGACCACAGAGGCGGAGTACATTGCTGCATCAGATGCAGCAAAGGAGGGAGTCTGGTTGAAGAAGTTCATCACAGATTTGGGAGTCGTGCCGGATAGTGAGGAGCCGATTTCCCTATATTGCGACAACAACGGGGCAATTGCTCAAGCGAAGGAACCTAGGTCTCATCAGAAATCTAAGCATGTTCTGAGGAGGTTCCACCTTATCAGAGAGATCGTGACCCGAGGAGATGTAGCAGTGGAAAAAGTTCCATCCGAAGATAACATTGCAGATCCACTAACAAAGCCATTGTCTCAGATTGTCTTTGAGCGTCACAGGGGTCTGATGGGGATCAGACACATAGGTGATTGGCTTTAGGTCAAGTGGGAGATTGCTAGTCATAAGTGCCCAGCAAGCCAATCACGTGAGTGATGGCACGTGTGACTTGATACAGAATCTTTTTGCTTATTATATTTTTTGGCGTATATCACTTTATAACTATTGCATAAATGCATATGTATTGTGATGTCCTTGGATTTGTGCAATGGGAATCGGATCGTGATGAGATCACGATAATGAGATCGATTCACCTTTAAACACATATCCTAAATAATCCCAGTCATAGGTTACTCGAGAGGGACATCGTGATAACCGGATAGACTGGTGTGCTGTATACCCGTCCATATGATGGATGCAGCTGGTCTTATAGCTGCTCGTGTAGGGACACTAGGGATACAGTACAGGTGCTCATTGGAGAATGAGTTCACTGATTGATCCGCTTACGGAATGCTGGATGGTTGATGATGCCTTATTGTCAGACAACGATTCCGTAGTCCTAGTGGTGTATCTGGTTCTTAGACTTGAGACACCAAGGATGTCCTGTATGAGTGCTCCACTCTTTGATACCAGACTTATAGGTTTGGCTGTTCCCAGATCTAGTACAGCTGGTCATTGGGAGTGGTAGTCGACCTTACGAGGGCTATTGAGTGTCGATAGAAGATCATCCACTCTCGGTATCATGAGAGGAATATCCCATGTGTTCTTGCTCAGACAAATCCCTGGCCAGGGTCATTCGGGTTGAGAGAGAAAGAGTTCTCCGGGAGAATCCGATTAGAGCGAGACTCAAGTAGAAACCGTATGGGTCTGACAGCACCATGCTCGATATACGGTCTCTGGGATATTAGATGGATGAGGGACTATAGGTACATGGTAACTGAGGACAGACAGGTCCAATGGATTGGATTCCCCTGTATCGTCTGGGGACTACGGCGTAGTGGCCTAGTACTTCCGTAGTCGATGAGTCGAGTGAATTATTACAGAGATAATAATTCACTTAGTTAGAAGAAGTTCTGACAGGTATGACTCACGGCCAGCTCGATATTGGGCCTAGAGGGTCACACACATATGGTAGGCATTGCGATGAGTAGAGGTTCGGATATGAGATATCCGACGGAGCCCTTGTCTTATTGGATGCAGATCCAATACCCACTAGGGAAAGGACCCATTAGGGTTTTGACACGGGATCTCTATAAATAGGAGGGATTCACAGCCTCATAGGTTAGAGTCTTTGCTTGCCCTTCCTATTCTCCTCTCCCTCTCCACCTCAGAGTAGGCCTGGAGTTTTGAGGAGCGTCGTCGCAACCCTGCTGTGTGGATCACCGCTAGAGAGGAGGACGCTTGACCTCCTTCACCCTCTCCTGAGGATCTGCAAGGAAACAGGGATATACGATCTCCCTAGGTAACACAATCTCTATACGCAGTTTTGTGTTTTGCGGATTTTGCGCACCAATCTTCGCACGACGACGAACATCTTTTTGGGAATCGGGGATTTTTGTTTTCTTGTTCTTCCGCTGCGCATATGATGTCGCCCCCCATGATTTCCCAACAGTATATTCAATATGAGGGATCGAGCCAAATGGGAAGCTTGGAAGGCTGTTGAAGGTTTACAAAATCCACTTGACAAATCTTATATATATAAATATTAATAAATAAATATAATTTGTTGGATAAAATTTATTTCTTATTTAATATTAGTAAAATTGACAGGGGAGGAAGCCAAAGGAGGAGGCTATGAGTGACTACCTCACCAAGGTTAAACAGCTGCTCGAGACAGCAGCTACTGTTGCTTATGCTACTTTGTCACACCTTGCTCTATGTAGTACCATGTAAGTTGTTACCTTCTATCTTGAACTTGAATCTTCTAGTGGATGTGTTAGTTATGGATTTCATCTCCTTTGTGTCTAACAATTGACACTATCTGAAATCTAATGCAGTATCTTATCATTTCATTAGTGTTTCATTCGAGTTAAGATGCAATGCGGATGTCAAGTTTTTAGGTCAGCAAAGCTAAGTGTGGGCATGTTGAATGTGTTAGGATCGAGAGCACTAAGAGGGGGGGGTGAATTAGTGCAGCGGAAATCTTACAGCGATTAAAAACCAAAAGCTGCGTTCGTTCAATAAAAAAAAACTATTATGATGCAAAAGCTAATTCTCAGTTTGTATCTAAGTGCAGTTTGCGTCTAAGCGCAGATTGCGTCTAAGCGCAGTTTGCGTCTAAACACAGTTTGCGTCTAAGCGCAGTTTGCGTCTAAACATAGTTTGCGTCTAAGCGCAGTTTTACGTCTAAGCGCAGTTTACGTCTAAACTCAGATTTACGTCTAAACGCAGTTTTACGTCTAAACTCAGATTTATGTCTAAACGCTGTTTTACGTCTAGACGCAGATTTACGTCTAAACTTTGAAACTCGTTTGTATACTCGCAGAAAGCAGTATGCAGTTGAAATCAAGACGTAAACGTGAACTGAGAACTGATGATTGTGAGAGGAAAGCCGATTTACGTCTAAATGCAGTTTTACGTCTAAATGTTGAAACTCGTTCGTAAAATTGTAGAGGACAGTTTGCAGTTATCAATAGGATCAAAATGTAAGTGTAAACTGCAAAGAAACTCTTTCGTAAAAGCACCGAAGACAGTTCTGCAGAATCAAACGTAAACGTAAACTGTAATGTACGAAAATACGAATTTACGTCTGAATGCAGATTCGGAAGAACAGCACTTAGAACTTGTTCGTGAAAGCGCAGAGAGCAGTAGTAATGGAGGAGGTTTGCAGTAATGATAAAGTGCTCAAAAATAAACGCAAACCAGAGATTTAGAGTGGTTCGGTCAGCCTTGACCTACTCCACTTTTGGCTTCCTCCACCGACGAGGTTGCCGACGTCAACTAGGGGCCTTCCTTCAATAGGCGAAGGCCAAACTTCCCTTTTACAGTTTCTCTCCTTTTGACAGGCTCAGGAGACAACCTTTACAGACCTTTCTCTCCTCACTTTACAACTGAAAACTTGAAGAACAGAAGGAGGAGACTTAAAGGCTTTACAACACTTTTGAGCTCTTAGAATCACAGAAAAGATCAAGATTTCGGTGTAGGTCTGTATCTTTTCAGTGCTGAATGGGTGGGGTATTTATAGGCCCCAACCCAATTCAAATTTCGAGCTCAAAACGATCAAATCCCGGAATTCCGGGATCAGGCGGTTGCACCTCTTGACTGGAGAGGTGGCACCGCCTGGCAGAGCTCGAAGTCTGAGCTCAGGCGGTTGCACCTCTCGACTGGAGAGGTGGCACCGCCTGGCAGAGCTCGAAGACTGAGCTCGGACGGTTCCACCTTCTCTGTCAGGGGTGGTTGCACCTTCCTGCCAGAGCTCAAAGACCGAGCTCAGGCGGTGCATCTCCTGACCAGAGAAGTTTCTCTTCTCTGCCAGAGGTGGTTGCACCTCTCTGCCAGAGGTGGTTGCACCTCTCTGCCAGAGGTGGTTGCACCACTCTGCCAGAGCTCGAAGACCGAGCTCAGGCGGTGCATCTCCTGTCCAGAGAGGTTGCAGCTCTCTGCTAGAGCTCGAAGACCGAGCTCGGTGGTTGCATCGCCTGCCAGAGCTCGGAACTTGAGCTCTGGCGGTGCTACCTCTCGACAGAGGAGGTTGCACCGCCCAGTCTCGCTTGGAGACTGAGCCCTGGGCGGTTGCACCTCTTGGCTGGGGCGGTTGCACCGCCCAGTCTCGCTGGGAGACTTAGCCTGGGCGGTGGCACCTCCCTGCCTGGGCGGTTGCACCTCCCACAGCTACTTGGGTTCGAATGGGTTGAACCATTCGACCCAACTTGAGTTCTTCAGGGGCCCAATTGCCCCAGGATTAAGCTAATGGGATCACCTCCCATTTCTAACTTAATCACCGTGCTAACTACGATTAAATCTAAGACAATTTCTGCAGCTTTGCTTCGGTACGTCAATCGCTTCTTCCGGCGAGTTTCCGGCGAACTTCCGTCGATCATCCGATGAACCCTCGGTGATGCTTCTGCGGACTTCCGGCAAACTCCTGGACTTTGCGACGATCCACTTGGCGAGTTCCGACGAGCTTCGCTTGGCAAGCTTCTGGACTTCTCGGATCTGTTCTCGCAGAACCTCCGACGACCGTCCGTACTTCCGTCGAACTCTCGAACTCCCAACGTGATCATGAACTTGACTCCGGCGCAACTCCTGCTGCTTGTCTATCTTTCATCGTAGTTAATCCTGCACACTTAAAACAAAACTTCGATCGAGACAATTAATCCTAAGCAATTAACCAAGTTGTCCGGCATGTCATTGGTCCCTCGACGCTTCGTCTGATTCTTCGGCGCATCGTCCTCTCCTGCGGCCTATTGCCCAATCGGCCAGTTGACTCCGCAACTCCGATATCCTTGGCACAATACCCGCTCTACTTGGCCCGATGCCCGAGTCCACGGCCCGAAGCCTTCTGTCGATACGTCGACCGATCCACCGGCCCGACGTCCAATCTTCTGACATGTTCCTCCGGCACAACATGATTTTCCTGCTTTAATTGTCTCATCCTGATCAAAGCATCCTGCGTCACTCAAAACGCAGATTAAATCATAAACATATATCAAGTAGTTTCATCATCAAAATACGAGATTCAACAATCTCCCCCTTTTTGATGATGACAACCACTTGATGACGGAGTTAAACTTAACTCCCGGAGTTTAAACAAACTCCCCCTATCAATATGCCATATTGATAGAACCTTGAATTCAACCTGAATTCAAGTCATTGCAATATTCATCATGAATACTTGCAACACGTCAACATGAACATATGCATAAACTTATGCATCACATGTCATGTCATCAACATACTTCTCCCCCTTTGTCATCAACAAAAAGGAGAAGTACCACAATCAAGTGTTTGTGATATTGGTTCAATTCATTGCATGAAAAACATAGTATCAAGTTTTATCATAATGCAATCTTTGGAGCTAGAAGATTTAGCAAGTATTTCATCATGCTTAGAACATTCATGCTATCAAGTTTTAGATATGCAAGTTTTATAGCATATAAGATAGCAAGTTCTACATCATGTAAGCTAGCAAATTAGAGATGTTCAAGAAGGCAACTCTTGCTTCTTGAAAATTTTGCTCACTTTGCTAGATGCGCAAGTTAGCATTTTTGCCTCTTTTGAGATAGCAACTTTTTGCTTCTCTTTAGACCAACAAGCTAGCAATTTTTACGATATACAAGTTTCACAATATATAAGCTAGCAAAAATTTCGAAAGCAAATACAAGATAGCTTTCTTGTGTAAGCTCATGATTCTTGCTTCCTATTGCAATTGTGCAAATTGCAAGTTTTGCTTCAACTAAGATATTCAAGATAGTGATGTTCAAGAAGACAATTTTTCTTCTTGAAATGAGCAAGTTAGCAATCTTTGCTACTTAAGATAGGCAAGCAAGCAGTCAAGTTTTTGCATCTTCTTGACTTGTACAAGCTAGCTATCTCCCCCTTTGTCATTGTAAAAAAGGAAGAGAGAATACAGTTTTGTACTTCTTTTTTCCTTTTACAATGATTTCAAAATCATGACAAAGGATGAATAATCAAGTTATGAATGTCAAGACAATTTTTCATCATGAATATTTTATCATTGCATGCATCATTATCATAAGTTGAAGTATTACATGCATGATATCATATCACCATTCATAATTACATTAATGTTTCAATATAGCAATTTCTTCTCAAAATGTGTAACTTGGCACTCATAGCATTTTAGATCATGATTTACATCATATGCAATACATCACATCATAATTAGAAAGCAAGTATTGCATGCATAATTGCACATCATAAATGTTTCATATCATGATGGTATCAATTTTGTCAAATTATATCCTACCATGCATGATCAAAACTTCTCCCCATTTTATCATTGAAAACAAGAAGAAAGTAGGGGGTAGAGCATAAAAGTATTAAATATTTTAATCATTTCAAGGCATCATAGATCAAGTTATGATTCGTGATTCATCATAAAGCAAGTTAGTTTTCAATCATCACATAAGGCATTTAAGGAATTTTTGAAACATAGGAGAATGATTAATTTAAGCATACAATGTTTCAATCCAATTCAAGTCATGAATATCAATGCTTTCATATTGTGAGTATCAATTCATGAATACCACAGGATATTATTTGTGACTTCAATTTTGCAAGATCAAGATTATGATTCAAATCAAATCATTAACTTGAAATTCATAATCAAGTCATTAAAATTAATTTCGAGATTCACAAAATATCATGAAATCATTAATCTCGATCAGATGGGAAAAGCATTTTCTTTTTAAGTGATTCTTTTAATGCATCATAAAAAAAAAAAACTCATTCATAATTCAAGTGATTTACAAGATATCATAAATGAATTTATCACTTGTATTTCATCAAAATCGAGAACTCTAGAGATAGAAAATGATTGAAGCATTTAACATGATTGATGCATGATTCATATTTAAAGTGTATCTTATATCGTAAATACGAATCAAGCATTTGTCAAATCTGAAATCATCCTCAAAATTACATTCAATAAATTCATGTATGACAAGCATAGATTTATTGAAAAATCAATAAGATAGAGGATTACATTTCAAGTGTTCATCAATTGTAGCATTTTATCATGTGGTAAGATATCAATGCGTAAAACTGTGAAGCAAGATTTTGTTTGATATCTTGATACAGGGCATATAGCAATGATAGCAATCATATATTTCTTGGTGATGCAAGCATGGGATAATCATAGCATAGTGTTTATAGCATCAATTCATATATTTCTCCCCTTTTTTAAGTGTTTCATCTTAAGTGATCGATTTCATGTTAGCATGCCCTTTCATTTATGTCAAATGAAAACATGCATCAACGTTTAGGATCGTAAAATGAATTTCATCATAAAACCATCAATCACAAAAATCATCATGTATATCTCATGCATGAAATTGTCAATCGAAATATTTAATTTCATCATTATGCATTTCTTCAAATCAAACATGATCTTTAATCAAAATCGAGAAATAACAATGGAAATTAACGTAATGCACATTATTACTTCTTAACCATGATTTCATATTTTCAATCAAGATCATTTTATTTGTTTATCATAAAATATGCAATATTATCATTTTTGAAATTACTTAGTATGATCATAATAATTTTTTTTTTTTTTTTTTACATGTAATTTTTAAGAAAATTAATTCTAAACTAAAAGAGAAAGATACATCATGAAAGCATCAAGTAATTTCAAAATAAATTAGGGGGATTTCGATTACCTCATCATTGTAGGCTGTTAAGGCGTAGTTTGCCGCCTTGCTTTTGTTGACTTTCTCTTCTTCGGAGGAGCTCGATTCATCCCAGTTTTTGTTCTTCTTCTTGCGTTTAAAGCAAGTAGTTTGATTCTTTTTGCTTTTTAATTTTCGTTTCATTTGTAGTTTAAGTTCACTATCACTTGAGCTTATGCTCGAGTGGTCTTCAAATGTTCTATGTCCCAAATCCTTCCTGTTCTTTGGAAGGTGGTTCTCAAGTTCTTCACGTGCATTGCACGTCATTTCATATGTGATCAATGAACCAATTAGTTCTTCAAGTGGAAATTGGTTCAAGTTTTTCGATTCTTGAATAGCAGTTACTTTTGAATCCCAAGTTTTAGAAAGTGAGCGCAAAACTTTGTTAACGAGTTCAAAATCCGAAAAGCTTTTACCAAGTGAATTTAAACCATTGACGACATCCGTAAAACGGGTGTACATGTCAACAATGGTTTCGCTTGGTTTCATATGAAAAAGCTCGAAATCATGCAGTAAAATATTAACTTTCGAGTCTTTGACTCTACTAGTTCCCTCATGCGTGATTTCAAGAGTGCGCCAAATATCGAAAGCCGTTTCGCACAAAGAAACCCGATTGAACTCATTTTTGTCCAAAGCGCAAAATAAGGCATTCATAGCCTTTGCGTTTAAAGAAAAATACTTCTTCTCTAAATCCGACCATTCGTTCGTCGGTTTAGAGGGAAGTTGAAAACCATTTTCAACGATATTCCATAAATCCAGATTTAGAGAAATCAAGAAAACTCTCATTCGAGTTTTCCAGTAAGTGTAGTCCAATCCGTTAAAGAACGGTGGACGAAAGACCGAAAAGCCCTCTTGAAGAGCCATTTCTCTCGGGTGTAAATCCGAAATGAGAGATACCCCGCTCTGATACCAATTGTTAGGATCGAGAGCACTAAGAGGGGGGGGTGAATTAGTGCAGCGGAAATCTTACAGCGATTAAAAACCAAAAGCTGCGTTCGTTCAATAAAAAAAAACTATTATGATGCAAAAGCTAATTCTCAGTTTGTATCTAAGTGCAGTTTGCGTCTAAGCGCAGATTGCGTCTAAGCGCAGTTTGCGTCTAAACACAGTTTGCGTCTAAGCGCAGTTTGCGTCTAAACATAGTTTGCGTCTAAGCGCAGTTTTACGTCTAAGCGCAGTTTACGTCTAAACTCATATTTACGTCTAAACGCAGTTTTACGTCTAAACTCAGATTTACGTCTAAACGCTGTTTTACGTCTAGATGCAGATTTACGTCTAAACTTTGAAACTCGTTTGTATACTCGCAGAAAGCAGTATGCAGTTGAAATCAAGACGTAAACGTGAACTGAGAACTGATGATTGTGAGAGGAAAGCCGATTTACGTCTAAATGCAGTTTTACGGTAGAAAATTTTTCAATGAAACTTTTCTGATGACGGCAGCAAAATGATTGTTACAGTCAAAATTTTGATTAAGTCATGAAGTCATTGCAATTGGATTCTTGGTTGTCTTCATTTATAACCTTTGCCAATGCCTGTGTATTTTTGCTGCAACTTCAAGCATTATGATTTTGTTGCTGCTGCATGGTTGACTGCAGTAGGAATTTGTCTCATACACATGTTGAAAGCATCAAGAACAAATTTAGTCAAACTGTGTTCTTACCTTTTTTATTTGTTTGAATCCAAACTCTCTTTTTCAAGTATCTTGCCTTCTTGATCACCTCTCTGGATGCTGATGAGCTTAAACTCTGCAATAAGAATAATTTGGCTTGGCTATGTTTAAATGCTTGAGGAGAGGGAAAAACTCAAAATATCTTTCTTTTTCTTCTATTTTGCTTTATTTCTACATCACTAGTGCCACATGATGAAGGAGATGACTTTTTGTTCTTCCTATTTGATACTTCTGTCCCTGAATTCTTTCTACATCTCTAGTGCGGCATGATTACTTTAATAGAGCTTGGTTTCCTCGCAATGCTCATATAGATACTTGCCTATTGACAACTTCAACTAGAAATGCTTGTCTGGTCGGTTGTACCTAAATGCTTCGAATTTTTTATTGTACTAACCTTGTTTGTGCTAAAATTTAGATGGATAAATTTATTACTTTCTAAACAGTAATAAAAACACAGATATACCTGGAGAAATATATATATATATTCAAGTGCTTAATGATCCATTTTAACTGACCTTTTGCTTTTAAAAATGTCAGGTCGTCCTCGATATCGAAGTAAAGATCATGCAGGACTAGGATCCTAAAAGAAAGCAGGGCACCATGACTCCTTTGCCAGATCATGTTATAATTCATGCCTCAAAGGAGGAAGAGGAGTTACATTCCAAAAGAATTTGAATGCTACAACCTTTGCAAAAGGAATTAGGATTACATTTCTTCTTCATAAGCTTCCGGCATGTAACAAGACAAAGTTCTTCTGATTTATGCACTTGAACTAGTCATAGATTAACATGAGGGAAGATTGGGAGTCCTTGGGCCCATATCTTAGTTTGTTCCAATCTTCTCAGGAGTGTTATTTGTTCTTATCATTTGTTTTGAAAACCGACGTGGTTACTCCCACAAATTTTTACTGTTTTATAGACTTGATATTAATTATTTGAATTCGTATGTAACTTCCAAAGCTGGAATAGTAGACTCAGATTGGTTGTTTAAATTCATTCAAAATTCTGAATATGTAATTTAGATGTAATTTGACAATTTTTTCGAGTCGTAAGATGAATGGTATGTTCTTCTATCTCAATTGTCTTGTATTTCTAAACGGTGGCTTATCAGGACTAGTTGTTGATACTAGATGAATTTAACATGATGCAGACGTTGTTCTCGCTCACTATTGAAATCACATTTTTGGAGAGAATGCATTTCCTACTATGATATGTGTGTTTAATCTTTTGCATATCAGTTAGAATTTTTTTGGCCATTGTCAATTGCTTCAAACCTTGGAATTTTTTTATCGATTCAGTGATTAAAGGTTTTGTTTTCGATAGTATCGATTCAGTGATTAAAGGTTTTTAACGATGGATTGACTTGCAGCAGCTTTGTTATTTGTTTCTGTTGTTGTTGTGGACTTCACTCGGAAACAAAAAAGTTGGAACATGTTTCCAAAAGATGATTGATCAAATTTGCTGCCTTGCCTTCGATACCAGTCGTCCAAACCAGCAAAGTCTGAGGTTGAGAGAACCTGTTGATATCATATGATCACTCTTTCTCTTTGAACTTGACGAAACAACATTGATACCATTTCTTATATATGCCATCATATTAAGGAAACAACAAACAAAACATGAGATGAAAATTGAACTTTGTTATGGCCAATATTTACAAGAACATAAAATTTTCTTTCCCTTCCAATGTTATGATATACATGAACAAACATCATTTTCCGTATAAGTTTTCATACAAGCAAGCTACATATCCAACCACCAGGTCATAGTCGAATCAATAGGGAAGTCGTCATTATCATCTATGATCTCCGTCTGCTCACACCCAACAATGTCGATCGATGACGACGACGAAGCCGCTGCGACCGTGGTTGAATCAGTGTTGGTGCCAAACATCGCCGAGGCTGGAATCGTGTCATCGGACATCAACAAGGCATGGACCTGTTCCAGGCTCGCGAAGAAGTCATCGTCGGTGCTGTACATCTGCTCACACGCAACCAAGTCTATCAACGACGATGAGGAGGAAACATCTGCGACCGTGGTCGAATCAATCCGAGTGTCATCGGACATCGAGAGAAGATCGACAAGGGCTGGCGGTGAGGCCTTCGGGATGGTAGTCGTGGCTGTGTCGGTGTCATCCGACATCGGCAAGGCTTCAAGCTCTCCGGCGAAGAACGCATCGTCGGTGCAGTTCTGCACACCGCCAAGATCGACCGACGACGAAGATGAAGCCAAGAATGCTTCCAGTTCTTCCGTAGTTATCGGGAGCTCACCTCCACCAACGTCCATTGATGATGGAGAGGCGGCTGCGACTCCGGCTTCGTTCGGTGCAACGGAGTCGACAGAGGAAAGATGACTCTCCGGGGGTGGGGGTGTCACAGCAGGAGCCAATGAGGGATGTTGCACCACCGCGGTTGGAGGTGGTGAGACGTCGGATTGCACCACCGCGGTTGGATGTGGTGAGACGTCGGACTGCAATGCTCTGCTGGGATGTGCAACCAATTCCCAGCATGGCTTCTTTGAGAGAGTCGATGCTTTTGCCGAGAGAGTAGAAGATTCGTCTCTATTTCTCTTTAGCCCAACGAAGCTGTCGCCGGTGACCGTGTCTGTCGCGGCCTCCGTTAAGGTGGTCTCAACCGTTTTGATGGTGGTGCCGCCGGAGTAGGCACAATGCGAGCTTCTCTTGACTTGACAGAGAACTCGTCTCTCGAAGCCGCCGGACGAACACATCTCGAACTCGTACATCGTCCACCCGGAGTTCTTCCGCCGACCATCGTTGAAAGAAAGGCAGCTCTTTCGCCCGACCACCATCTCGCGCCCGCCGACCATGGACTTAACGGTTTCTTGCTTTTTGTACAGAGTCCAAGAACCGCTGCCGGCCTTTCGATCGACGCGCGAGCCGCCGCTGTTCTTGGGCTTGCGCTCCGCAAAGAAATAGCCCTCCTGCCGATCGCTGCCGAGAAGATTCCACGGCTCGGTGCCGTAGACGTCCGCGAAGGCGACAGCGCGGCCAGGGAGGGGTGCGCCGGCGACCCAGTTGGCGAGGTAGTCAACCAAGAGTTCCTCCGCCGTGGGAAGGAACCTGTAGCCGCTCGGTACGAGGTCGATGGGCTCCATGGATGGACGACTAAAGATGGTTTCTTGACTAGGAGAGGAGAGGAAATCAACGAGGAGGAGAATGGAGCAGAGGAGAGGCGAGAGGCGCAGGGCGCGGGGAGAGAATTCAGAGTGAGGCGCGGAGAGAAGTCAGAGCGAGAGTGGGAGAAGAGAGAGAGAGAGAGAGATATATATATATATATATAAATATATATATATATATATATATAATATACATATATATGTATATATATACATATATATGTATATATATACATATATTGGGCGCACGGATGGATTCTTGAATCGAATCCTATTGGTTAATGTAAGCTGTTTCTTATTGTGGATTCCGAAGCCCCCAAACTAATTAGACGACATCGTGATCGTCCGCTAGTCCCGATCATTGAATCACGTCCGTTTATTTCGATCTGGAACGCATTGATCCATCGAAAATCCAAATGCGTATTGTTTTGAATCCGAGGCCTATAATGACGTGCGCGTACATAATAACCTCTCCGTCCTTCGCGACCCGGCGACGCAACCGGGAATCCAAAGACGTGGAGGAGGAGGAGGAGGAATAGAGAGAGCGATGGGTCTGCAGGTGATGAGAACAACATCGCTACGTGATTTCTGATCCTCTTTTCCTGTTGTTGTGTTCTATCTTGCTAATTTTACCCATTTTTTTGGGGGATATGGTGACCTAATCTTTGAGCTCTGATTGTGCGTGTATGTTTGTCATAATGATCTTATTTTGCTTAGAACATCTGCGGTTCTATGGCTGACATTTATGTAGTTTCATGGATCTGGAGAGCATGCATGCATGAGGCCCCTTTCTCAGTTAAGATCAGAGGCTTCCTTGATCATTTGGTGAAGGGTTGATTTAGTAGTTAGTGTCTGATCGATTTGTACAGTGATTAGCTTCATGAGACTAGAAAGAATCTTTATGTTACCCCCTTTATTTTCTTTGTCGATATTGTTGGTTGAGTCCTTTTGAACTCTTCCATGGCCTAAGCCTCATTATGAAGGCAAGAACATGGTGACGGAAGAATATGGTTTTTCTTCCGATGAAAAATAGAGACATAATTTCATTTTTGTTATATTTATTGGTATCTTAATTTTATCTGATACAACGAGGCTTAAACTCTTCACATGTTTGTGAATAATTGCTACAATGAGGAAGAAAAACCAGAACGCCTGAAATTAGTGGCCCTAAAGTAATAAATATAATTGCTGAAATCTGCTATCAATTTCCCTCGGTCGATGTTCATGTTATGTGTGCATGTGTGCACACATGAGAAGAAACAACTTTTCCTAAATGATACTCTATTGCACACTTATTTTTGGACGGGAAAGAAAAAACATTTCTCAGAAGAGGAAAAGAAAAAAAATAAAAGAAGTCTTGGTCTTCTGCTCCCCATTTCTTCCAAATTGTTGAATTGAAAAGATGGGCTTATGTTTTGTGTTATTGTTATTATTTATCATTTCTTCTTATTTATGTCATTGAGGCTGTTCCGTCGTTCGTTTTTTTTTTCAGTTTTACTTAGCATATGGCCTTTGTTATAAGTAGTCTATAAGTATTAAGATTATATCTTTATCTACTTCCTAGTTTTTTATTTATGTTTATAAGTGTTTGCTTCTAAGAATCTGTCTTGATGGTATTGGTTATTGTGCCTCATAGTACATTCCGAGTCAATATATTTATTTGCTTGTGGTCTCTTAGAAATCTGTGTCAAGCATAGTATTGGTTTTGATCACGTTGGCCTCAGAACTTTGATAGTTTTCTCTAATAGACTCGATTGATCCAAAGGAACTTTTATTTATGGAGTTAATTAGGCAAGACATTCTTTTTTAGAAGAAGAAAATGATCATTCTGATTCCAACAAACAAGATTTTCTTTTTTCCTTTTTCCATTAGATTCTCGTTTGCTACCTCCAAATAATGTAGCTTACAATTCTGTTTTCCTATTTGCAACTCAAGTCTTTTGCCTTCCTTTTCTTACGTATCAACTACAGGAACGTAGTAAATTTTGGGTTCTCAAATTTGTAATTTCATCAACTCTCTATTGAACTCAAGTTTGAATTTGTGGCATACTCTCTGAATGAGGTGGATTATTGTGTGTGTAACGTGCATAGAGATTCCAGTAAATGCTAGTTCTTAGATCATGGCATGATTTCTGTTCAACTCAAGCTTGTAATGACATGCATAACTGATCTGGGAAGAACAACAAACAAAGATAATTTCTGATGGTAACTGGGATAAGTTGTAGATAGTAGAAAATTTTGCAATGAAAATATTCTGATGACTGCAGCAAAATGATTGTTACGGCCAAAGATTCGATGAGGTCATAAGTCATTTGAATTGGATTCTTGGTTTTGTCTTCATTTATATCCTCTGCCGATGCCTCTCTATTTTTGCTGCAACTTTAAGTATTTTGGTTTTGTGGCTGCTGCATGGCTGACTGCAGTAGGAATTTGTCTCATACACTTGTTTAAATCATCAAGAACAATTTTAGTCAAACTGTGTTCTTACCTTCTTTTTGTTTGAATCCAAACTCCTTTTTTAAGTATCTTGGTTTCTTGATCACTCCTCTGGATGCCGATGAGTTTAAACCTTGCAATAAGAATAATTTGGCTTTGCTAAGTTCAAATGCTTAAGGAGAGGGAAAAACTCAAAATATCTTTCTTTTTTGTCTATTTTGCTTTATTTCTACATCTCTAGTGTCACATGATGAAGGAGATGACTCTTTGTCCTTCCTATTTGATACTTCTGACTATGAATTCTTTGAAGATAGGGAAGAGAAGAAATTGTTGATTAACGTGTTTTTCTACACAAATGTGAATCGAAGTTGACTTAATTATTAATTATCATGTATTTAGTTGGTTTTATTTATGTCGGATTAATTTTTGGATGAATTTTTATCATGATATTGAATGAAATTATTAAGGGCTTATATATATTATTAAAAAATGAGAAAAAATTAATTTTTAAAGGTTAAAATCAAATGTCTTATCATATTCAAATATTTTTTTTAGTTTTTAAAAAATATTTTTTACGAAGTTAAATTAATAAGATTTGTGAGCCCCTTTTTCTCTAAAGATGTTTATTTTATTGTAAGATTTCCCTAGAATAATCCTCAATGTTATATATTTTTGCATTGAGCATCTCAATTTTTTTTTTTTTTGCAGTTCAGTTTATTTTTCATAAATAATAAAACTATCATTAAATGATTAATTGACGGAAATTGAATTCTTTTTTATTTGGTTTTTATTTAGTGGAAACCCTTAAATTGTTCATTATTTTAATTTTATACATTACAAAAAGATTAGCATTATTAATATATAATTAAAATTATACATTTTCAAAATAACTAGTTAAAATTTGATTTAAACATTATAAAATAATAAACTAAGATCCATTTATATGATAATATTTTTATTTTTAAATAATATCTTTTATTTAATATGTCAAAGTTTGATGTGTCTTTTTTTAATGTCGTCATCCGATGCTCGACCATTGAGATGGCAATCGAAGCGATCTCCAATCTTCACTCACACAAAGTTTCACGAACCCTAACGTTAAGTATCTCCCTAGATTGTTTCTTATTGTAACACTTTGTGGATTTTATTTTCCTATGTTCTAGTTTGTTGGTGATGGTGTGTTCTTTGCGGAGCTTAGTGACGTCCTCACAAGAACCACTGAGCTGTGGACGGGTACTCCAGTGTTGAGGTCAGCATCGGTGATCATTATTAGAGCCGCCAGGACCCTGAACGTACTTGATACCGATCTCCAATCTATGTTAAGCCTTGGTGGTACATCCGATTTGGACTTCGTATCATAATTGTGTACGGTGAGAAGGGGAGAAGGATATTGGAGTTGACTTCTGTGGTCCAGTAAAGATTCTACTTTTTGGAAAATGGTGTGGAGCTCTACACCGAAGGTCAACAACAGAGGGCTTTGTGCAATTGCTTGGGCTATCTTTCTGGTACAAGCTTCTCGGAGGTGAGCTCATCGTTAGACATTTTGTCTGTGGCAATTTAATTTAGATTTTGTCTATCTTGCTTGAAAAAATTAAGGTTTTTCATTGGAATTGTTTGTCTAAGATGCTTGAAAGAACTTACAAGTGAGTGTGCCACATTCATGCAGTTTTTCATTGGAATCAGTTTAACAATTATGAGGACATTCTGGTTCTTCCTTGCATGGCCTTTGTTTAAATATGGGTTTGAGACTAGATGATTTGTGTGCAATTGGTTGTAAAGTGATTCCTTGCATTAAGTAAGCTTTCCATTCTCATTATGCATTTGTTGGTTGTAATCTTTTGGCCTCTGCTGTTCTAATTTTGGGGTCTTTAGCAACAATGCATAAAATGAAAACTATTCAGTCGATGATAGTGGTCAAACAACCATGGATGGATCCACAAATGACTTGACTACAGTTTCAGTTTGTTCATTAATACCATCTCATATATAGTTGTACACCTTACAATGCTTTAATAGAACTTGGTTTTCTAGCATTGCTCATATAACGACTTGCCTATTGATAACTTCAAACTAGAAATACTTGTCTGCTATGTCTAAATGCTTCAAATTTTTTACTACAGTAACATTGCTTGTGCTGAAATTTAGATGGATGAATTTATTTACTTCCTAAATGGCAATGAAAACATAGATATCCCTGGAGAAATATATATTCAAGTTCTTAATGATCCCATTTTAACTGACCTATTACTTTTAGAGATTTAAATTTTAGAGTGACGAGAAGAATTTGAATGCTATAACCTTTGTAAAAAAAAAAGAATTGAGATTACATTTCTTCTTGATAAGCCAAGTTTTTCTAATTTATATGTTTCTACTCGTCGTAGATTGAAGATTGGGAGTCCAATCTTTCCAGAAGTATTATTATTTGTTCCTTATCATTTGTTATTTGTTCTCAGGAGTCTCATTCCTTCTTAACATGGAGGAGAAGGGAGCATAGGAGAGGAGAGCAAAGTGAGAGTGAAGCGCTTATATGTAGGTAATGATAGATATGACTGTTGGATCGTTTCTTGAACAGAATCCAAATCTAAATCCTGTGTTTCCTAAAGCCCCAAGATTAATTAATTAATTAATTAATTAATTAGGTTTATATGTTTAATTTGATATATATATTTATTTCGAAATCAAGTTTCCCTAGTTCTCTCCTGTCTTATTTTTCTCTATCCTTCCATCCATAGTGTCTCCGAGATTCTCTATTCCTAACTCTCTATTGAACTCAAGTTTGAATTCGTGGCATACTCTCTGAATGACGTGGATTATTTTGTGTGTAACATGCATAGAGACTCCAGTAAATGCCAGTTCTTAGATCATGGCATGATTCTGTTCAACTCAAGCTTGAAATGACATGCATAACTGATCTTGGAAGAACACCAAACAAAGATAATTTCTGATGGTAACTGGGATAAGTAGTTTATGGTAGAAAATTTTTCAATGAAACTATTCTGACGACGGCAGCAAAATGATTGTTACAGTCAAAATTTTGATGAAGTCATTAAGTCATTGCAATTGGATTCTTGGTTTTTTCTTCATTTATAACGGTTGCCAATGCTTGTGTGTTTTTGCTGCAACTTCAAGCATTATGATTTTGTTGCTGCTGCATGGTTGACTGCAGTAGGAATTTGTCTCATACACATGTTGAAAGCATCAAGAACAATTTTAGTCAAACTGTGTTCTTAGCTTTTTTTATTGTTTGAATCCAAACTCTCCTTTTCAAGTATCTTGCCTTCTTGATCACCCCTCTGGATGCTGATGAGTTTAAACTCTGCAATAAGAATAATTTTGTTTGGCTAAGTTCAAATGTTTGAGGAGAGGGAAAAACTCAAAATATCTTTCTTTTTCTTCTATTTTATTTTATTTCTACATCTCTAGTGCCACATGATGAAGGAGATGACTTTTTGTTCTTCCTATTTGATACTTCTGTCTTTAATTCTTCCTATTTTAACTGACCTTTTGCTTTTAAACATGTCAGGGTGTCCTCGATATCGAAGTAAAGATCATGCTGGACTAGGATCCTAAAAGAAAGCAGGACACCATGACTCCTTTGCCAGATCATTTTACAATTCATGCCCCAAAGGAGGAAGAGGAGTTACACTCCAGAAGAATTTGAATGCTACAACCTTTGCAGAAGGAATTAGGATTACATTTCTTCTTCATAAGCTTCCTTCCGGCATGTAACAAGACAAAGTTCTTCTGATTTATGTGCTTGAACTAGTCGTAGATTAACATGAAGGAAGATTGGGAGTCCTTAGGCCCATATCTTAGTTTGTTCCAATCTTCTCAGGAGTGTTATTTGTTCTTATCATTTGTTTTGAAAACCGACGTGGTTACTCCCACAAATTTTTACTGTTTTGTAGACTTGATGTTAGTTATTTGAATTCGTATGTAACACTTCCAAAGCTGGAATAGTAGACTCAGATTGGTTGTTTAAATTCATTCAAAATTCTGAATATATAATTTAGATGTAATTTGACAATTTTTTCGAGTCGTAAGATGAATGGTATGTTCTTCTATCTCAATTGTATTGTATTTCTTAACGGTGGTTTATCAGGACTAGTTGTTGATACTATGATATTCATCTAATGAATTTAACATGATGCTGACGTTGTTCTCACTCACTATTGAAATCCGATCATATCATATCAACAAGATTTCTGTAGAGAATGCATTTCCTACTATGATATGTGTGTTTAATCTTTTGCATATCAGTTAGAATTTTTTTGGCCATTGTCAATTGCTTCAAACCATGGAATTTTTTTATCGATTCAGTGATTAAAGGTTTGGTTTTCTATAGTATCAGTGCACACCTGTTGTTTTTCTATAGTATCGATTCAGTGATTAAAGGTTTTTAACGATGGATTGACTTGCAGCTTTGTTATTTGTTTTTGTTGTTGTTGTGGACTTCACTCGGAAACAAAAAGTTGGAACATGTTTCCAAAAGATGATTGGTCAAATTTGCTGCCTTGCCTCTGATACCAGTCGTCCAAACCAGCAAAGTCTGAGGTCGAGAGAAGTTGTTGATATCATATGATCACTCTCTCTTTGAACTTGATGTAACAACATTGATACCATTTCTTATAGATGCCATCATATTAAGGAAACAACAAACAAAACATGAGATGAAAATTGAACTTTGTTATGGCCAATATTTACAAGAACAAACATCATTTTCCGTATAAGCTTTCATACAAGCAAGCTATGGATCCAACCACCAAGTCATAGTCGAATCAATAGGGGTGTCATCGGACTTCACGAGGGCTTCAATCCATTGCAGGAAGTCGTCATTATCATCTATGTTCTCCGTCTGCTCACACCCAACAATCTCGATCGATGATGACGACGAAGCCGCTGCGATCGTGGTTGAATCAGTGCTGGTGCCATACATCACCGAGGCTGGAATCGTGTCATCGGACATCAAGGAGGCATGGACCCGTTCCCGGCTCACGAAGAAGTCATCGTCGGTGCTGTGCATCTGCTCGCACGCAACCAAGTCTATCGACGATGATGAGGAGGAAACATCTGCGACCGTGGTCGAATCAAACCGAGTGTCATCGGGCATGGAGAGAAGATCGACAAGGCCCGGCGGTGAGGCCTTCGGGATGGTAGTCGTGGCTGTGTCGGTGTCATCCGACATCAGGAAGGCTTCAACCTCTCTGGCGAAGAACGCATCGTCGGTGCAGTTCTGCTCACCGCCAAGATCGACCGACGACGAAGACGAAGCCCAGAATGCTTCCAGTTCTTCCGTAGTTATCGGGAGCTCACCTCCACCAACGTCCGTTGATGATGGAGAGGCGGCTGCGACTTCGGCTTCGTTCGGTGCAACGGAGTCGACCGAGGAAAGATGACTCTCCGGGGGTGGGGGTGTCACAGCAGGAGCCAATGAGGGATGTTGCACCACCGCGGTTGGAGGTGGTGAGACGTCGGACTGCAATGCTCTGCTGGGATGTGCAACCAACTCCCAGCATGGCTTCTTTGAGAGAGTCGATGCTTTTGCCCAGAGAGTAGAATATTCGTCTCTATTTCTCTTCCGCCCAACGATGCTGTCGCCGGTGACCGTGTCTGTCGCGGCCTCCGTTAAGGTGGTCTCCACCGTTTTGATGGTGGTGCCGCCGGAGTAGGCACAATGCGAGCTTCTCTTGACGTGACAGAGAACTCGTGTCTCGAAGCCGCCGGACGAACACATCTCGAACTCGTACATCGTCCACCCGGAGTTCTTCCGCCGACCATCGTTGAAAGAAAGGCAGCTCTTTCGCCCGACCACCATCTCGCGCCCGCCGACCATGGACTTAACGGTTTCTTGCTTTTTGTACAGAGTCCAAGAACCGCTGCCGGCCTTTCGATCGACGCGCGAGCCGCCGCTGTTCTTGGGCTTGCGCTCCACAAAGAAATAGCCCTCCTGGCGATCGCTGCC
Organism: Musa acuminata AAA Group; assembly: GCF_036884655.1. Taxonomy (NCBI): domain Eukaryota; kingdom Viridiplantae; phylum Streptophyta; class Magnoliopsida; order Zingiberales; family Musaceae; genus Musa; species Musa acuminata. The sequence goes on along the minus strand of NC_088344.1, from coordinate 22,401,900 downwards.
TAGAAGATTCCACGGCTCGGTGCCGTAGACGTCCGCGAAGGCGACAGCGCGGCCAGGGAGGGGTGCGCCGGCGACCCAGTTGGCGAGGTAGTCAACCAAGAGTTCCTCCGCCGTGGGAAGGAACCTGTAGCCGCTCGGTACGAGGTCGATGGGCTCCATGGATGGACGACCAAAGACGGTTTCTTGACTAGGAGAGGAGAGGAAATCAACGAGGAGGAGAATGGAGCAGAGGAGAGGCGAGGGCGAGAAGACGGAGTGAGAGTGGGAGAGGCGTGCGATATATGTATATATATATATATATATATATATATGTAGGCAACGGGCGCGCAGAGTGATTCTTGAATCGAATCCACGTAAGCGTGTTTCCTGTTCTGGATTCCGAATCCCCAAATTAATTATATTTATAAGATTTTAGCGTCGTATTATATATTTAATTTGAAATTAACTTTCGCACGTGCTCATCTTCTTTGTGTCTCCAAATCCACCGAGCCCTTCTCCCCGTTCGATCTGTCTCTGCTCGGGAACGGAGGTGAGCATTTTGTCCGAAACACCTCATTTTTCAGCGTAATGCATGGATTTTAGGGCTGATTTTGAGTTTTCTTCGATCGATTTCAGGTTGGTTCGATGATCGCGAAGACGGAGGAGGTATGTGAGCTGCTTCCTCCAGTATTGCCTTGTGGTTTGAGGGTGGGAGCTGACGGAACCAATCAGAGGGACGAGGAGGGTGATCATTTGCCCCTGTATGCCAACGAGGTCCGTCGCATGTTGATTTCGATCTGGAACGCATTGATCCATCGAAAATCCAAATGCATATTGTTTTGAATCCGAGGCCTATAATGACGTGCGCGTACATAATAATCTCTCCGTCCTTCGCGACCCGGCGACGCAACCGGGAATCCAAAAACGCGGAGGAGGAGGAATAGAGAGCGCGATGGGTCTGCAGGTAACGAGAACAACATCGCCACGTGATTTCTGATCCTCTTTTCCTGTTGTTGTGTTCTATTTTGCTAATTTTTCCCATTTTTTTGGGGATATGGTGACCTAATCTTAGAGCTCTGACTGTGCGTGTATGTTAGTCATAATGATCTTATTTTGCTTAGAACATCTGCAGTTCTTTGGCTGGTTATTCTTCGATTTGAACCTTTCATGCTGTTGTTTGGAGCCATATGCTCACATTCATGTAGTTTCATGGATCTGGAGAGCATGAATGCATGAGGCCCCTTTCTCAGTTAAGATCGGATGCTTCCTTGATCATTTGGTGAATGGTTGATTTAGTAGTTAGTGTCTGATCGATTTGTACAGTGATTATCTTCTTGAGACTAGAAAGAATCTTTATGTGTCACCCCCTTTATTTTCTTTGTCGATATTGTTGGTTGAGTCCTTTTGAACTCTTCCATGGCCTAAGCCTCATAATGAAGGCAAGAACATAGTGATGGAAGGATAGGTAAGAAGCATGGATCATATTACATGATGCAGAACTGCATCAGAAATGATCCGCTTGACTTTTGATGGGCCAAGAGACGTCTGATATTGAGTATTTTGTTGACCATAACTATAGATCTCACTGTTAAATTCTATCACAATTTGGAATGTGTAGCTAAAATTTTAGCTATGTGAAATTTGAAGCATCAGGGACTTTTGTTTTTAATTTTGGGTGATTAGTAGTCTTTGATTTGTATTTGTGAATGGAAATGATTTGTATTTTATAATTAGATCGGGGTTGCTTTGACATTTTCTTATAAGTAGAGTTGATCTTTTTAGATGGTAAATTATATATCTATCCTTGCAAAAGCTTGAAGAAGCCATATCGTGAAGGATGGAGTTTTAGTGTTCAGTCTGGTGAACGAGATTGATTTCACAAAGACCAGAGGAAGCATGAGTCTGTTTAAAATCGTGCAATACACTAGAGATGCATGTTTTGAAAATCTATACATATGATGGATCAAAGACATGGTTAAAAATCTAGTGAGCTTCAGAGACAATCTTCCAACACTCTAGATACTTGGAAAACAAACTTGTTGGGATATGTATAACTCTTTGCCTCACCCTCAAATATATGCATTCATTACCTTTAACATGGAGAGCTTATTTTGTACCTGCTTCAAAAATTCATTTGATAATGTTTCAATGTCTATTATCAGTTCTTCTACTTGTGTACCTGTTGGTAGATCTCATGCGCTCCTAATCTAGTTTTGGTTCTTGTAAGTAATAAAATTTCTGATGTAGCCTACAAGAACTCTAATAACATTTATTGGTCCGATTCGAAGTTGCATATCTGTATGCCTAAGAGAAACTCGAATTTAGATTCTTTTCATCAATTTATATTTCATTGGGATCATAATTATAGTTGGAGCATCTTTGCAAGAGCATCCATCATCATTCAATTTTAAACTTTGGTATCCAATGAAAAATAGGGACATAATTTCATTTTTGTTATATTTATTGGTATCTTAATTTTATCAGATACAGTGATGCTTAAACTCTTCACATGTATGTGAATAATTGCTACAATGAGGAAGAAAAACCATAACGACTGAAATTAGTGGCCCTAAAGTAATAAATATAATTGCTAGAATCTGCTATCAATTTCCCTCCGTCGATGTTCATCTTATGTGTGCATGTGTGCACACATGAGAAGAAACAACTTTTCCTAAATGATACTCTATTACACACTTATTTTTGGACGGGAAAGAAAAAATATTTCTCAGAAGAGGAAAAGAAAAAAAATAAAAGAAGTCTTGGTCTTCTGCTCCCCATTTCTTCCAAATAGTTGAATTGAAAACAAGGGCTTATATTTTGTGTTATTGTTATTAATTATCATTTCTTCTTATTTATGTCATTGAGACTGTTCCGTCAATCATTTTTTTCAGTTTTACTTAGCATATGGCCTTTGTTATAAGTAGTCTATAAGTATTAAGATTGTAGTTTTATTTGCTTCCTAGTTTCTGATCTATGTTTATAAGAGTTTGCTTCTAAGAATCTGTCTTGATGGTATTGGTTATTGTGCCTCATAGTACATTCTGAGTCAATATGTTTCTTTATCTTCGAAAACTTACTTAACTGGATGATGATAATCTAATCTTTTGCAGGAAGATTTTGAAGAATATGTTGCAAAAGCTAAAACTTTACCTGTAAATACTACTAAGAAGTGCAAATTGTTCCTGTATGGGCTTTACTAGCAAGCAACCGTCGAACCAGTGAATACTAGTACGTGCTCCTTAATATCTTCTGATTCATTATTTTCATTCTTTGCCAAACAAAATTTTGACACTTTTATCTTTTGTCTCTTTGCAGGCTGACCTGGTATATTCAATATGAGGGATAGAGCCAACTGGGAAGCTTGGAAGGCTGTTGAAGGTTTACAAAATCCAATTGACAAATCTTATATATATAAATATAAATAAATATATATAACTTGTTAGACAAAATTCATTTCTTATTTAATATTAGTAAAATTGACAGGGGAGGAAGCCAAAGGAGGAGGCTATGAGTGACTACCTCACCAAAGTTAAACAGCTGCTCGAGGCAGCTGCTACTGTTGCTTATGCTACTTTATCACATCTTGCTCTATGTAGTACCATGTAAGCTGTTACCTTCTATCTTGAACTTGAATCATCTAGTGGATGTGTTAGTTATGGATTTCATCTCCTTTGTGTCTTAATAATTGACACTATATGAAATCTAATGCAGTATCTTATCATTTCATTAGTGTTTCATTCTAGTTAAGATGCTTGTGGATGTTAAGTTTTTAGGTCAGCAAAGTTAAGTGTGGGCATGTTGAATGAGCATTACCTGCAGCCCATATATTTAGTGAAGCTTCATTGATTCCCAGTAAGACTGTCAATTGTCTGTTAGGTTCTGTTCATTTTTCTCTTCAGTACTACATGCTAGAGATCTTTTATCTTCGTTCAGTTTCTTCCCCTTAAAACCTAGGTGGAAAACAAACTTGTATGGATCTGTATAACTCTTTGCCTCACCCTCAAAGTTATACATTACCTTTAACATGGAGAGCTTATTTTGAACCTGCTTCAAAAATCCATTTGATAATGTTTCAATGTCTATTATCAGTTCTTCTACTTGTGTACCTGTTGGTAGATCTCATGCGCTCCTAATCTAGTTTTGGTTCTTGTAAGTAATACAATTTCTGTTGTACCCTACAAGAACACTAATAACATTTATTGGTCCGATTCGAAGTTGCATATCTGTATGCATAAGAGAAACTCGAATTTAGATTCTTTTCATCATCCAAATTTGTATAGAATGTGTTTTGTGAAAGGCATGGATAGTTGTAATGTAGACCAGTGATTTAAAAAGCGTAGGCGCCAAAAGATGCCATGGTCAAAAAACGACCGTGGCGCTAGGCCCTCGCCCCAGCAAAGTGAGGCACTAAAATATAAAAATATATAATATAATTAATAAATATAATTATTTAAAATTTTAAATAAAAATATACTTTTAAATTAATCTAATAAATACAAATACTATTACTAGTATGCAGTTAACAGTATACTGTTAACAGTATACTATCGAAGAGTGTAAGGGAAGAGTCAGAAGACCGAGGGTGTTGACTGAGAAGAGCGGGAGCGGCAGATGCGAGCAACGACAGTGGCAGCAGCAACGGGAGCGGCAAGCGGCGACAGTGGCACCGGCAGCAGCGAGCAGCAGGAGCGGGAGCGGCAAGCGGCGATGATGGCACCAGTAGCAACGAGCAGCAGGAGCGGAAGCGGCGAGCGGAGACAGTGGCAATGGTAGCAGCGAGTGGCGACAGCAGCAGCGAGAGCGAGAGCGGCGAGCGGAGACAGTGGCAATAGTAGCAGCGGCAACGGGAGCGGGAGTGGCGAGTGGCGACAGTGAGAGCGGCAACGGTAGTAACGAGCAGCGGCAGCAGCAACGAGAGCAGCAGCGGCAATGAGCAGCGGCGGCAGTAGCATGAACGGCAAGCAGGGTTAGGGTTGGGGAAGTCGCGCTAATATTGGTGCTTTAGTTGGTTCGATTGAACCAACCAAAGCACCGGAGACCGAACCAGACCTTAAACGCTGGTTTGGTCACCTGGTTTAACCCAGGCGCTCGCCCGAAGCATCCGGCGCCTGGGCTCGGGCGAGCGCCTAGGCGGCGCCTCTTTGAAGCACGCCACCTGGAAATGAATTGAGACGATTGGGCCTCGCATCGCCTCGCCCGAGTGCCTAGGAGAGCGCCCGAGCGCCTTTTAAATCACTGATGCAGACATTGATCGAGTGTTTTATCTTTCAGTATGCCATCCGACATTTATTTGCTTATGGTCTCTTAAAAATCTGTGTCGAGCATAGTATTTGTTTTGATCACGTTCTCTAATAGACTCGATTACTCTAAAAGAATTTTGCTTTATGGAGTTAATTAGGCAAGACATTCTTTTTTAGAAGAAAATGATCATTCTGATTCCAACAAACAAGATTTTCTTTTTTCCTTTTTCCATTAGATTCTCGTTTGTTACCTCCAAATAATGTAGCTTACAATTCTGTTTTCCTATTTGCAACTCAAGCCTTTTGCCTTCCTTTTCTTCCATATCAACTACAGGAACGCAATGAATTTTGGGTTCTCAAATTTGTAATTTCATCAACTCTCTATTGAACTCAAGTTTGAATTCGTGGCATACTCTCTGAATGAGGTGGATTATTGTGTGTGTAACATGCATTGAGATTCCAGTAAATGCTAGTTCTTAGATCATGGTTTGATTCTGTTCAACTCAAGCTTGAAATGACATGCATAACTGATCTTGGAAGAACAGCAAACAAAGATAATTTCTAATGGTAACTGGGATAAGTAGTAGATAGTAGAAATTTTTTCAATGAAACTATTCTGATTGAAGCAGCAAAATGATTGTTACAGTCAAAATTTTGATGAAGTCATTAAGTCATTGTAATTGGATTCTTGGTTTTGTCTTCATTTATAACCTTTGCCAATGCCTGTGTTTTTTTGCTGCAACTTCAAGCATTATGATTTTGTTGCTACTGCATGGTTGACTGCAGTAGGAATTTGTCTCATACACATGTTGAAAGCATCAAGAACAATTTTAGTCAAACTGTGTTCTTACATTTCTTTTTTTTGTTAGAATCCAAATTCTCTTTTTCAAGTATCTTGCCTTCTTGATCACCCCTCTCGATGCTGATGAGCTTAAACTCTGCAATAAGAATAATTTGGCTTGGCTAAGTTTAAATGCTTGAGGAGAGGGAAAAACTCAAAATATCTTTCTTTTTCTTCTATTTTGCTTTATTTCTACATCTCAAGTGCCACATGATAAAGGAGATGACTTTTTGTTCGTCCTATTTGATACATCTGTCCCTGTCCCTGAATTCTTTCTACATCTCTATTGCGGTATGATTACTTTCATAGAGTTTGGTTTCCTCGCAATGCTCATATAGATACTTGCCTATTGACAACTTCAACTAGAAATGCTTGTTTGGTAGGTTGTACCTAAATGCTTCGAATTTTTTATTGTACTAACCTTGTTTGTGCTAAAATTTAGATGGATGAATTTATTGACTTTCTAAATAGTAATAAAAACACAGATATACCTGGAGAAATATATATATATATATATATATTCAAGTGCTTAATGATCCATTTTAACTGACCTTTTGCTTTTAAAAATGTCAGGGCGTCCTCGATATCGAAATAAAGATCATGCAGGACTAGGATCCTAAAAGAAAGCAGGGCACCATGACTCCTTTGCCAGATCATGTTATAATTCATGCCTCAAAGGAGGAAGAGGAGTTACATTCCAAAAGAATTTGAATGCTACAACCTTTGCAAAAGGAATTAGGATTACATTTCTTCTTCATAAGCTTCCGGCATGTAACAAGACAAAGTTCTTCTGATTTATGCACTTGAACTAGTCATAGATTAACATGAAGGAAGATTGGGAGTCCTTGGGCCCATATCTTAGTTTGTTCCAATCTTCTCAGGAGTGTTATTTGTTCTTATCATTTGTTTTGAAAACCGACGTGGTTACTCCCACAAATTTTTACTATTTTGTAGACTTGATATTAATTATTTGAATTTGTATGTAACTTCCAAAGCTGGAATAGTAGACTCAGATTGGTTGTTTAAATTCATTCAAAATTCTGAATATGTAATTTAGATGTAATTTGACAATTTTTTCGAGTCGTATGATGAATGGTATGTTCTTCTATCTCAATTGTCTTGTATTTCTTAACGGTGGGTTATCAGGACTAGTTGTTGATACTAGATGAATTTAACATGATGCAGACGTTGTTCTCGCTCATTATTGAAATCACATTTCTGGAGAGAATGCATTTCCTACTATGATATGTGTGTTTAATCTTTTGCATATCAGTTAGAATATTTTTGGGCATTGTCAATTGCTTCAAACCATGGAATTTTTTTATCGATTCAGTGATTAAAGGTTTGGTTTTCGATAGTATCGATTCAGTGATTAAAGGTTTTTAACGATGGATTGACTTGCAGCAGCTTTGTTATTTGTTTCTGTTGTTGTTGTGGACTTCACTCGGAAACAAAAAAGTTGGAACATGTTTCCAAAAGATGATTGATCAAATTTGCTGCCTTGCCTCTGAAACCAGTCGTCCAAACCAGCAAAGTCTGAGGTTGAGAGAACCTGTTGATATCATATGATCACTCTTTCTCTTTGAACTTGACGAAACAACATTGATACCATTTCTTATAGATGCCATCATATTAAGGAAACAACAAACAAAACATGAGATGAAAATTGAACTTTGTTATGGCCATCATATTATTTACAAGAACATAAAATTTTCTTTCCCTACCATTGTTATGATATACATGAACAAACATCATTTTCCGTATAAGCTTTCATACAAGCAAGCTACGGATCCAACCACCAGGTCATAGTCGAATCAATAGGGGTGTCATCGGACTTCATGAGTGCTTCAATCCTTTGCAGGAAGTCGTCATTATCATCTATGATCTCCGTCTGCTCACACTCAACAATGTCGATCGATGATGACGACGAAGCCGCTGCGACCGTGGTTGAATCAGTGTTGGTGCCAAACATCACCGAGGCTGGAATCGTGTCATCGGACATCAAGGAGGCATGGATCTGTTCCAGGCTCGCGAAGAAGTCATCGTCGGTGCTGTACATCTGCTCACACGCAACCAAGTCTGTCGACGACGATGAGGAGGAAACATCTGCGACCGTGGTCGAATCAATCCGAGTGTCATCGGGCATCGAGAGAAGATCGACAAGGCCTGGCGGTGAGGCCTTCGGGATGGTAGTCGTGGCTGTGTCGGTGTCATCCGACATCAGCAAGGCTTCAACCTCTCTGGCGAAGAACGCATCGTCGGTGCAGTTCTGCTCACCGCCAAGATCGACCGACGACGAAGACGAAGCCAAGAATGCTTCCAGTTCTTCCGTAGTTATCGGGAGCTCACCTCCACCAACGTCCGTAGATGATGGAGAGGCGGCTGCGACTCCGGCTTCGTTCGGTGCAACGGAGTCGACCGAGGAAAGATGACTCTCCGGGGGTGTCATAGCAGGAGCCAACGAGGAATGTTGCACCGCCGCGGTTGGATGTGGCGAGACGTCGGACTGCAATGCTCTGCTGGGATGTGCAACCAACTCCCAGCATGGCTTCTTTGAGAGAGTCGATGCTTTTGCCGAGAGAGTAGAAGATTCGTCTCTATTTCTCTTTAGCCCAACGAAGCTGTCGCCGGTGACCGTGTCTGTCGCGGCCTCCGAGGTGGTCTCAACCGTTTTGATGGTGGTGCCGCCGGAGTAGGCACAATGCGAGCTTCTCTTGACGTGACAGAGAACTCGTCTCTCGAAGCCGCCGGACGAACACATTTCGAACTCGTACATCGTCCACCCGGAGTTCTTCCGCCGACCATCGTTGAAAGAAAGGCAGCTCTTTCGCCCGACCACCATCTCGCGCCCGCCGACCATGGACTTAACGGTTTCTTGCTTTTTGTACAGAGTCCAAGAACCGCTGCCGGCCTTTCGATCGACGCGCGAGCCGCCGCTGTTCTTGGGCTTGCGCTCCGCAAAGAAATAGCCCTCCTGGCGATCGCTGCCTAGAAGATTCCACGGCTCGGTGCCGTAGACGTCCGCGAAGGCGACAGCGCGGCCAGGGAGGGGTGCGCCGGCGACGCAGTTGGCGAGGTAGTCAACCAAGAGTTCCTCCGCCGTGGGAAGGAACCTGTAGCCGCTCGGTACGAGGTCGATGGGCTCCATGGATGGACGACCAAAGACGGTTTCTTGACTAGGAGAGGAGAGGAAATCAACGAGGAGGAGAATGGAGCAGAGGAGAGGCGAGGGCGAGAAGACGGAGTGAGAGTGGGAGAGGCGTGCGATATATGTATATATATATATATATGTAGGCAACGGGCGCGCAGAGTGATTCTTGAATCGAATCCACGTAAGCGTGTTTCCTGTTCTGGATTCCGAATCCCCAAATTAATTATATTTATAAGATTTTAGCGTCGTATTATATATTTAATTTGAAATTAACTTCCGCACATGCTCATTTTCTTTGTGTCTCCAAATCCACCGAGCCCTTCGCCCAGTTCGATCTGTCTCTGCTCGGGAACGGAGATGAGCATTTTGTCCGAAACACCTCATTTTTCAGCGTAATGCATGGATTTTAGGGCTGATTTTGAGTTTTCTTCGATCGATTTCAGGTTGGTTCGATGATCGCGAAGACGGAGGAGGTATGTGAGCTGCTTCCTCCTGTATTGCCTTGTGGTTTGAGGGTGGGAGCTGACGGAACCAATCAGAGGGACGAGGAGGGTGATCATTTGCCCCTGTATGCCAACGAGGTCCGTCGCATGTTGATTTCCTTTCCATTCTTGCCACATTGTCGCTTTGGGCTTTACTCATAGTTTGTCATTTAGGTTCGTATTTGGTGTAGCAACATATGAGTAGCAAAAATGATAAGTAGAAGTAATCAGATCCTATGAACTAGCAGACTGGATTGAAGCAGAATGATCTTTGACAATGGTTACTTGACATCCATGGAGCATCTTATCAACGTTCTCGGTTGGGACTCCCACCGCCGAGTATCAACCACAGTGAAACAAAATTTTGGACAAGTTTCTCTACAATAAAAGATAAGATGCTGAAACACAGTGACAAGCTTGAAATTTTGATTACAGCCTTTTAGCATACACCTCAAGGGTTTTTAAAAGCAGCAAATACTTCAAGACTGAGTAGAGTTATCAGCAGAAAACATAGGATGGATGGACCACAGCAACACTCACCAATAAGATAGCAGCAGCATAGGACAACAATCTACTGAGAGGATAAAGTAGCACAAAACAATAGCAAGTGATCTCCATTTCACAAATCAAATAAATGTAGCTGATTCATTTTGTGATCTCATCTTGTTTATGCGGATCTATTGATGAATCTTATCTTCTTTCATTTTAATTTGCCTTGTTTAAGAACCTATTCTGGGAAATGATTGTCCTTTTCAAGACCAGTGGGTGTATTTTCCCTTTTTCTCCCTGATAACAAAAAAAAAAAAAAGCGGGAAAACTTTTTACTTTTTAATTTCTTGAGAGGATTGAGTTTTTCTTCCAAAGTATACTCCTTAGGTGAATTGGTATTTTTTTATTTCCTGTTAAACAAGTATGAGAATTTAATTACCTCCACGCTATATTAAACTTTTTGATTGAGGATAATAATTTTCACTCAAATGTTTAACAAATTCTTGCTGAAGGGTTTTGGCAATAAAAACTTTTGTTGGTAAGATCAATTTTGGTGATGGCAAGATCGGTGATGGAAAATATATATATTTTTTTTGCTATATCTTAACAAATAATCAGAAAATAATATTTATTTTTTTCCCCAAATCTCTGAAGTCATCTGGTAATATTTTGCAAGCATATGAATACCATATACCATGACATAAACATTAAGGAGTCCACTATTCTGAGCATGTGAAAAATAACAGCAATTGGTGTTTAGCTAATATTCATAGTAATGAAAACTTGCAAAGAATGCAAGAAGCTCTAGAAATGAGTTTACCTTAGCAGCAACAACATTAAAATAAAGGTGAAGGTGATTTGAAGTTTGTTTTACAACTTCATTTCATGGAAACTCTCCAAATACGTTTCACAAATCCTAGTTCGTCTTCCACATAAAAGCTCAATATAAGAAAAGAGCAAATAGGATACATGCTAAGATATAGAACAATATGTAGAATGGATGATCCAATCATGGATCACAGTATCATGTTGATCGGTGGTATTGGCCCATGAACAGTCCGGTATAGTCGATATCGATGTACCATATGTCTGAAGTACATCCCAATTTTTTTTTTTAAAGCCAAAAGATGATTGGAATTCACAAAAGATAATTTTTAAGTATTTAATCTTAATTAATGATAACATATTATATTTAAATAAGAATATAGTGTATATGAGGCATGAAAGAATAGGAATAACAGGTTCTAAGGACGAGAAAGTGAATTTATCTTTTTATTACCACCAATTTGACCCTAAGTATCCCTAATTTAGTTCTAAATGTAAGAGAAAGAACCTAGTTGAGACTAAACATAAGAGAATGACCGTAATCACGTTTAATCTTTGTACAAAATGATGATATAACATAGAAAAAAGGTAAATGCTATCTCAAATTAGAGTGAAATTCCATCATATCCTGAGTTTGCATCCCTCCTTTATTTAAATCAATATCTTGATTACTACTAATCACCGATCATGAACTTTCACAAAGAAAAATGTGAGAAAGAGTAAGAAAGCGAATGAGAGTAATACTGAGTTAAAAGGGGGACACATGAGGATTTAAAGTTCCAAAAGAGGCCTCAATGGTTAATTTGAGTATTCGGGTTCCACTTGAGCCGATTTGGATTGGTATCGATCAAATTTCGATCGATACAACATGAGTTTCGAAGGTACCGAGCAACATATTATCCATACTTGTCTGACACCTCGCCTGATTCTTACGTACCATCTGAAACGAGCTTATCACTTTCCATTCAGTGGGCAGACCAGTATGTACAGCTCGTTTCATATTATTTTGGATGGTATGCCATACAATGCATCAAATCATGATTGCATATACTGTTTAATTTTCACTTTTCCATTTAATCTTTGTTCATCAAGTATCATATACCTCTACTGCTGTATACTTTAATCACACAAAAAACAAAGAAAGACTCCAATTTTTCCTTTTGCTCTGACAAACACAGAAACAGAAGGAAGGGGTGATTCAGAAGGTTTTTTGGGAGGTGGAGCAGCATATTGAAGTGGTGGAGCATAAAAAATTGAACTTTAAGAGCATAAAAAATTGAAGCCATGAACACTCTAAGCATCCTTCCAAAAAGCCACTGCTCCTGGGTGGTGGAGCAGCATATTGAGGTGGTGCCATTACAGGAAGCCCATGGTAGTATCCTACATCAACAAAAACATGATTTCCACAAATTACATTGATTTGTGCTGAACTATATGTGTTGGAGTTACAAATTTGATAAAACTCCGTGATTTGGAGTTACAAAATACAGCATTTAAGTTTGATAAAACTTATTCCTGCAACTGCACAACGGTTTGATATCGATCTGACATCGAACTATATAAATTAGTATCAATTAGTATATATTTAATTTTTATTACATTTTCCGTGGTATTAGATGGTATAGACCAGTGTGCCATCTAATATATTGGTTCCGTAGTGGTTCGATTGATTGCTGAAATCGGAACTGTGTTGACTTTTAAAATCTTAAAGTGTCAAATTGCACAAATTTGTGTCCGTAATCGTTCATTCAGGTGGAGAGCATGCATGCATGAGGCCCCTTTTTCTATTAAGATCAGAGGCTTCCTTGATCATTTGGTGAAGGGTTGATTTAGTGGTTAGTGTCTGATCGATTTGTACAGTGATTAGCTTCTTGAGACTAGAAAGAATCTTTATGTGTCACCCCCTTTATTTTCTTTGTCGATATTGTTGGTTGACTCCTTTTGAACTCTTCCATGGCCTAAGCCTCATAATGAAGGCAAGAACATGGTGATGGAAGGATAGGTAAGAAGCATTGATCATATTACATGATGTAGAACTGCATCCGAAATGATCCGCTTGACTATTGATGGGCCAAGATACGCCTGATATTGAGTATTTTGTTAACCATAAATATAGATCTCACTCTTAAATTCTATCACAATTTGGAAAGTGTAGCTAAAATTGTATCTATGTGAAATTTGAAGCATCAGGGACTTTTGTTTTTAATTTTGGGTGAATAGTAGTCTTTGATTTGTATTTGTGAATGGAAATAATTTGTATTTTATAATTAGATCGGGGTTGCTTTGACAATTTCTTATAAGTAGAGTTGATCTTTTTACATGGTAAATTATATATCCTTGCAAAAGCTTGAAGAAGCTATATCGTAAAGGATGGAGTTTTAGTGTTCAGTCTAGTGAACGAGATTGATTTCACAAAGACCATAGGAAGCATGTGCCTGTTTAAAATCGTGCGATACACTAGAGATGCTTGTTTTGAAAATCTATAAATATGATGGATCACAGACATGGTTAAAAATCTAGTGAGCTTCAGAGACAATCTTCCAACACTCTTGATGCCTGGAAAACAAACTTGTATGGATCTGTATAACTCTTTGCCTCACCCTCAAAGATATACATTACCTTTAACATGGAAAGCTTATTTTGAACCTGCTTCAAAAATCTATTTGAGACTGTTTCATGTGTCTATTATCAGTTCTTCTACTTGTGTACCCGTTGGTAGATCTCATGCACTCCTAATCTAGTTTTGGTTCCTGTAGGTAATACCATTTCTGATGTACTCTAAAAGAACTCTGATAACATTCAATGGTCCAATTCCAAGTTGCATATCTGGATGCATAAGAGTAACTGGAATGTAGATCCTTTTCATCAATTTATATTTCATTGGATTCATAATAATAGTTGGAGCATCTTTGCAAGAGCATCGTCTATCATCATTCAATTTTAAATTTTGGTATCCAATGAAAAATAGAGACATAATTTCATTTATGTTATATCTATGAAAAAAAATATGAAGTTGGTATCTTAATTTTTTCAGCTACAGTGAGGCATAAACTCGTCAAATGTTTGTGAACAATTGGTACAATGAGCAAGAAAAACCATAATGCCTGGAATTAGTGGCCCAAAAGTGATAAATATAATTGCTAGAATCTGCTATCTATTTCCCTCATTTGATGTTCATGTTATGTGTGCATGTGTCCACACAGGAGAAAAAACAACTTTTCCTAAATGATACTCTATTGCACACTTAAGTTTGGAAAAACACTTAAGTCTCTTAAGAGTTAAAAGTAAAAACAAAAAAGACTTGGTCTTCTGCTCCCCATTTCTGCCAAATTGTTGAATTGAAAAGATGGCCTTTTTTTGTGTTCTTGTTATTAATTATCATTTTTTCTTATTTATATCATTGAGACTGTTCCGTCAATCATTTTTTTCAGTTTTACTTAGCATATGGCCTTTGTTATAAGTAGTATATAAGTTTTAAGATTGTATCTTTATCTGCTTCCTAGGTTCTGATTTATGTTTATAAGAGTTTCCTTCTAAGAATCTGTCTTGATGCTATTGGTTATTGTGCCTCATAGTACATTCTGAGTCAATATGTTTCTTTATCTTCGAAAACTTAACTGGATGATGATAATCTAATCTTTTGCAGGAAGATTTTGAAGAATATGCTGCAAAAGCTAAAACTTTACTTGAAAATACTACTAACGGGAACAAATTGATCCTCTATGGGCTTTGCAAAAAAGCAAATGTTGGACCAGTGAAAACTAGTATGTGCCCCTTAATATATTCTTATTTGTGATTTTCATTCTGTGCCAAACAAAATTATAACACTTTTTTCTTTTGTCTCTTTGTAGGCTGACCTGGTATATTCGATATGAGGGACAGAGCCAAGTGGGATGCTTGGAAGGTTGTTGAAGGTTTACAAAATCCACTTGACAAATCTTATATATATATATATATATATATAACTTGTTGGACAAAATTTATTTCTTATTTAATATTAGTAAAATTGACAGGGAAGGAAGTCAAAGGAGGTGGCTATGAGTGACTACATCACAAAGGTTAAATAGCTGCTCAAGGCAGCTGCACATCTTGCTCTTTGTAGTACCATGTAAGCTGTTACCTTCTATCTTCAACTCGAATCATCCAGTGGATGTTTTTGTTATGGATTTCATCTCCTTTTGTGTCTTAACAATTGACAGTATCTGAAATCTAATGTAGTGTCTTATTATTTCATTAGTGTTTCATTCGAATTAAGATGCATGCGGATGTCGAGTTTTTAGGTCAGGAATGCTAAGTGTGGGCATGTTGAATAAGCATTACCTGCAACCCATATATTTAGTGAAGCTTTATTGATTCCCAGTAAGACTATAAATTGTCTGTTAGGTTTTGTTCATTTTTCTCTTCGGTACTACAGGCTAGAGATCTTTTATCTTTGTTCAGTTTCTTCCCCTTCAAACCTAGGCAATCTGTGATAAAATTTTATAAGAAATTTAATAGTAATGAGTGTATATAACCTTGAAACTTAGCTGATCTTTGAAAAGGAGGCTTTTTATAGTTGTCTTCCTATAGTATGATTATTTAGTCTAACAGTCCTAGTAGAAAAATCCTGTCAATTTTATCCGATATTCTGCTATGACTTTTGGGATTCTTTCTACATCCAAATTTGTATAGAATGTGTTTTGTGAAAGGCATGGATAGTTGTAATGCAGACATTGATCGAGTGTTTTATCTTTCAGTATGCCATCCGACATTTATTTGCTTATGGTCTCTTAAAAATCTGTGTCAAGCATAGTATTGGTTTTGATCACGTTGGCCTCAGAACTGTGATAATTTTCTCTAATACACTCGATTGCTCAAAAGGAACTTTGCTTTACGGAGTTAATTAGGCAAGACATTCTTTTTTAGAAGAAAATGGTCAGATTCCAACAAACAAGATTTTCTTTTTCCTTTTTCCATTAGATTCTCGTTTGCTACCTCCAAATAATGTAGCTTACAATTCTGTTTTCCTATTTGCAACTCAAGCCTTTTGCCTTCCTTTTCTTCCATATCAACTACAGGAATGCAATGAATTTTGGGTTCTCAAATTTGTAATTTCATCAACTCTCTATTGAACTCAAGTTTGAATTCGTGGCATACTCTCTGAATGAGGTGGATTATTTTGTGTGTAACATACATAGAGACTCCAGTAAATGTCAGTTCTTGGATCATGGCATGATTCTGTTCAACTCAAGCTTGAAATGACATGCATAACTGATCTTGGAAGAACAGCAAACAAACATAATTTCTGATGGTAACTGGGGTGAGTAGTATATGGTAGAAAAATTTTCAATGAAACTATTCTGATGACGGCAGCAAAATTTTGATGAAGTCATTAAGTCATTGCAATTGGATACTTGGTTTTTTCTTCATTTATAACCTTTGCCAATGCCTGTGTTTTTTTGCTGCAACTTCAAGCATTATGATTTTGTTGCTGCTGCATGGTTGACTGCAGTAGGAATTTGTCTCATACACATGTTGAAAGCATCAAGAACAATTTTAGTCAAACTGTGTTCTTACCTTTCTTTTTTTGTTATAATCCAAACTCTATTTTTCAAGTATCTTGCCTTCTTGATCACCCATCTCGATACTGATGAGCTTAAACTCTGCAATAAGAATAATTTGGCTTGGCTAAGTTTAAATGTTTGAGGAGAGGGAAAAACTCAAAATATCTTTCTTTTTCTTCTATTTTGCTTTATTTCTACGTCTATAGTGCCACATGATAACGGAGATGACTTTTTGTTCTTCCTATTTGATACTTCTGTCCCTGAATTCTTTCTACATCTCTAGTGCAGCATGATTGCTTTAATAGAGCTTGGTTTCCTCGCAATGCTCATATAGATACTTGCCTGTTGACAACTTCAACTAGAAATGCTTGTTTGGTAGGTTGTACCTAAATGCTTCGAATTTTTTATTGTATTAACCTTGTTTGTGCTGAAATTTAGATGGATGAATTTATTGACTTTCTAAACAGTAATAAAAACACAGATATACCTGGAGATATATATATATATATATATATTCAAGTGCTTAATGATCCATTTTAACTGACCTTTTGCTTTTAAACATGTCAGGGTGTCCTCGATATCGAAGTAAAGATCATGCTGGACTAGGATCCTAAAAGAAAGCAGGGCACCATGACTCCTTTGCCAGATCATGTTACAATTCATGCCCCAAAGGAGGAAGAGGAGTTACACTCCAGAAGAATTTGAATGCTATAACCTTTGCAAAAGGAATTAGGATTACATTTCTTCTTCATAAGCTTTCGGCATGTAACAAGTCAAAATTCTTCTGAATTAGGAAAACCGACGTGGTTACTCCCACAAATTTTTACTGTTTTGTAGACTTGATATTAGTTATTTGAATTCGTATGTAACTTCCAAAGCTGGAATAGTAGACTCAGATTGGTTATTTAAATACATTCAAAATTCTGAATATGTAATTTAGATGTAATTTGACAATTTTTTCGAGTCGTAAGATGAATGGTATGTTCTTCTATCTCAATTGTCTTGTATTTCTTAACGGTGGCTTATCAGGACTAGTTGTTGATACTATGATATTCATCTAATGAATTTAACATGATGCATAAGTTGTTCTCGCTCACTATTGAAATCACATTTCTGGAGAGAATGCATTTCCTACTATGATATGTGTGTTTAATCTTTTCCATGTCAGTTAGAATTTTTTTGGGCATTGTCAATTGCTTCAAACCATGGAATTTTTTTATCGATTCAGTGATTAAAGGTTTGGTTTTCGATAGTATCGATTCAGTGATTAAAGGTTTTTAACGATGGATTGACTTGCAGCAGCTTTGTTATTTGTTTCTGTTGTTGTTGTGGACTTCACTCGGAAACAAAAAAGTTGGAACATGTTTCCAAAAGATGATTGATCAAATTTGCTGCCTTGCCTTCGATACCAGTCGTCCAAACCAGCAAAGTCTGAGGTTGAGAGAACCTGTTGATATCATATGATCACTCTTTCTCTTCGAACTGGACGAAACAACTTTGATACCATTTCTTATAGATGCCATCATATTAAGGAAACAACAAACAAAACATGAGATGAAAATTGAACTTTGTTATGGCCAATATTTACAAGAACATAAAATTTTCTTTCCCTTCCATTGTTATGATATACATGAACAAACATCATTTTCCGTATAAGCTTTCATACAAGCAAGCTACAGATCCAACCACCAGGTCATAGTCGAATCAATAGGGGTGTCATCGGACTTCACAAGGGCTTCAATCCATTGCAGGAAGTCGTCATTATCATCTATGTTCTCCGTCTGCTCACACCCAACAATGTCGGTGCTGTACATCTGCTCACACGCAACCAAGTCTATCGACGACGATGAGGAGGAAACCTCTGCGACCGTGGTCGAATCAAACCGAGTGTCATCGGGCAACGAGAGAAGATCGACAAGGCCCGGCGGTGAGGCCTTCGGGATGGTAGTCGTGGCTGTGTCGGTGTCATCCGACATCAGGAAGGCTTCAACCTCTCTGGCGAAGAACGCATCGTCGGTGCAGTTCTGCTCACCGCCAAGATCGACCGACGACGAAGACGAAGCCCAGAATGCTTCCAGTTCTTCCGTAGTTATCGGGAGCTCACCTCCACCAACGTCCGTTGATGATGGAGAGGCGGCTGCGACTCCGGCTTCGTTCGGTGCAACGGAGTCGACCGACGAAAGATGAGTCTCCGGGGGTGTCACAGCAGGAGCCAACGAGGGATGTTGCACCACCGCGGTTGGATGTGGTGAGACGTCGGACTGCAATGCTCTGCTGGGATGTGCAACCAACTCCCAGCATGGCTTCTTTGAGAGAGTCGATGCTTTTGCCGAGAGAGTAGAAGATTCGTCTCTATTTCTCTTTAGCCCAACGAAGCTGTCGCCGGTGACCGTGTCTGTCGCGGCCTCCGTTAAGGTGGTCTCAACCGTTTTGATGGTGGTGCCGCCGGAGTAGGCACAATGCGAGCTTCTCTTGACTTGACAGAGAACTTGTCTCTCGAAGCCGCCGGACGAACACATCTCGAACTCGTACATCGTCCACCCGGAGTTCTTCCGCCGACCATCGTTGAAAGAAAGGCAGCTCTTTCGCCCGACCACCATCTCGCGCCCGCCGACCATGGACTTAACGGTTTCTTGCTTTTTGTACAGAGTCCAAGAACCGCTGCCGGCCTTTCGATCGACGCGCGAGCCGCCGCTGTTCTTGGGCTTGCGCTCCGCAAAGAAATAGCCCTCCTGCCGATCGTTGCCGAGAAGATTCCACGGCTCGGTGACGTAGACGTCCGCGAAGGCGACAGCGCGGCCAGGGAGGGGTGCGCCGGCGACCCAGTTGGCGAGGTAGTCAACCAAGAGTTCCTCCGCCGTGGGAAGGAACCTGTAGCCGCTCGGTACGAGGTCGATGGGCTCCATTGATGGACGACTAAAGATGGTTTCTTGACTAGGAGAGGAGAGGAAATCAACGAGGAGGAGAATGGAGCAGAGGAGAGGCGAGAGGCGCAGGGGCGAGAAGACGGAGTGAGAGTGGGAGACCGTGCGATATATATATGTATGCAACGGGCGCGCAGAGTGATTCTTGAAGCGTGTTTCCTGTTCTGGATTCCGAATCCCCAAATTAATTATATTAATAAGATTTTAGTGTCGTATTATATATTTAATTTGAAATTAACTTCCGCACGTGCTCATCTTCTTTGTGTCTCCAAATCCACCGAGCCCTTCGCCCCGTTCGATCTGTCTCTGCTCGGGAACGGAGGTGAGCATTTTGTCCGAAACACCTCATTTTTCAGCGTAATGCATGGATTTTAGGGCTGATTTTGAGTTTTCTTCGATCGATTTCAGGTTGGTTCGATGATCGCGAAGACGGAGGAGGTGTGTGCGCTGCTTCCTCCAGTATTGCCTTGTGGTTTGAGGGTGGGAGCTGACGGAACCAATCAGAGGGACGAGGAGGGTGATCATTTGCCCCTGTATGCCAACGAGGTCCGTCGCATGTTGATTTCGATCTGGAACGCATTGATCCATCGAAAATCCAAATGCATATTGTTTTGAATCCGAGGCCTATAATGACGTGCGCGTACATAATAATCTCTCGGTCCTTCGCGACCCGGCGACGCAACCGGGAATCCAAAGACGCGGAGGAGGAGGAATAGAGAGCGCGATGGGTCTGCAGGTGATGAGAACAACATCGCCACTTGATTTCTGATCCTCTTTTCCTGTTGTTGTGTTCTATTTTGCTAATTTTTCCCTTTTTTTTGGGGATGTGGTGACCTAATCTTAGAGCTCTGACTGTGCGTGTATGTTAGTCATAATGATCTTATTTTGCCTAGAACATCTGCAGTTCTTTGGCTGGTTATTCTTCGATTTGAACCTTTCAAGCTGTTGTATGGAGCCATATGCTGACATTCATGTAGTTTCATGGATCTGGAGAGCATGAATGCATGAGGCCCCTTTCTCAGTTAAGATCAGAGGCTTCCTTGATCATTTGGTGAAGGGTTGATTTAGTAGTTAGTGTCTGATCGATTTGTACAGTGATTAGCTTCTTGAGACTAGAAAGAATCTTTATGTCACCCCCTTTATTTTCTTTGTCGATATTGTTGGTTGAGTCCTTTTGAACTCTTCCATGGCCTAAGCCTCATAATGAAGGCAAGAACATGGCGATGGAAGGATAGGTAAGATGCATTGATCATATTACATGATGCAGAAGTGCGTCAGAAATGATCCGTTTGTCTTTTGATGGGCCAAGAGACGTCTGATATTGAGTATTTTGTTGACCATAACTATAGATCTCACTCTTAAATTCTATCACAATTTGGAAAGTGTAGCTAAAATTGTAGCTATGTGAAATTTGAAGCATCAGAGACTTTTGTTTTTAATTTTGGATGAATAGTAGTCTTTGATTTGTATTTGTGAATGGAAATGATTTGTATTTTATAATTAGATCGGGGTTGCTTTGACAATTTCTTATAAGTAGAGTTGATCATTTTAGATGGTAAATTATATATCCTTGCAAAAGCTTGAAGAAGCCATATCATAAAGGATGGAGTTTTAGTGTTCAGTCTAGCGAACGAGATTGATTTCACAAAGACCATAGGAAGCATGCGCCTGTTTAAAATCGTGCGATACACTAGAGATGCATGTTTTGAAAATCTATACATATGATGGATCAAAGACATGGTTAAAAATCTAGTGAGCTTCAGAGACAATCTTCCAACACTCTTGATGCCTGGAAAACAAACTTGTATGGATCTGTATAACTCTTTGCCTCACCCTCAAGGATATACATTACCTTTAACATGGAGAGCTTATTTTGAACCTACTTCAAAAATCTATTTGAGACTGTTTCATGTGTCTATTATCAGTTCTTCTATTTGTGTACTTGTTGATAGATCTCATGCACTCCTAATCTAGTTTTGGTTCCTGTAGGTAATACCATTTCTGATGTACTCTAAAAGAACTCTGATAACATTCAATGGTCCAATTCCAAGTTGCATATCTGTATGCATAAGAGTAACTGGAATGTAGATCCTTTTCATCAATTTATATTTCATTGGATTCATAATAATAGTTGGAGAATCTTTGCAAGAGCATCGTCCATCATCATTCAATTTTAAATTTTGGTATCTAATGAAAAATAGAGACAATTTCATTTATGTTATATCTATGAAAAAAATATGAAGTTGGTATCTTAATTTTTTCAGATACAGCGAGGCTTAAACTCTTCAAATGTTTTTGAATAATTGCTACAATGAGCAAGAAAAACCATAACGCCTGAAATTAGTGGCCCTAAAGTAATAAATATAATTGCTAGAATCTGCTATCAATTTTCCCCGGTTGATGTTCTTGTTATGTGTGCATGTGTGCACACATAAGAAGAAACAACTTTTCCTAAATCATACTCTATTGCACACTTATTTTTGGACGCGAAAGAAAAAACATTTCTCAGAAGAGGAAAAGAAAACAAATAAAAGAAGTCTTGGTCTTCTGCTCCCCATTTCTTTCAAATAGTTGAATTGAAAAGATGGGCTTATTTTTGTGTTATTGTTATTAATTATCATTTCTTCTTATTTATGTCATTGAGGCTGTTCGGTCATTCATTTTTTTTTCATTTTTACTTAGCATATGACCTTTGTTATATGTAGTCCATAAGTATTAAGATTGTTTCTTTATCTGTTTCCTAGTTTCTGATTTATTTTTATAAGTGTTTGCTTCTAAGAATCTGTCTTGATAGTATTGGTTATTGTGCCACATAGTACATTTCGAGTCAATATATTTCTTTTATCTGCGAAAACTTAACTAGATGATGATATCTAATCTTTTGCAGGTAGATTTTGAAGAATATGCTGCAAAAGCTAAAACGTTACCTGTAAATACTACTAAGAAGAGCAAATTGTTCCTGTATGGGCTTTACTACCAAGCGACTGTCGGACCAGTGAATACTAGAATGTGCTCCTTAATATATTCTGATTCGTTATTTTCAATCTTTGCCAAACAAAATTTTGACACTTTTATCTTTTGTTTCTTTGCAGGTTGACCTGGTATATTCAATATGAGGGATAGAGCCAAATGAGAAGCTTGGAAGGCTGTTGAAGGTTTACAAAATCCACTTGACAAATCTTATATATATAAATATAAATAAATATATATAACTTGTTGGACAAAATTTATTTCTTATTTAATATTAGTAAAATTGACAGGGGAGGAAGCCAAAGGAGGAGGCTATGAGTGACTACCTCACCAAGGTTAAACAGCTGCTCGAGGCAGCTGCTACTGCTGCTTATGCTACTTTGTCACGCCTTGCTCAATGTAGTACCATGTAAGCTGTTACCTTCTATCTTGAACTTGAATCTTCTAGTGGATGTGTTAGTTATGGATTTCATCTCCTTTGTGTCTAACAATTGACACTATCTGAAATCTAATGCAGTATCTTATCATTTCATTAGTGTTTCATTCGAGTTAAGATGCATGCGGATGTCAAGTTTTTAGGTCAGCAAAGCTAAGTGTGGGCATGTTGAATGAGCATTACCTGCAGCCCATATATTTAGTGAAGCTTTATTGATTCCCGGTAAGACTATAAATTGTCTGTTAGGTTCTGTTCATTTTTCTCTTCAGCACTACATGCTAGAGATCTTTTATCTTTGTTCAGTTTCTTCCCCTTAAAACCTAGGCGATCTGTGATAAAATTTTATTGGAAATTTAATAGTGATGAGTGTATATTACCTTGAAATGAAAAGGAGGCTTTTTATAGTTGTCTTCCTATAGTTTGATTATTTAGTCTAACAGTCGTGGTAGAAAAATCCTGTATATTTTATCCGATCTTTTGCTATGACTTTTGGGCTTCTTTCTACATCCAAATTTGTATAGAATGTGTTTTGTGAAAGGCATGGATAGTTGTAATGCAGACATTGATCGAGTGTTTTATCTTTCGGTATGCCATCTGACATTTATTTGCTTATGGTCTCTTAAAAACCTTTGTCATGCATATATATTATTAAAAAAATGAGAAAAAAAATAATTTTTAAAGGTTAAAATCAAATGCCTTATCATATTCAAATATTTTTTTTAGTTTTAAAAAAATATTTTTTACGAAGTTTAATTAATAAGATTTGTTAGCCCCTTTTTCCATAAAGATGTTTATTTTATTGTAAGATTTCCCTAGAATAATCCTCAATGTTATATATTTTTGCATTGAGCATCTCATTTTTTTTTTTTTTTGCAGTTCAGTTTATTTTTCATAAATGATAAAACTATCATTAAATGATTAATTGATGGAAATTAAATTCTTTTTTATTTGGTTTTTATTTAGTTGAAACCCTTAAATTGTTCATTATTTTAATTTTATACATTACAAAAAGATTAGCATTATTAATATATAATTAAAATTATACATTTTCAAAATAACTAGTTAAAAATTGATTTAAACATTATAAAATAATAAACTAAGATCCATTTATATGATTATATTTTTATTTTTAAATAATATCTTTTATTTAATATGTCAAAGTTTGATGTGTCTTTTTTTAATGTCGTCATCCGATGCTCGACCATTGAGATGGCAATCGAAGCGATCTCCAATCTTCACTCACACAAAGTTTCACGAACCCTAACGTTAAGTATCTCCCTAGATTGTTTCTTATTGTAACACTTTGTGGATTTTATTTTCCTATGTTCTAGTTTGTTGGTGATGGTGTGTTCTTTGCGGAGCTTAGTGACGTCCTCACAAGAACCACTGAGCTGTGGACGGGTACTCCAGTGTTGAGGTCAGCATCGGTGATCATTATTAGAGCCGCCAGGACCCTGAATGTACTTGATATCGATCTCCAATCTATGTTAAGCCTTGGTGGTACACCCGATTTGGACTTCGTATCATAATTGTGTATGGTGAGAAGGGGAGAAGGATATTGGAGTTGACTTCTGTGGTCCAGTAAAGATTCAACTTTTTGGAAAATGGTGTGGAGCTCTACACCGAAGGTCAACAACAGAGGGCTTTGTGCAATTGCTTGGGCTATCTTTCTGGTACAAGCTTCTCGGAGGTGAGCTCATCGTTAGACATTTTGTCTGTGGCAATTTAATTTAGATTTTGTCTATCTTGCTTGAAAAAATTAAGGTTTTTCATTGGAATTGTTTGTCTAAGATGCTTGAAAGAACTTACAAGTGAGTGTGCCACATTCATGCAGTTTTTCATTGGAATCAGTTTAACAATTATGAGGACATTTTGGTTCTTCCTTGCATGGCCTTTGTTTAAATATGGGTTTGAGACTAGATGATTTGTGTGCAATTGGTTGTAAAGTGATTCCTTGCATTAAGTAAGCTTTCCATTCTTATTATGCATTTGTTGGTTGTAATCTTTTGGCCTCTGCTGTTCTAATTTTGGGGTCTTTAGCAACAATGCATAAAATGAAAACTATTCAGTCGATGATAGTGGTCAGACAACCATGGATGGATCCACAAATGACTTGACTACAGTTTCAGTTTGTTCATTAATACCATCTCATATATAGTTGTACACCTTACAATGCTTTAATAGAACTTGGTTTTCTAGCATTGCTCATATAACGACTTGCCTATTGATAACTTCAAACTAGAAATACTTGTCTGTTGTGTCTAAATGCTTCAAATTTTTTACTACAGTAACATTGCTTGTGCTGAAATTTAGATGGATGAATTTATTTACTTCCTAAATAGCAATGAAAACATAGATATCCCTGGAGAAATATATATTCAAGTTCTTAATGATCCCATTTTAACTGACCTATTACTTTTAGAGATTTAAATTTTAGAGTGACGAGAAGAATTTGAATGCTATAACCTTTGTAAAAAAAAAAGAATTGAGATTACATTTCTTCTTGATAAGCCAAAGTTTTTCTAATTTATATGTTTCTACTCGTCGTAGATTGAAGATTGGGAGTCCAATCTTTCCAGAAGTATTATTATTTGTTCCTTATCATTTGTTATTTGTTCTCAGGAGTGTCATTCCTTCTTAACATGGAGGAGAAGGGAGCATAGGAGAGGAGAGCAAAGTGAGAGTGAAGCGCTTATATGTTTGTAATGATAGATACGGCTGTTGGATCGTTTCTTGAACAGAATCCAAATCTAAATCCTGTGTTTCCTAAAGCCCCAAGATTAATTAATTAATTAATTAATTAGGTTTATATGTTTAATTTGATATATATATTTATTTCGAAATCAAGTTTCCCTATTTCTCTCCTGTCTTATTTTTCTCTATCCTTCCATCCATAGTGTCTCCGAGATTCTCTATTCCTAACTCTCAATTGAACTCAAGTTTGAATTCGTGGCATACTCTCTGAATGAGGTGGATTATTTTGTGTGTAACATGCATAGAGACTCCAGTAAATGCCAGTTCTTAGATCATGGCATGATTCTGTTCAACTCAAGCTTGAAATGACATGCATAACTGATCTTGGAAGAACAGCAAACAAAGATAATTTCTGATGGTAACTGGGATAAGTAGTTTATGGTAGAAAATTTTTCAATGAAACTATTCTGATGACGGCAGCAAAATGATTGTTACAGTCAAAATTTTGATGAAGTCATTAAGTCATTGCAATTGGATTCTTGGTTTTTTCTTCATTTATAACGGTTGCCAATGCCTGTGTGTTTTTGCTGCAACTTCAAGCATTATGATTTTGTTGCTGCTGCATGGTTGACTGCAGTAGGAATTTGTCTCATACACATGTTGAAAGCATCAAGAACAATTTTCGTCAAACTGTGTTCTTAACTTTTTTTATTGTTTGAATCCAAACTCTCCTTTTCAAGTATCTTGCCTTCTTGATCACCTCTCTGGATGCTGATGAGCTTAAACTCTGCAATAAGAATAATTTGGCTTGGCTAAGTTTAAA
Source organism: Musa acuminata AAA Group (assembly GCF_036884655.1). Classification (NCBI taxonomy): domain Eukaryota; kingdom Viridiplantae; phylum Streptophyta; class Magnoliopsida; order Zingiberales; family Musaceae; genus Musa; species Musa acuminata. Next base: position 22,375,503 of record NC_088344.1, on the reverse strand, counting down.
TGCTTGAGGAGAGGGAAAAACTCAAAATATCTTTCTTTTTCTTCTATTTTGCTTTATTTCTACATCACTAGTGCCACATGATGAAGGAGATGACTTTTTGTTCTTCCTATTTGATACTTTTGTTCCTGAATTCTTTCTACATCTCTAGTGCGGCATGATTACTTTAATAGAGCTTGGTTTCCTCGCAATGCTCATATAGATACTTGCCTATTGACAACTTCAACTAGAAATGCTTGTCTGGTCGGTTATACCTAAATGCTTCGAATTTTTTATTGTACTAACCTTGTTTGTGCTGAAATTTAGATGGATAAATTTATTGACTTTCTAAACAGTAATAAAAACACAGATATACCTGGAGAAATATATATATATATATTCAAGTGCTTAATGATCCATTTTAACTGACCTTTTGCTTTTAAAAATGTCAGGGCGTCCTCGATATCGAAGTAAAGATCATGCAGGACTAGGATCCTAAAAGAAAGCAGGGCACTATGACTCCTTTGCCAGATCATGTTATAATTCATGCCTCAAAGGAGGAAGAGGAGTTACATTCCAAAAGAATTTGAATGCTACAACCTTTGCAAAAGGAATTAGGATTACATTTCTTCTTCATAAGCTTCCGGCATGTAACAAGACAAAGTTCTTCTGATTTATGCGCTTGAACTAGTCATAGATTAACATGAAGGAAGATTGGGAGTCCTTGGGCCCATATCTTAGTTTGTTCCAATCTTCTCAGGAGTGTTATTTGTTCTTATCATTTGTTTTGAAAACCGACGTGGTTACTCCCACAAATTTTTACTGTTTTGTAGATTTAATATTAATTATTTGAATTCGTATGTAACTTCCAAAGCTGGAATAGTAGACTCAGATTGGTTGTTTAAATTTATTCAAAATTCTGAATATGTAATTTAGATGTAATTTGACAATTTTTTCGAGTCGTAAGATGAATGGTATGTTCTTCTATCTCAATTGTCTTGTATTTCTTAACGGTGGCTTATCAGGACTAGTTGGTGATACTATGATATTCATCTAATGAATTTAACATGATGCAGATTTCTGGAGAGAATGCATTTCCTACTATGATATGTGTGTTTAATCTTTTGCATATCAGTTAGAATTTTTTTGGGCATTGTCAATTGCTTCAAACCATGGAATTTTTTTATCGATTCAGTGATTAAAGGTTTGGTTTTCGATAGTATCGATTCAGTGATTAAAGGTTTTTAACGATGGATTGACTTGCAGCAGCTTTGTTATTTGTTTCTGTTGTTGTTGTGGACTTCACTCCGAAACAAAAAAAGTTGGAACATGTTTCCAAAAGATGATTGATCAAATTTGCTGCCTTGCCTTCGATACCAGTCGTCCAAACCAGCAAAGTCTGAGGTTGAGAGAACCTGTTGATATCATATGATCACTCTTTCTCTTTGAACTTGACGAAACAACATTGATACCATTTCTTATATATGCCATCATATTAAGGAAACAACAAACAAAACATGAGATGAAAATTGAACTTTGTTATGGCCAATATTTACAAGAACATAAAATTTTCTTTCCCTTCCAATGTTATGATATACATGAACAAACATCATTTTCCGTATAAGTTTTCATACAAGCAAGCTACAAATCCAACCACCAGGTCATAGTCGAATCAATAGGGAAGTCGTAATTATCATCTATGATCTCCGTCTGCTCACACCCAACAATGTCGATCGATGACGACGACGAAGCCGCTGCGACCGTGGTTGAATCAGTGTTGGTGCCAAACATCATCGTGTCATCGGACATCAACAAGGCATGGACATGTTCCAGGCTCGCGAAGAAGTCATCGTCGGTGCTGTACATCTGCTCACACGCAACCAAGTCTATCAACGACGATGAGGAGGAAACATCTGCGACCGTGGTCGAATCAATCCGAGTGTCATCGGACATCGAGAGAAGATCGACAAGGGCTGGCGGTGAGGCCTTCGGGATGGTAGTCGTGGCTGTGTCGGTGTCATCCGACATCGGCAAGGCTTCAAGCTCTCCGGCGAAGAACGCATCGTCGGTGCAGTTCTGCACACCGCCAAGATCGACCGACGACGAAGATGAAGCCAAGAATGCTTCCAGTTCTTCCGTAGTTATCGGGAGCTCACCTCCACCAACGTCCATTGATGATGGAGAGGCGGCTGCGACTCCGGCTTCGTTCGGTGCAACGGAGTCGACAGAGGAAAGATGACTCTCCGGGGGTGGGGGTGTCACAGCAGGAGCCAATGAGGGATGTTGCACCACCGCGGTTGGAGGTGGTGAGACGTCGGATTGCACCACCGCGGTTGGAGGTGGTGAGACGTCGGATTGCACCACCGCGGTTGGATGTGGTGAGACGTCCGACTGCAATGCTCTGCCGGGATGTGCAACCAACCCCCAGCATGGCTTCTTTGAGAGAGTCGATGCTTTTGCCGAGAGAGTAGAAGATTCGTCTCTATTTCTCTTTAGCCCAACGAAGCTGTCGCCGGTGACCGTGTCTGTCGCGGCCTCCGAGGTGGTCTCAACCGTTTTGATGGTGGTGCCGCCGGAGTAGGCACAATGCGAGCTTCTCTTGACGTGACAGAGAACTCGTCTCTCGAAGCCGCCGGACGAACACATTTCGAACTCGTACATCGTCCACCCGGAGTTCTTCCGCCGACCATCGTTGAAAGAAAGGCAGCTCTTTCGCCCGACCACCATCTCGCGCCCGCCGACCATGGACTTAACGGTTTCTTGCTTTTTGTACAGAGTCCAAGAACCGCTGCCGGCCTTTCGATCGACGCGCGAGCCGCCGCTGTTCTTGGGCTTGCGCTCCGCAAAGAAATAGCCCTCCTGCCGATCGCTGCCGAGAAGATTCCACGGCTCGGTGCCGTAGACGTCCGCGAAGGCGACAGCGCGGCCAGGGAGCGGTGCGCCGGCGACCCAGTTGGCGAGGTAGTCAACCAAGAGTTCCTCCGCCGTGGGAAGGAACCTGTAGCCGCTCGGTACGAGGTCGATGGGCTCCATGGATGGACGACCAAAGACGGTTTCTTGACTAGGGGAGGAGAGGAAATCAACGAGGAGGAGAATGGAGCAGAGGAGAGGCGAGAGGCGCAGGGGCGAGAAGACGGAGTGAGAGTGGGAGAGGCGTGCGATATATATATGTAGGCAATGGGCGCGCAGAGTGATTCTTGAAGCGTGTTTCCTGTTCTGGATTCCGAATCCCCAAATTAATTATATTTATAAGATTTTAGCGTCGTATTATATATTTAATTTGACATTAACTTTCGCACGTGCTCATCTTCTTTGTGGCTCCAAATCCACCGAGCCCTTCGCCCCGTTCGATCTGTCTCTGCTCGGGAACGGAGGTGAGCATTTTGTCCGAAACACCTCATTTTTCAGCGTAATGCATGGATTTTAGGGCTGATTTTGAGTTTTCTTCGATCGATTTCAGGTTGGTTCGATGATCGCGAAGACGGAGGAGGTATGTGAGCTGCTTCCTCCAGTATTGCCTTGTGGTTTGAGGGTGGGAGCTGACGGAACCAATCAGAGGGACGAGGAGGGTGATCATTTGCCCCTGTATGCCAACGAGGTCCTTCGCATGTTGATTTCGATCTGGAACGCATTGATCCATCGAAAATCCAAATGCATATTGTTTTGAATCCGAGGCCTATAATGACGTGCGCGTACATAATAATCTCTCGGTCCTTCGCGACCCGGCGACGCAACCGGGAATCCAAAGACGCGTAGGAGGAGGAATAGAGAGCGCGATGTGTCTGCAGGTGATGAGAACAACATCGCCACTTGATTTATGATCCTCTTTTCCTGTTGTTGTGTTCTATTTTGCTAATTTTTCCCCTTTTTTTGGGGATGTGGTGACCTAATCTTAGAGCTCTGACTGTGCGTGTATGTTAGTCATAATGATCTTATTTTGCCTAGAACATCTGCAGTTCTTTGGCTGGTTATTCTTCGATTTGAACCTTTCAAGCTGTTGTATGGAGCCATATGCTGACATTCATGTAGTTTCATGGATCTGGAGAGCATGAATGCATGAGGCCCCTTTCTCAGTTAAGATCAGAGGCTTCCTTGATCATTTGGTGAAGGGTTGATTTAGTAGTTAGTGTCTGATCGATTTGTACAGTGATTAGCTTCTTGAGACTAGAAAGAATCTTTATGTCACCCCCTTTATTTTCTTTGTCGATATTGTTGGTTGAGTCCTTTTGAACTCTTCCATGGCCTAAGCCTCATAATGAAGGCAAGAACATGGCGATGGAAGGATAGGTAAGATGCATTGATCATATTACATGATGCAGAAGTGCGTCAGAAATGATCCGTTTGACTTTTGATGGGCCAAGAGACGTCTGATATTGAGTATTTTGTTGACCATAACTATAGATCTCACTCTTAAATTCTATCACAATTTGGAAAGTGTAGCTAAAATTGTAGCTATGTGAAATTTAAAGCATCAGGGACTTTTGTTTTTAATTTTGGGTGATTAGTAGTCTTTGATTTGTATTTGTGAATGGAAATGATTTGTATTTTATAATTAGATCGGGGTTGCTTTGACAATTTCTTATAAGTAGATTTGATCTTTTTAGATGATAAATTATATATCTTTCCTTGCAAAAGCTTGAAGAAGCCATATCGTGAAGGACGGAGTTTTAGTGTTCAGTCTGGTGAACGAGATTGATTTCACAAAGACCAGAGGAAGCTTGCGTCTGTTTAAAATCGTGCAATACACTAGAGATGCATGTTTTGAAAATCTATACATATGATGGATCAAAGACATGGTTAAAAATCTAGTGAGCTTCAGAGACAATCTTCCAACACTCTAGATGCTTGGTAAACAAACTTGTATGGATCTGTATAACTCTTTGCCTCACCCTCAAAGATATACATTCATTACCTTTAACATGGAGAGCTTATTTTGAAGCTGCTTCAAAAATCTATTTGATAATGTTTCAATGTCTATTATCAGTTCTTCTACTTATGTACCTGTTGGTAGATCTCATGCGCTCCTAATCTAGTTTTGGTTCTTGTAAGTAATACAATTTCTGATGTACTCTACAAGAACTCTAATAACATTTATTGGTCCGATTCGAAGTTGCATATCTGTATGCATAAGAGAAACTCGAATTTAGATTCTTTTCATCAATTTATATTTCATTGGGATCATAATTATAGTTGGAGCATCTTTGCAAGAGCATCCATCATCATTCAATTTTAAACTTTGGTATCCAATGAAAAATAGAGACATAATTTCATTTTTGTTATATTTATCGGTATCTTAATTTTATCAGATACAGCGAGGCTTAAACTCTTCACATATTTGTGAATAATTACTACAATGAGGAAGAAAAACCATAACGACTGAAATTAGTGGCCCTAAAGTAATAAATATAATTGCTAGAATCTGCCATCAATTTTCCTCAGTTGATGTTCATGTTATGTGTGCATGTGTGCACACATGAGAAGAAATAACTTTTCCTAAATGATACTCTATTGCACACTTATTTTTGGACGGGAAAGAAAAAACATTTCTCAGAAGAGGAAATGAAAAAAAAAAAAAAAGAAGTCTTGGTCTTCTGCTCACCATTTCTTCCAAATAGTTGAATTGAAAAGATGGGCTTATGTTTTGTGTTATTGTTATTAATTATCATTTCTTCTTATTTATGTCATTGAGGCTGTTCGGTCATTCATTTTTTTTTTCAGTTTTACTCCGCAGATGACATTTGTTATAAGTAGTCTATAAGTATTAAGATTGTTTCTTTATCTGCTTCCTAGTTTCTGATTTATGTTTATAAGTGTTTGCTTCTAAGAATCTGTCTTGATAGTATTGGTTATTGTGCCTCATAGTACATTCCGAGTCAATATTTTTCTTATATCTACGAAAACTTAACTAGATGATGATATCTAATCTTTTGCAGGTCGATTTTGAAGAATATGCTGCAAAAGCTAAAACTTTACCTGTAAATACTACTAACAAGAGCAAATTGATCCTGTATGGGCTTTACTAGCAAGCAACTGTCGGACCTGTGAATACTAGTATGTGCTTCTTAATATATTCTGATTCGTGATTTTCACTCTTTGCCAAACAAAATTTTGACACTTTTATCTTTTGTCTCTTTGCAGGCTGACCTGGTATATTCAATATGAGGGATAAAGCCAAATGGGAAGCTTGGAAGGCTGTTGAAGGTTTACAAAATCCACTTGACAAATCTTATATATATAAATATTAATAAATAAATATAACTTGTTGGACAAAATTTATTTCTTATTTAATATTAGTAAAATTGACAGGGGAGGAAGCCAAAGGAGGAGGCTATGAGTGACTACCTCACCAAGGTTAAACAGCTGCTCGAGGCAGCTGCTATTGTTGCTTATGCTACTTTGTCACACCATGCTCTATGTAGTACCATGTAAGTTGTTACCTTCTATCTTGAACTTGAATCTTCTAGTGGATGTGTTAGTTATGGATTTCATCTCCTTTGTGTCTAACAATTGACACTATCTGAAATCTAATGCAGTATCTTATCATTTCATTAGTGTTTCATTCGAGTTAAGATGCAATGCGGATGTCAAGTTTTTAGGTCAGCAAAGCTAAGTGTGGGCATGTTGAATGAGCATTACCTGTAGCCCATATATTTAGTGAAGCTTCATTGATTGCCAGTAAGACTGTAAATTGTTTGTTAGGTTCTGTTCATTTTTCTCTTCAATACTACATGTTAGAGATCTTTTATCTTTGTTCAGTTTCTTCCCCGTAAAACCTAGGCAATCTGTGATAAAATTTTATTGGAAATTTAATAGTGATGAGTGTATATAACCTTGAAACTTAGCTGATCTTTGAAAAGGAGGCTTTTTATAGTTGTCTTCCTATAGTCTGATTATTTAGTGTAACAGTCCTGGTAGAAAAATCCTGTATATTTTATCCGATCTTTTGCTATGACTTTTGGGCTTCTTTCTACATCCAAATTTGTATAGAATGTGTTTTGTGAAAGGCATGGATAGTTGTAATGCAGACATTGATCGAGTGTTTTATCTTTCAGTATGCCATCCGACATTTATTTGCTTATGGTCTCTTAAAAATCTGTGTCAAGCATAGTATTGGTTTTGATCACGTTGGCCTCAAAACTGTGATTGTTTTCTCTAATAGACTCGATTGCTCAAAAGGAACTTTGCTTTATGGAGTTAATTAGGCAAGACATTCTTTTTTAGAAGAAAATGGTCAGTCTGATTCCAACAAACAAGATTTTCTTTTTGCTTTTTCCATTAGATTCTCGTTTGCTACCTCCAAATAATGTAGCTTACAATTCTGTTTTCTTATTTGCAACTCAAGCCTTTTGCCTTCCTTTTCTTCCATATCAACTACAGGAACGCAATGAATTTTGGGTTCTCAAATTTGTAATTTCATCAACTCTCTATTGAACTCAAGTTTGAATTCGTGGCATACTCTCTGAATGAGGTGGATTATTTTGTGTGTAACATGCATAGAGATTCCAGTAAATGCTAGTTCTTAGATCATGGCATGATTTCTATTCAACTCAAGCTTGAAATGACATGCATAACTGATCTGGGAAGAACCGCAAACAAAGATAATTTCTGATGGTAACTGGGATAAGCAGTAGATAGTAGAAAATTTTTCAATGAAACTATTCTGATGACAGCAGCAAAATGATTGTCACGCCAAAAATTTGATGAGGTCATAAGTCATTTGAATTGGATTCTTGGTTTTGTCTTCATTTATATCCTCTGCCAATGCCTCTCTTTTATTGCTGCAACTTCAAGTATTTTGGTTTTGTGGCTGCTGCATGGCTGACTGCAGCCGGAATTTGTCTCATACACATGGTTAAATCATCAAGAACAATTTTAGTCAAACTGTGTTCTTACCTTCTTTTTGTTTGAATTCAAACTCCTTTTTTAAGTATCTTGGTAACTGGGATAAGTAGTATATGGTAGAAAATTTTTCAATGAAACTATTCTGATGACGGCAGCAAAATGATTGTTACAGTCAAAATTTTGATGAAGTCATGAAGTCATTGCAATTGGATTCTTGGTTGTCTTCATTTATAACCTTTGCCAATGCCTGTGTATTTTTGCTGCAACTTCAAGCATTATGATTTTGTTGCTGCTGCATGGTTGACTGCAGTAGGAATTTGTCTCATACACATGGGTAAATCATCAAGAACAATTTTAGTCAAACTGTGTTCTTACCTTCTTTTTGTTTGAATCTAAACTCCTTTTTTAAGTATCTTGGTAACTGGGATAAGTAGTATATGGTAGAAAATTTTTCAATGAAACTATTCTGATGACGGCAGCAAAATGATTGTTACAGTCAAAATTTTGATGAAGTCATGAAGTCATTGCAATTGGATTCTTGGTTGTCTTCATTTATAACCTTTGCCAATGCCTGTGTATTTTTGCTGCAACTTCAAGCATTATGATTTTGTTGCTGCTGCATGGTTGACTGCAGTAGGAATTTGTCTCATACATATGGTTAAATCATCAAGAATAATTTTAGTCAAACTGTGTTCTTACCTTCTTTTTGTTTGAATCCAAACTCCTTTTTTAAGTATCTTGGTAACTGGGATAAGTAGTATATGGTAGAAAATTTTTCAATGAAACAATTCTGATGACGGTAGCAAAATGATTGTTACAGTCAAAATTTTGATGAAGTCATGAAGTCATTGCAATTGGATTCTTGGTTGTCTTCATTTATAACCTTTGCCAATGCCTGTGTATTTTTGCTGCAACTTCAAGCATTATGATTTTGTTGCTGCTGCATGGTTTACTGCAGTAGGAATTTGTCTCATACACATGTTGAAAGCATCAAGAACAAATTTAGTCAAACTGTGTTCTTACCTTTTTTATTTGTTAGAATCCAAATTCTCTTTTTCAAGTATCTTGCCTTCTTGATCACCCCTCTCGATGCTGATGAGCTTAAACTCTGCAATAAGAATAATTTGGCTTGGCTAAGTTTAAATGCTTGAGGAGAGGGAAAAACTCAAAATATCTTTCTTTTTCTTCTATTTTACTTTATTTCTACATCTCAAGTGCCACATGATAAAGGAGATGACTTTTTGTTCGTCCTATTTGATACTTCTGTCCCTGTCCCTGAATTCTTTCTACATCTCTATTGCGGTATGATTACTTTCATAGAGTTTGGTTTCCTCGCAATGCTCATATAGATACTTGCCTATTGACAACTTCAACTAGAAATGCTTGTTTGGTAGGTTGTACCTAAATGCTTCGAATTTTTTATTGTACTAACCTTGTTTGTGCTAAAATTTAGATGGATGAATTTATTGACTTTCTAAATAGTAATAAAAACACAGATATACCTGGAGAAATATATATATATATATATATATATATATATATATATATATATATATATATATATATATATTCAAGTGCTTAATGATCCATTTTAACTGACCTTTTGCTTTTAAAAATGTCAGGGCGTCCTCGATATCGAAATAAAGATCATGCAGGACTATGATCCTAAAAGAAAGCAGGGCACCATGACTCCTTTGCCAGATCATGTTATAATTCATGCCTCAAAGGAGGAAGAGGAGTTACATTCCAAAAGAATTTGAATGCTACAACCTTTGCAAAAGGAATTAGGATTACATTTCTTCTTCATAAGCTTCCGGCATGTAACAAGACAAAGTTCTTCTGATTTATGCACTTGAACTAGTCATAGATTAACATGAAGGAAGATTGGGAGTCCTTGGGCCCATATCTTAGTTTGTTCCAATCTTCTCAGGAGTGTTATTTGTTCTTATCATTTGTTTTGAAAACCGACGTGGTTACTCCCACAAATTTTTACTATTTTGTAGACTTGATATTAATTATTTGAATTTGTATGTAACTTCCAAAGCTGGAATAGTAGACTCAGATTGGTTGTTTAAATTCATTCAAAATTCTGAATATGTAATTTAGATGTAATTTGACAATTTTTTCGAGTCGTATGATGAATGGTATGTTCTTCTATCTCAATTGTCTTGTATTTCTTAACGGTGGCTTATCAGGACTAGTTGTTGATACTATGATATTCATCTAATGAATTTAACATGATGCAGATTTCTGGAGAGAATGCATTTCCTACTATGATATGTGTGTTTAATCTTTTGCATATCAGTTAGAATTTTTTTTGGGCATTGTCAATTGCTTCAAACCATGGAATTTTTTTATCGATTCAGTGATTAAAGGTTTGGTTTTCGATAGTATCGATTCAGTGATTAAAGGTTTTTAACGATGGATTGACTTGCAGCAGCTTTGTTATTTGTTTCTGTTGTTGTTGTGGACTTCACTCGGAAACAAAAAAGTTGGAACATGTTTCCAAAAGATGATTGATCAAATTTGCTGCCTTGCCTTCGATACCAGTCGTCCAAACCAGCAAAGTCTGAGGTTGAGAGAACCTGTTGATATCATATGATCACTCTTTCTCTTTGAACTTGACGAAACAACATTGATACCATTTCTTATATATGCCATCATATTAAGGAAACAACAAACAAAACATGAGATGAAAATTGAACTTTGTTATGGCCAATATTTACAAGAACATAAAATTTTCTTTCCCTTCCAATGTTATGATATACATGAACAAACATCATTTTCCGTATAAGTTTTCATACAAGCAAGCTACAAATCCAACCACCAGGTCATAGTCGAATCAATAGGGAAGTCGTAATTATCATCTATGATCTCCGTCTGCTCACACCCAACAATGTCGATCGATGACGACGACGAAGCCGCTGCGACCGTGGTTGAATCAGTGTTGGTGCCAAACATCATCGTGTCATCGGACATCAACAAGGCATGGACATGTTCCAGGCTCGCGAAGAAGTCATCGTCGGTGCTGTACATCTGCTCACACGCAACCAAGTCTATCAACGACGATGAGGAGGAAACATCTGCGACCGTGGTCGAATCAATCCGAGTGTCATCGGACATCGAGAGAAGATCGACAAGGGCTGGCGGTGAGGCCTTCGGGATGGTAGTCGTGGCTGTGTCGGTGTCATCCGACATCGGCAAGGCTTCAAGCTCTCCGGCGAAGAACGCATCGTCGGTGCAGTTCTGCACACCGCCAAGATCGACCGACGACGAAGATGAAGCCAAGAATGCTTCCAGTTCTTCCGTAGTTATCGGGAGCTCACCTCCACCAACGTCCATTGATGATGGAGAGGCGGCTGCGACTCCGGCTTCGTTCGGTGCAACGGAGTCGACAGAGGAAAGATGACTCTCCGGGGGTGGGGGTGTCACAGCAGGAGCCAATGAGGGATGTTGCACCACCGCGGTTGGAGGTGGTGAGACGTCGGATTGCACCACCGCGGTTGGAGGTGGTGAGACGTCGGATTGCACCACCGCGGTTGGATGTGGTGAGACGTCCGACTGCAATGCTCTGCCGGGATGTGCAACCAACCCCCAGCATGGCTTCTTTGAGAGAGTCGATGCTTTTGCCGAGAGAGTAGAAGATTCGTCTCTATTTCTCTTTAGCCCAACGAAGCTGTCGCCGGTGACCGTGTCTGTCGCGGCCTCCGAGGTGGTCTCAACCGTTTTGATGGTGGTGCCGCCGGAGTAGGCACAATGCGAGCTTCTCTTGACGTGACAGAGAACTCGTCTCTCGAAGCCGCCGGACGAACACATTTCGAACTCGTACATCGTCCACCCGGAGTTCTTCCGCCGACCATCGTTGAAAGAAAGGCAGCTCTTTCGCCCGACCACCATCTCGCGCCCGCCGACCATGGACTTAACGGTTTCTTGCTTTTTGTACAGAGTCCAAGAACCGCTGCCGGCCTTTCGATCGACGCGCGAGCCGCCGCTGTTCTTGGGCTTGCGCTCCGCAAAGAAATAGCCCTCCTGCCGATCGCTGCCGAGAAGATTCCACGGCTCGGTGCCGTAGACGTCCGCGAAGGCGACAGCGCGGCCAGGGAGCGGTGCGCCGGCGACCCAGTTGGCGAGGTAGTCAACCAAGAGTTCCTCCGCCGTGGGAAGGAACCTGTAGCCGCTCGGTACGAGGTCGATGGGCTCCATGGATGGACGACCAAAGACGGTTTCTTGACTAGGGGAGGAGAGGAAATCAACGAGGAGGAGAATGGAGCAGAGGAGAGGCGAGAGGCGCAGGGGCGAGAAGACGGAGTGAGAGTGGGAGAGGCGTGCGATATATATATGTAGGCAATGGGCGCGCAGAGTGATTCTTGAAGCGTGTTTCCTGTTCTGGATTCCGAATCCCCAAATTAATTATATTTATAAGATTTTAGCGTCGTATTATATATTTAATTTGACATTAACTTTCGCACGTGCTCATCTTCTTTGTGGCTCCAAATCCACCGAGCCCTTCGCCCCGTTCGATCTGTCTCTGCTCGGGAACGGAGGTGAGCATTTTGTCCGAAACACCTCATTTTTCAGCGTAATGCATGGATTTTAGGGCTGATTTTGAGTTTTCTTCGATCGATTTCAGGTTGGTTCGATGATCGCGAAGACGGAGGAGGTATGTGAGCTGCTTCCTCCAGTATTGCCTTGTGGTTTGAGGGTGGGAGCTGACGGAACCAATCAGAGGGACGAGGAGGGTGATCATTTGCCCCTGTATGCCAACGAGGTCCTTCGCATGTTGATTTCGATCTGGAACGCATTGATCCATCGAAAATCCAAATGCATATTGTTTTGAATCCGAGGCCTATAATGACGTGCGCGTACATAATAATCTCTCGGTCCTTCGCGACCCGGCGACGCAACCGGGAATCCAAAGACGCGTAGGAGGAGGAATAGAGAGCGCGATGTGTCTGCAGGTGATGAGAACAACATCGCCACTTGATTTATGATCCTCTTTTCCTGTTGTTGTGTTCTATTTTGCTAATTTTTCCCCTTTTTTTGGGGATGTGGTGACCTAATCTTAGAGCTCTGACTGTGCGTGTATGTTAGTCATAATGATCTTATTTTGCCTAGAACATCTGCAGTTCTTTGGCTGGTTATTCTTCGATTTGAACCTTTCAAGCTGTTGTATGGAGCGATATGCTGACATTCATGTAGTTTCATGGATCTGGAGAGCATGAATGCATGAGGCCCCTTTCTCAGTTAAGATCAGAGGCTTCCTTGATCATTTGGTGAAGGGTTGATTTAGTAGTTAGTGTCTGATCGATTTGTACAGTGATTAGCTTCTTGAGACTAGAAAGAATCTTTATGTCACCCCCTTTATTTTCTTTGTCGATATTGTTGGTTGAGTCCTTTTGAACTCTTCCATGGCCTAAGCCTCATAATGAAGGCAAGAACATGGCGATGGAAGGATAGGTAAGATGCATTGATCATATTACATGATGCAGAAGTGCGTCAGAAATGATCCGTTTGACTTTTGATGGGCCAAGAGACGTCTGATATTGAGTATTTTGTTGACCATAACTATAGATCTCACTCTTAAATTCTATCACAATTTGGAAAGTGTAGCTAAAATTGTAGCTATGTGAAATTTGAAGCATCAGGGACTTTTGTTTTTAATTTTGGGTGATTAGTAGTCTTTGATTTGTATTTGTGAATGGAAATGATTTGTATTTTATAATTAGATCGGGGTTGCTTTGACAATTTCTTATAAGTAGAGTTGATCTTTTTAGATGATAAATTATATATCTTTCCTTGCAAAAGCTTGAAGAAGCCTGTGAACGAGATTGATTTCACAAAGACCAGAGGAAGCTTGCGTCTGTTTAAAATCGTGCAATACACTAGAGATGCATGTTTTGAAAATCTATACATATGATGGATCAAAGACATGGTTAAAAATCTAGTGAGCTTCAGAGACAATCTTCCAACACTCTAGATGCTTGGTAAACAAACTTGTATGGATCTGTATAACTCTTTGCCTCACCCTCAAAGATATGCATTCATTACCTTTAACATGGAGAGCTTATTTTGAAGCTGCTTCAAAAATCTATTTGATAATGTTTCAGTGTCTATTATCAGTTCTTCTACTTGTGTACCTGTTGGTAGATCTCATGCGCTCCTAATCTAGTTTAGGTTCTTGTAAGTAATACAATTTCTGATGTACTTTACAAGAACTCTAATAACATTTATTGGTCCGATTCGAAGTTGCATATCTGTATGCATAAGAGAAACTCGAATTTAGATTCTTTTCATCAATTTATATTTCATTGGGATCATAATTATAGTTGGAGCATCTTTGCAAGAGCATCCATCATCATTCAATTTTAAACTTTGGTATCCAATGAAAAATAGAGACATAATTTCATTTTTGTTATATTTATCGGTATCTTAATTTTATCAGATACAGCGAGGCTTAAACTCTTCACATATTTGTGAATAATTACTACAATGAGGAAGAAAAACCATAACGACTGAAATTAGTGGCCCTAAAGTAATAAATATAATTGCTAGAATCTGCCATCAATTTTCCTCAGTTGATGTTCATGTTATGTGTGCATGTGTGCACACATGAGAAGAAATAACTTTTCCTAAATGATACTCTATTGCACACTTATTTTTGGACGGGAAAGAAAAAACATTTCTCAGAAGAGGAAATGAAAAAAAAAAAAAAAGAAGTCTTGGTCTTCTGCTCACCATTTCTTCCAAATAGTTGAATTGAAAAGATGGGCTTATGTTTTGTGTTATTGTTATTAATTATCATTTCTTCTTATTTATGTCATTGAGGCTGTTCGGTCATTCATTTTTTTTTTCAGTTTTACTCCGCAGATGACATTTGTTATAAGTAGTCTATAAGTATTAAGATTGTTTCTTTATCTGCTTCCTAGTTTCTGATTTATGTTTATAAGTGTTTGCTTCTAAGAATCTGTCTTGATAGTATTGGTTATTGTGCCTCATAGTACATTCCGAGTCAATATTTTTCTTTTATCTACGAAAACTTAACTAGATGATGATATCTAATCTTTTGCAGGTCGATTTTGAAGAATATGCTGCAAAAGCTAAAACTTTACCTGTAAATACTACTAACAAGAGCAAATTGATCCTGTATGGGCTTTACTAGCAAGCAACTGTCGGACCTGTGAATACTAGTATGTGCTTCTTAATATATTCTGATTCGTGATTTTCACTCTTTGCCAAACAAAATTTTGACACTTTTATCTTTTGTCTCTTTGCAGGCTGACCTGGTATATTCAATATGAGGGATAGAGCCAAATGGGAAGCTTGGAAGGCTGTTGAAGGTTTACAAAATCCACTTGACAAATCTTATATATATAAATATTAATAAATAAATATAACTTGTTGGACAAAATTTATTTCTTATTTAATATTAGTAAAATTGACAGGGGAGGAAGCCAAAGGAGGAGGCTATGAGTGACTACCTCACCAAGGTTAAACAGCTGCTCGAGGCAGCTGCTACTGTTGCTTATGCTACTTTGTCATACCTTGCTCTATGTAGTACCATGTAAGTTGTTACCTTCTATCTTGAACTTGAATCTTCTAGTGGATGTGTTAGTTATGGATTTCATCTCCTTTGTGTCTAACAATTGACACTATCTGAAATCTAATGCAGTATCTTATCATTTCATTAGTGTTTCATTCGAGTTAAGATGCAATGCGGATGTCAAGTTTTTAGGTCAGCAAAGCTAAGTGTGGGCATGTTGAATGAGCATTACCTGTAGCCCATATATTTAGTGAAGCTTCATTGATTGCCAGTAAGACTGTAAATTGTCTGTTAGGTTCTGTTCATTTTTCTCTTCAATACTACATGCTAGAGATCTTTTATCTTTGTTCAGTTTCTTCCCCGTAAAACCTAGGCGATCTGTGATAAAATTTTATTGGAAATTTAATAGTGATGAGTGTATATAACCTTGAAATGAAAAGGAGGCTTTTTATAGTTGTCTTCCTATAGTCTGATTATTTAGTGTAACAGTCCTGGTAGAAAAATCCTGTATATTTTATCCGATCTTTTGCTATGACTTTTGGGCTTCTTTCTACATCCAAATTTGTATAGAATGTGTTTTGTGAAAGGCATGGATAGTTGTAATGCAGACATTGATCGAGTGTTTTATCTTTCAGTATGCCATCCGACATTTATTTGCTTATGGTCTCTTAAAAATCTATGTCAAGCATAGTATTGGTTTTGATCACGTTGGCCTCAAAACTGTGATTGTTTTCTCTAATAGACTCGATTGCTCAAAAGGAACTTTGCTTTATGGAGTTAATTAGGCAAGACATTCTTTTTTAGAAGAAAATGGTCAGTCTGATTCCAACAAACAAGATTTTCTTTTTGCTTTTTCCATTAGATTCTCGTTTGCTACCTCCAAATAATGTAGCTTACAATTCTGTTTTCTTATTTGCAACTCAAGCCTTTTGCCTTCCTTTTCTTCCATATCAACTACAGGAACGCAATGAATTTTGGGTTCTCAAATTTGTAATTTCATCAACTCTCTATTGAACTCAAGTTTGAATTCGTGGCATACTCTCTGAATGAGGTGGATTATTTTGTGTGTAACATGCATAGAGATTCCAGTAAATGCTAGTTCTTAGATCATGGCATGATTTCTATTCAACTCAAGCTTGAAATGACATGCATAACTGATCTAGGAAGAACCGCAAACAAAGATAATTTCTGATGGTAACTGGGATAAGTAGTAGATAGTAGAAAATTTTTCAATGAAACTATTCTGATGACAGCAGCAAAATGATTGTCACGCCAAAAATTTGATGAGGTCATAAGTCATTTGAATTGGATTCTTGGTTTTGTCTTCATTTATATCCTCTGCCAATGCCTCTCTTTTTTTGCTGCAACTTCAAGTATTTTGGTTTTGTGGCTGCTGCATGGCTGACTGCAGCCGGAATTTGTCTCATACACATGGTTAAATCATCAAGAACAATTTTAGTCAAACTGTGTTCTTACCTTCTTTTTGTTTGAATCCAAACTCCTTTTTTAAGTATCTTGGTAACTGGGATAAGTAGTATATGGTAGAAAATTTTTCAATGAAACTATTCTGATAACGGCAGCAAAATGATTGTTACAGTCAAAATTTTGATGAAGTCATGAAGTCATTGCAATTGGATTCTTGGTTGTCTTCATTTATAACCTTTGCCAATGCCTGTGTATTTTTGCTGCAACTTCAAGCATTATGATTTTGTTGCTGCTGCATGGTTGACTGCAGTAGGAATTTGTCTCATACACATGGGTAAATCATCAAGAACAATTTTAGTCAAACTGTGTTCTTACCTTCTTTTTGTTTGAATCTAAACTCCTTTTTTAAGTATCTTGGTAACTGGGATAAGTAGTATATGGTAGAAAATTTTTCAATGAAACTATTCTGATGACGGCAGCAAAATGATTGTTACAGTCAAAATTTTGATGAAGTCATGAAGTCATTGCAATTGGATTCTTGGTTGTCTTCATTTATAACCTTTGCCAATGCCTGTGTATTTTTGCTGCAACTTCAAGCATTATGATTTTGTTGCTGCTGCATGGTTGACTGCAGTAGGAATTTGTCTCGTACACATGGTTAAATCATCAAGAACAATTTTAGTCAAACTGTGTTCTTACCTTCTTTTTGTTTGAATCCAAACTCCTTTTTTAAGTATCTTGGTAACTGGGATAAGTAGTATATGGTAGAAAATTTTTCAATGAAACTATTCTGATGACGGCAGCAAAATGATTGTTACAGTCAAAATTTTGATGAAGTCATGAAGTCATTGCAATTGGATTCTTGGTTGTCTTCATTTATAACCTTTGCCAATGCCTGTGTATTTTTGCTGCAACTTCAAGCATTATGATTTTGTTGCTGTTGCATGGTTGACTGCAGTAGGAATTTGTCTCATACATATGGTTAAATCATCAAGAACAATTTTAGTCAAACTGTGTTCTTACCTTCTTTTTGTTTGAATCCAAACTCCTTTTTTAAGTATCTTGGTAACTGGGATAAGTAGTATATGGTAGAAAATTTTTCAATGAAACTATTCTGATGACGGCAGCAAAATGATTGTTACAGTCAAAATTTTGATGAAGTCATGAAGTCATTGCAATTGGATTCTTGGTTGTCTTCATTTATAACCTTTGCCAATGCCTGTGTATTTTTGCTGCAACTTCAAGCATTATGATTTTGTTGCTGCTGCATGGTTGACTGCAGTAGGAATTTGTCTCATACACATGTTAAAAGCATCAAGAACAAATTTAGTCAAACTGTGTTCTTACCTTTTTTATTTGTTTGAATCCAAACTCTCTTTTTCAAGTATCTTGCCTTCTTGATCACCTCTCTGGATGCTGATGAGCTTAAACTCTGCAATAAGAATAATTTGGCTTGGCTAAGTTTAAATGCTTGAGGAGAGGGAAAAACTCAAAATATCTTTCTTTTTCTTCTATTTTGCTTTATTTCTACATCACTAGTGCCACATGATGAAGGAGATGACTTTTTGTTCTTCCTATTTGATACTTCTGTCCCTGAATTCTTTCTACATCTCTAGTGCGGCATGATTACTTTAATAGAGCTTGGTTTCCTCGCAATGCTCATATAGATACTTGCCTATTGACAACTTCAACTAGAAATGCTTGTCTGGTCGGTTGTACCTAAATGCTTCGAATTTTTTATTGTACTAACCTTGTTTGTGCTGAAATTTAGATGGATAAATTTATTGACTTTCTAAACAGTAATAAAAACACAGATATACCTGGAGAAATATATATATATATATATTCAAGTGCTTAATGATCCATTTTAACTGACCTTTTGCTTTTAAAAATGTCAGGTCGTCCTCGATATCGAAGTAAAGATCATGCAGGACTAGGATCCTAAAAGAAAGCAGGGCACCATGACTCCTTTGTCAGATCATGTTATAATTCATGCCTCAAAGGAGGAAGAGGAGTTACATTCCAAAAGAATTTGAATGCTACAACCTTTGCAAAAGGAATTAGGATTACATTTCTTCTTCATAAGCTTTAGGATTACATTTCTTCTTCATAAGCTTCCGGCATGTAACAAGACAAAGTTCTTCTGATTTATGCACTTGAACTAGTCATAGATTAACATGAAGGAAGATTGGGAGTCCTTGGGCCCATATCTTAGTTTGTTCCAATCTTCTCAGGAGTGTTATTTGTTCTTATCATTTGTTTTGAAAACCGACGTGGTTACTCCCACAAATTTTTACTGTTTTGTAGACTTGATATTAATTATTTGAATTCGTATGTAACTTCCAAAGCTGGAATAGTAGACTCAGATTGGTTGTTTAAATTCATTTAAAATTCTGAATATGTAATTTAGATGTAATTGATAATTTTTTCGAGTCGTATGATGAATGGTATGTTCTTCTATCTCAATTGTCTTGTATTTCTTAACGGTGGCTTATCAGGACTAGTTGTTGATACTATGATATTCATCTAATGAATTTAACATGATGCAGACGTTGTTCTCGCTCACTATTGAAATCACATTTCTGGAGAGAATGCATTTCCTACTATGATGTGTGTGTTTAATCTTTTGCATATCAGTTAGAATTTTTTTGGCCATTATCAATTGCTTCAAACCTTGGAATTTTTTTATCGATTCAGTGATAAAAGGTTTGGTTTTCGATAGTATCGATTCAGTGATTAAAGGTTTTTAACGATGGTTTGACTTGCAGCTTTGTTATTTGTTTCTGTTGTTGTTGTGGACTTCACTCGGAAACAAAAAAGTCATTGATTGGATTCTTGGTTTTGTCTTCATTTATAACCTTTGCCAATGCCTGTGTTTTTTTACTGCAACTTCAAGCATTATGATTTTGTTGCTACTGCATGGTTGACTGCAGTAGGAATTTGTCTCATACACATGTTGAAAGCATCAAGAACAATTTTAGTCAAACTGTGTTCTTACATTTCTTTTTTTTGTTAGAATCCAAATTCTCTTTTTCAAGTATCTTGCCTTCTTGATCACCCCTCTCGATGCTGATGAGCTTAAACTCTGCAATAAGAATAATTTGGCTTGGCTAAGTTTAAATGCTTTTGGCTTGGCTAAGTTTAAATGCTTGAGGAGAGGGAAAAACTCAAAATATCTTTCTTTTTCTTCTATTTTGTTTTATTTCTACTAGTGCCACATGATAAAGGAGATGACTTTTTGTTCGTCCTATTTGATACTTCTGTCCCTGAATTCTTTCTACATCTCTATTGCGGTATGATTACTTTCATAGAGTTTGGTTTCCTCGCAATGCTCATATAGATACTTGCCTATTGACAACTTCAACTAGAAATGCTTGTCTGGTAGGTTGTACCTAAATGCTTCGAATTTTTTATTGTACTAATCTTGTTTGTGCTAAAATTTAGATGGATGAATTTATTGACTTTCTAAATAGTAATAAAAACACAGATATACCTGGAGAAATATATAAATATATATATATATATATATATTCAAGTGCTTAATGATCCATTTTGCTTTTAAAAATGTCAGGGCGTCCTCGATATCGAAGTAAAGATCATGCAGGACTAGGATCCTAAAAGAAAGCAGGGCACCATGACTCCTTTGCCAGATCATGTTATAATTCATGCCTCAAAGGAGGAAGAGGAGTTACATTCCAAAAGAATTTGAATGCTACAACCTTTGCAAAAGGAATTAGGATTACATTTCTTCTTCATAAGCTTCCGGCATGTAACAAGACAAAGTTCTTCTGATTTATGCGCTTGAACTAGTCATAGATTAACATGAAGGAAGATTGGGAGTCCTTGGGCCCATATCTTAGTTTGTTCCAATCTTCTCAGGAGTGTTATTTGTTCTTATCATTTGTTTTGAAAACCGACGTGGTTACTCCCACAAATTTTTACTGTTTTGTAGACTTGATATTAATTATTTGAATTCGTATGTAACTTCCAAAGCTGGAATAGTAGACTCAGATTGGTTGTTTAAATTCATTCAAAATTCTGAATATGTAATTTAGATGTAATTGATAATTTTTTCGAGTCGTATGATGAATGGTATGTTCTTCTATCTCAATTGTCTTGTATTTCTTAACGGTGGCTTATCAGGACTAGTTGTTGATACTATGATATTCATCTAATGAATTTAACATGATGCAGATTTCTGGAGAGAATGCATTTCCTACTATGATATGTGTGTTTAATCTTTTGCATATCAGTTAGAATTTTTTTGGGCATTGTCAATTGCTTCAAACCATGGAATTTTTTTATCGATTCAGTGATTAAAGGTTTGGTTTTCGATAGTATCGATTCAGTGATTAAAGGTTTTTAACGATGGATTGACTTGCAGCAGCTTTGTTATTTGTTTCTGTTGTTGTTGTGGACTTCACTCGGAAACAAAAAAGTTGGAACATGTTTCCAAAAGATGATTGATCAAATTTGCTGCCTTGCCTTCGATACCAGTCGTCCAAACCAGCAAAGTCTGAGGTTGAGAGAACCTGTTGATATCATATGATCACTCTTTCTCTTTGAACTTGACGAAACAACATTGATACCATTTCTTATATATGCCATCATATTAAGGAAACAACAAACAAAACATGAGATGAAAATTGAACTTTGTTATGGCCAATATTTACAAGAACATAAAATTTTCTTTCCCTTCCAATGTTATGATATACATGAACAAACATCATTTTCCGTATAAGTTTTCATACAAGCAAGCTACAAATCCAACCACCAGGTCATAGTCGAATCAATAGGGAAGTCGTAATTATCATCTATGATCTCCGTCTGCTCACACCCAACAATGTCGATCGATGACGACGACGAAGCCGCTGCGACCGTGGTTGAATCAGTGTTGGTGCCAAACATCATCGTGTCATCGGACATCAACAAGGCATGGACATGTTCCAGGCTCGCGAAGAAGTCATCGTCGGTGCTGTACATCTGCTCACACGCAACCAAGTCTATCAACGACGATGAGGAGGAAACATCTGCGACCGTGGTCGTATCAATCCGAGTGTCATCGGACATCGAGAGAAGATCGACAAGGGCTGGCGGTGAGGCCTTCGGGATGGTAGTCGTGGCTGTGTCGGTGTCATCCGACATCGGCAAGGCTTCAAGCTCTCCGGCGAAGAACGCATCGTCGGTGCAGTTCTGCACACCGCCAAGATCGACCGACGACGAAGATGAAGCCAAGAATGCTTCCAGTTCTTCCGTAGTTATCGGGAGCTCACCTCCACCAACGTCCATTGATGATGGAGAGGCGGCTGCGACTCCGGCTTCGTTCGGTGCAACGGAGTCGACAGAGGAAAGATGACTCTCCGGGGGTGGGGGTGTCACAGCAGGAGCCAATGAGGGATGTTGCACCACCGCGGTTGGAGGTGGTGAGACGTCGGATTGCACCACCGCGGTTGGAGGTGGTGAGACGTCGGATTGCACCACCGCGGTTGGATGTGGTGAGACGTCCGACTGCAATGCTCTGCCGGGATGTGCAACCAACCCCCAGCATGGCTTCTTTGAGAGAGTCGATGCTTTTGCCGAGAGAGTAGAAGATTCGTCTCTATTTCTCTTTAGCCCAACGAAGCTGTCGCCGGTGACCGTGTCTGTCGCGGCCTCCGAGGTGGTCTCAACCGTTTTGATGGTGGTGCCGCCGGAGTAGGCACAATGCGAGCTTCTCTTGACGTGACAGAGAACTCGTCTCTCGAAGCCGCCGGACGAACACATTTCGAACTCGTACATCGTCCACCCGGAGTTCTTCCGCCGACCATCGTTGAAAGAAAGGCAGCTCTTTCGCCCGACCACCATCTCGCGCCCGCCGACCATGGACTTAACGGTTTCTTGCTTTTTGTACAGAGTCCAAGAACCGCTGCCGGCCTTTCGATCGACGCGCGAGCCGCCGCTGTTCTTGGGCTTGCGCTCCGCAAAGAAATAGCCCTCCTGCCGATCGCTGCCGAGAAGATTCCACGGCTCGGTGCCGTAGACGTCCGCGAAGGCGACAGCGCGGCCAGGGAGCGGTGCGCCGGCGACCCAGTTGGCGAGGTAGTCAACCAAGAGTTCCTCCGCCGTGGGAAGGAACCTGTAGCCGCTCGGTACGAGGTCGATGGGCTCCATGGATGGACGACCAAAGACGGTTTCTTGACTAGGGGAGGAGAGGAAATCAACGAGGAGGAGAATGGAGCAGAGGAGAGGCGAGAGGCGCAGGGGCGAGAAGACGGAGTGAGAGTGGGAGAGGCGTGCGATATATATATGTAGGCAATGGGCGCGCAGAGTGATTCTTGAAGCGTGTTTCCTGTTCTGGATTCCGAATCCCCAAATTAATTATATTTATAAGATTTTAGCGTCGTATTATATATTTAATTTGACATTAACTTTCGCACGTGCTCATCTTCTTTGTGGCTCCAAATCCACCGAGCCCTTCGCCCCGTTCGATCTGTCTCTGCTCGGGAACGGAGGTGAGCATTTTGTCCGAAACACCTCATTTTTCAGCGTAATGCATGGATTTTAGGGCTGATTTTGAGTTTTCTTCGATCGATTTCAGGTTGGTTCGATGATCGCGAAGACGGAGGAGGTATGTGAGCTGCTTCCTCCAGTATTGCCTTGTGGTTTGAGGGTGGGAGCTGACGGAACCAATCAGAGGGACGAGGAGGGTGATCATTTGCCCCTGTATGCCAACGAGGTCCTTCGCATGTTGATTTCGATCTGGAACGCATTGATCCATCGAAAATCCAAATGCATATTGTTTTGAATCCGAGGCCTATAATGACGTGCGCGTACATAATAATCTCTCGGTCCTTCGCGACCCGGCGACGCAACCGGGAATCCAAAGACGCGGAGGAGGAGGAATAGAGAGCGCGATGGGTCTGCAGGTGATGAGAACAACATCGCCACTTGATTTCTGATCCTCTTTTCCTGTTGTTGTGTTCTATTTTGCTAATTTTTCCCTTTTTTTTGGGGATGTGGTGACCTAATCTTAGAGCTCTGACTGTGCGTGTATGTTAGTCATAATGATCTTATTTTGCTTAGAACATCTGCAGTTCTTTGGCTGGTTATTCTTCGATTTGAACCTTTCAAGCTGTTGTATGGAGCCATATGCTGACATTCATGTAGTTTCATGGATCTGGAGAGCATGAATGCATGAGGCCCCTTTCTCAGTTAAGATCAGAGGCTTCCTTGATCATTTGGTGAAGGGTTGATTTAGTAGTTAGTGTCTGATCGATTTGTACAGTGATTAGCTTCTTGAGACTAGAAAGAATCTTTATGTCACCCCCTTTATTTTCTTTGTCGATATTGTTGGTTGAGTCCTTTTGAACTCTTCCATGGCCTAAGCCTCATAATGAAGGCAAGAACATGGCGATGGAAGGATAGGTAAGATGCATTGATCATATTACATGATGCAGAAGTGCGTCAGAAATGATCCGTTTGACTTTTGATGGGCCAAGAGACGTCTGATATTGAGTATTTTGTTGACCATAACTATAGATCTCACTCTTAAATTCTATCACAATTTGGAAAGTGTAGCTAAAATTATAGCTATGTGAAATTTGAAGCATCAGGGACTTTTGTTTTTAATTTTGGGTGATTAGTAGTCTTTGATTTGTATTTGTGAATGGAAATGATTTGTATTTTATAATTAGATCGGGGTTGCTTTGACAATTTCTTATAAGTAGAGTTGATCTTTTTAGATGATAAATTATATATCTTTCCTTGCAAAAGCTTGAAGAAGCCATATCGTGAAGGATGGAGTTTTAGTGTTCAGTCTGGTGAACGAGATTGATTTCACAAAGACCAGAGGAAGCTTGCGTCTGTTTAAAATCGTGCAATACACTAGAGATGCATGTTTTGAAAATCTATACATATGATGGATCAAAGACATGGTTAAAAATCTAGTGAGCTTCAGAGACAATCTTCCAACACTCTAGATGCTTGGTAAACAAACTTGTATGGAACTGTATAACTCTTTGCCTCACCCTCAAAGATATGCATTCATTACCTTTAACATGGAGAGCTTATTTTGAAGCTGCTTCAAAAATCTATTTGATAATGTTTCAATGTCTATTATCAGTTCTTCTACTTGTGTACCTGTTGGTAGATCTCATGCGCTCCTAATCTAGTTTTGGTTCTTGTAAGTAATACAATTTCTGATGTACTCTACAAGAACTCTAATAACATTTATTGGTCCGATTCGAAGTTGCATATCTGTATGCATAAGAGAAACTCGAATTTAGATTCTTTTCATCAATTTATATTTCATTGGGATCATAATTATAGTTGGAGCATCTTTGCAAGAGCATCCATCATCATTCAATTTTAAACTTTGGTATCCAATGAAAAATAGAGACATAATTTCATTTTTGTTATATTTATTGGTATCTTAATTTTATCAGATACAGCGAGGCTTAAACTCTTCACATGTTTGTGAATAATTGCTATAATGAGGAAGAAAAACCATAACGCCTGAAATTAGTGGCCCTAAAGTAATAAATATAATTGCTAGAATCTGCTATCAATTTCCCTCTGTCGATGTTCATGTTATGTGTGCATGTGTGCACACATGAGAAGAAACAACTTTTCCTAAATGATACTCTATTGCACACTTATTTTTGGACGCGAAAGAAAAAACATTTCTCAGAAGAGGAAAAGAAAAAAAATAAAAGAAGTCTTGGTCTTCTGCTCCCCATTTCTTCCAAATAGTTGAATTGAAAAGATGGGCTTATGTTTTGTGTTATTGTTATTATTTATCATTTCTTCTTATTTATGTCATTGAGGCTGTTCGGTCATTCATTTTTTTTTTCAGTTTTACTTAGCAGATGACCTTTGTTATAAGTAGTCTATAAGTATTAAGATTGTTTCTTTATCTGCTTCCTAGTTTCTGATTTATATTTATAAGTGTTTGCTTCTAAGAATCTGTCTTAATAGTATTGGTTATTGTGCCTCACAGTACATTCCGAGTCAATATATTTCTTTTATCTGCGAAAACTTAACTAGATGATGATATCTAATCTTTTGCAGGTAGATTTTGAAGAATATGCTGCAAAAGCTAAAACTTTGCCTGTAAATACTACTAACAAGAGCAAATTGATCCCGTATGGGCTTTACTAGCAAGCAACTGTCGGACCAGTGAATACTAGAATGTGCTTCTTAATATATTCTGATTCGTGATTTTCATTCTTTGCCAAACAAAATTTTGACACTTTTATCTTTTGTCTCTTTGCAGGCTGACCTGGTATATTCAATATGAGGGATAGAGCCAAATGGGAAGCTTGGAAGGCTTTTAAAGGTTTACAAAATCCACTTGAAAAATCTTATATATATAAATATAAATAAATATATATAACTTGTTGGACAAAATTTATTTCTTATTTAATATTAGTAAAATTGATAGGGGAGGAAGCCAAAGGAGGAGGCTATGAGTGACTACCTCACCAAGGTTAAACAGCTGCTCGAGGCAGCTGCTACTGCTGCTTATGCTACTTTGTCAAACCTTGCTCTATGTAGTACCATGTAAGCTGTTACCTTCTATCTTGAACTTGAATCTTCTAGTGGATTTGTTAGTTATGGATTTCATCTCCTTTGTGTCTAACAATTGACACTATCTGAAGTCTAATGCAGTATCTTATCATTTCATTAGTGTTTCATTCGAGTTAAGATGCATGCGGATGTCAAGTTTTTAGGTCAGCAAAGCTAAGTGTGGGCATGTTGAATAAGCATTACCTGCAGCCCATATATTTAGTGAAGCTTCATTGATTCCCAGTAAGACTGTAAATTGTCTGTTAGGTTCTGTTTATTTTTCTCTTCAGTACTACATGCTAGAGATCTTTTATCTTTGTTTAGTTTCTTCCCCTTAAAACCTAGGCGATCTGTGATAAAATTTTATTGAAAATTTAATAGTGATGAGTGTATATAACCTTGAAATGAAAAGGAGGCTTTTTATAGTTGTCTTCCTATAGTCTGATTATTTAGTGTAACAGTCATGGTAGAAAAATCCTGTATATTTTATCCGATCTTTTGCTATGACTTTTGGGCTTCTTTCTACATCCAAATTTGTATAGAATGTGTTTTGTGAAAGGCATGGATAGTTGTAATGCAGACATTGATCGAGTGTTTTATCTTTCAGTATGTCATCCGACATTTATTTGCTTATGGTCTCTTAAAAATCTGTGTCAAGCATAGTATTGGTTTTGATCACGTTGGCCTCAAAACTGTGATAGTTTTCTCTAATAGACTCGATTGCTCAAAAGGAACTTTGCTTTATGGAGTTAATTAGACAAGACATTCTTTTTTAGAAGAAAATGGTCAGTCTGATTCCAACAAACAAGATTTTCTTTTTCCTTTTTCCATTAGATTCTCGTTTGCTACCTCCAAATAATGTAGCTTACAATTCTGTTTTCCTATTTGCAACTCAAGCCTTTTGCCTTCCTTTTCTTCCATATCAACTACAGGAACGCAATGAATTTTGGGTTCTCAAATTTGTAATTTCATCAACTCTCTATTGAACTCAAGTTTGAATTCCTGGCATACTCTCTGAATGAGGTGGATTATTTTGTGTGTAACATGCATAGAGATTCCAGTAAATGCTAGTTCTTAGATCATGGCATGATTCTGTTCAACTCAAGTTTGAAATGACATGCATAACTGATCTTGGAAGAACAGCAAACAAAGATAATTTCTGATGGTAACTGGGATAAGTAGTATATGGTAGAAAATTTTTCGATGAAACTTTTCTGATGACGGCAGCAAAATGATTGTTGCAGTCAAAATTTTGATGAAGTCATTAAGTCATTGCAATTGGATTCTTGGTTTTTTCTTCATTTATAACGGTTGCCAATGCCTGTGTTTTTTTGCTGCAACTTCAAGCATTATGATTTTGTTGCTGCTGCATGGTTGACTGCAGTAGGAATTTGTCTCATACATATGTTGAAAGCATCAAGAACAATTTTAGTCAAACTGTGTTCTTAACTTTTTTTATTGTTTGAATCCAAACTCTCCTTTTCAAGTATCTTGCCTTCTTGATCACCTCTCTGGATGCTGATGAGCTTAAACTCTGCAATAAGAATAATTTGGCTTGGCTAAGTTTAAATGCTTGAGGAGAGGGAAAAACTCAAAATATCTTTCTTTTTCTTCTATTTTGTTTTATTTCTACATCTCTAGTGCCACATGATAAAGGAGATGACTTTTTGTTCTTCCTATTTGATATTTCTGTCCCTGAATTCTTTCTACATCTTTAGTGCGGCATGATTGCTTTAATAGAGCTTGGTTTCCTCGCAATGCTCATATAGATACTTGCCTATTGACAACTTCAACTAGAAATATTTGTCTGGTAGGTTGTACCTAAATGCTTCGAATTTTTTATTGTACTAACCTTGTTTGTGCTGAAATTTAGATGGATGAATATATTGACTTTCTAAACAGTAATAAAAACACAGATATACCTGGAGAAATATATATATATATATATATATTCAATCCATTTTAACTGACCTTTTGCTTTTAAACATGTCAGGGTGTCCTCGATATCGAAGTAAAGATCATGCTGGACTAGGATCCTAAAAGAAAGCAGGGCACCATTACTCCTTTGCCAGATCATTTTACAATTCATGCCCCAAAGGAGGAAGAGGAGTTACACTCCTGAAGAATTTGAATGCTACAACCTTTGTAGAAGGAATTAGGATTACATTTCTTCTTCATAAGCTTCCTTCCGGCATGTAACAAGACAAAGTTCTTCTGATTTATGTGGCTGAACTAGTCGTAGATTAACATGAAGGAAGATTGGGAGTCCTTAGACCCATATCTTAGTTTGTTCCAATCTTCTCAGGAGTGTTATTTGTTCTTATCATTTGTTTTGAAAACCGACGTGGTTACTCCCACAAATTTTTACTGTTTTGTAGACTTGATGTTAGTTATTTGAATTCGTATGTAACACTTCCAAAGCTGGAATAGTAGACTCAGATTGGTTGTTTAAATTCATTCAAAATTCTGAATATGTAATTTAGATATAATTTAACAATTTTTTCGAGTCTGGTATGTTCTTCTATCTCAATTGTCTTGTATTTCTTAACGGTGGCTTATCAGGACTAGTTGTTGATACTATGATATTCATCTAATGAATTTAACATGATGCAGACGTTGTTCTCGCTCCCTATTGAAATCACATTTCTGGAGAGAATGCATTTCCTACTATGATATGTGTGTTTAATCTTTTGCATATCAGTTAGAATTTTTTTTGGCCATTGTCAATTGCTTCAAACCTTGTAATTTTTTTATCTATTCAGTGATTAAAGGTTTGGTTTTCTATAGTATCAGTGCACACCTGTTGTTTTTCTATAGTATCGATTCAGTGATTAAAGGTTTTTAACGATGGATTGACTTGCAGCTTTGTTATTTGTTTTTGTTGTTGTTGTTGTGGACTTCACTCGGAAACAAAAAGTTGGAACATGTTTCCAAAAGATGATTGGTCAAATTTGCTGCCTTGCCTCTGATACCAGTCGTCCAAACCAGCAAAGTCTGAGGTCGAGAGAAGTTGTTGATATCATATGATCACTCTCTCTTTGAACTTGATGTAACAACATTGATACCATTTCTTATAGATGCCATCATATTAAGGAAACAACAAACAAAACATGAGATGAAAATTGAACTTTGTTATGGCCAATATTTACAAGAACAAACATCATTTTCCGTATAAGCTTTCATACAAGCAAGCTATGGATCCAACCACCAGGTCATAGTCGAATCAATAGGGGTGTCATCGGACTTCACGAGGGCTTCAATCCATTGCAGGAAGTCGTCATTATCATCTATGTTCTCCGTCTGCTCACACCCAACAATCTCGATCGATGATGACGACGAAGCCGCTGCGATCGTGGTTGAATCAGTGCTGGTGCCATACATCACCGAGGCTGGAATCGTGTCATCGGACATCAAGGAGGCATGGACCCGTTCCCGGCTCACGAAGAAGTCATCGTCGGTGCTGTGCATCTGCTCGCACGCAACCAAGTCTATCGACGACGATGAGGAGGAAACATCTGCGACCGTGGTCGAATCAAACCGAGTGTCATCGGGCATCGAGAGAAGATCGACAAGGCCCGGCGGTGAGGCCTTCGGGATGGTAGTCGTGGCTGTGTCGGTGTCATCCGACATCAGGAAGGCTTCAACCTCTCTGGCGAAGAACGCATCGTCGGTGCAGTTCTGCTCACCGCCAAGATCGACCGACGACGAAGACGAAGCCCAGAATGCTTCCAGTTCTTCCGTAGTTATCGGGAGCTCACCTCCACCAACGTCCGTTGATGATGGAGAGGCGGCTGCGACTCCGGCTTCGTTCGGTGCAACGGAGTCGACCGAGGAAAGATGACTCTCCGGGGGTGGGGGTGTCACAGCAGGAGCCAATGAGGGATGTTGCACCACCGCGGTTGGAGGTGGTGAGACGTCGGACTGCAATGCTCTGCTGGGATGTGCAACCAACTCCCAGAATGGCTTCTTTGAGAGAGTCGATGCTTTTGCCGAGAGAGTAGAAGATTCGTCTCTATTTCTCTTCCGCCCAACGATGCTGTCGCCGGTGACCGTGTCTGTCGCGGCCTCCGTTAAGGTGGTCTCCACCGTTTTGATGGTGGTGCCGCCGGAGTAGGCACAATGCGAGCTTCTCTTGACGTGACAGAGAACTCGTGTCTCGAAGCCGCCGGACGAACACATCTCGAACTCGTACATCGTCCACCCGGAGTTCTTCCGCCGACCATCGTTGAAAGAAAGGCAGCTCTTTCGCCCGACCACCATCTCGCGCCCGCCGACCATGGACTTAACGGTTTCTTGCTTTTTGTACAGAGTCCAAGAACCGCTGCCGGCCTTTCGATCGACGCGCGAGCCGCCGCTGTTCTTGGGCTTGCGCTCCGCAAAGAAATAGCCCTCCTGGCGATCGCTGCCTAGAAGATTCCACGGCTCGGTGCCGTAGACGTCCGCGAAGGCGACAGCGCGGCCAGGGAGGGGTGCGCCGGCGACCCAGTTGGCGAGGTAGTCAACCAAGAGTTCCTCCGCCGTGGGAAGGAACCTGTAGCCGCTCGGTACGAGGTCGATGGGCTCCATTGATGGACGACCAAAGACGGTTTCTTGACTAGGAGAGGAGAGGAAATCAACGAGGAGGAGAATGGAGCAGAGGAGAGGCGAGGGCGAGAAGACGGAATGAGAGTGGGAGAGGCGTGCGATATATATATGTAGGCAATGGGCGCGCAGAGTGATTCTTGAAGCGTGTTTCCTGTTCTGGATTCCGAATCCCCAAATTAATTATATTTATAAGATTTTAGCGTCGTATTATATATTTAATTTGAAATTAACTTTCGCACGTGCTCATCTTCTTTGTGTCTCCAAATCCACCGAGCCCTTCGCCCCGTTCGATCTGTCTCTGCTCGGGAACGGAGGTGAGCATTTTGTCCGAAACACCTCATTTTTCAGCGTAATGCATGGATTTTAGGGCTGATTTTGAGTTTTCTTCGATCGATTTCAGGTTGGTTCGATGATCGCGAAGACGGAGGAGGTGTGTGCGCTGCTTCCTCCAGTATTGCCTTGTGGTTTGAGGGTGGGAGCTGACGGAACCAATCAGAGGGACGAGGAGGGTGATCATTTGCCCCTGTATGCCAACGAGGTCCGTCGCATGTTGATTTCGATCTGGAACGCATTGATCCATCGAAAATCCAAATGCATATTGTTTTGAATCCGAGGCCTATAATGACGTGCGCGTACATAATAATCTCTCGGTCCTTCGCGACCCGGCGACGCAACCGGGAATCCAAAGACGCGGAGGAGGAGGAATAGAGAGCGCGATGGGTCTGCAGGTGATGAGAACAACATCGCCACTTGATTTCTGATCCTCTTTTCCTGTTGTTGTGTTCTATTTTGCTAATTTTTCCCTTTTTTTTGGGGATGTGGTGACCTAATCTTAGAGCTCTGACTGTGCGTGTATGTTAGTCATAATGATCTTATTTTGCCTAGAACATCTGCAGTTCTTTGGCTGGTTATTCTTCGATTTGAACCTTTCAAGCTGTTGTATGGAGCCATATGCTGACATTCATGTAGTTTCATGGATCTGGAGAGCATGAATGCATGAGGCCCCTTTCTCAGTTAAGATCAGAGGCTTCCTTGATCATTTGGTGAAGGGTTGATTTAGTAGTTAGTGTCTGATCGATTTGTACAGTGATTAGCTTCTTGAGACTAGAAAGAATCTTTATGTCACCCCCTTTATTTTCTTTGTCGATATTGTTGGTTGAGTCCTTTTGAACTCTTCCATGGCCTAAGCCTCATAACGAAGGCAAGAACATGGCGATGGAAGGATAGGTAAGATGCATTGATCATATTACATGATGCAGAAGTGCGTCAGAAATGATCCGTTTGTCTTTTGATGGGCCAAGAGACGTCTGATATTGAGTATTTTGTTGACCATAACTATAGATCTCACTCTTAAATTCTATCACAATTTGGAAAGTGTAGCTAAAATTGTAGCTATGTGAAATTTGAAGCATCAGAGACTTTTGTTTTTAATTTTGGATGAATAGTAGTCTTTGATTTGTATTTGTGAATGGAAATGATTTGTATTTTATAATTAGATCGGGGTTGCTTTGACAATTTCTTATAAGTAGAGTTGATCATTTTAGATGGTAAATTATATATCCTTGCAAAAGCTTGAAGAAGCCATATCATAAAGGATGGAGTTTTAGTGTTCAGTCTAGCGAACGAGATTGATTTCACAAAGACCATAGGAAGCATGCGCCTGTTTAAAATCGTGCGATACACTAGAGATGCATGTTTTGAAAATCTATACATATGATGGATAAAGACATGGTTAAAAATCTAGTGAGCTTCAGAGACAATCTTCCAACACTCTTGATGCCTGGAAAACAAACTTGTATGGATCTGTATAACTCTTTGCCTCACCCTCAAGGATATACATTACCTTTAACATGGAGAGCTTATTTTGAACCTACTTCAAAAATCTATTTGAGACTGTTTCATGTGTCTATTATCAGTTCTTCTATTTGTGTACTTGTTGATAGATCTCATGCACTCCTAATCTAGTTTTGGTTCCTGTAGGTAATACCATTTCTGATGTACTCTAAAAGAACTCTGATAACATTCAATGGTCCAATTCCAAGTTGCATATCTGTATGCATAAGAATAACTGGAATGTAGATCCTTTTCATCAATTTATATTTCATTGGATTCATAATAATAGTTGGAGAATCTTTGCAAGAGCATCGTCCATCATCATTCAATTTTAAATTTTGGTATCTAATGAAAAATAGAGACAATTTCATTTATGTTATATCTATGAAAAAAATATGAAGTTGGTATCTTAATTTTTTCAGATACAGCGAGGCTTAAACTCTTCAAATGTTTGTGAATAATTGCTACAATGAGCAAGAAAAACCATAACGCCTGAAATTAGTGGCCCTAAAGTAATAAATATAATTGCTAGAATCTGCTATCAATTTTCCCCAGTTGATGTTCTTGTTATGTGTGCATGTGTGCACACATAAGAAGAAACAACTTTTCCTAAATCATACTCTATTGCACACTTATTTTTGGACGCGAAAGAAAAAACATTTCTCAGAAGAGGAAAAGAAAACAAATAAAAGAAGTCTTGGTCTTCTGCTCCCCATTTCTTCCAAATAGTTGAATTGAAAAGATGGACTTATTTTTGTGTTATTGTTATTAATTATCATTTCTTCTTATTTATGTCATTGAGGCTGTTCGGTCATTCATTTTTTTTTCATTTTTACTTAGCATATGACCTTTGTTATATGTAGTCCATAAGTATTAAGATTGTTTCTTTATTTGTTTCCTAGTTTCTGATTTATTTTTATAAGTGTTTGCTTCTAAGAATCTGTCTTGATAGTATTGGTTATTGTGCCACATAGTACATTTCGAGTCAATATATTTCTTTTATCTGCGAAAACTTAACTAGATGATGATATCTAATCTTTTGCAGGTAGATTTTGAAGAATATGCTGCAAAAGCTAAAACGTTACCTGTAAATACTACTAAGAAGAGCAAATTGTTCCTGTATGGGCTTTACTACCAAGCGACTGTCGGACCAGTGAATACTAGAATGTGCTCCTTAATATATTCTGATTCGTTATTTTCAATCTTTGCCAAATAAAATTTTGACACTTTTATCTTTTGTTTCTTTGCAGGTTGACCTGGTATATTCAATATGAGGGATAGAGCCAAATGAGAAGCTTGGAAGGCTGTTGAAGGTTTACAAAATCCACTTGACAAATCTTATATATATAAATATAAATAAATATATATAACTTGTTGGACAAAATTTATTTCTTATTTAATATTAGTAAAATTGACAGGGGAGGAAGCCAAAGGAGGAGGCTATGAGTGACTACCTCACCAAGGTTAAACAGCTGCTCGAGGCAGCTGCTACTGCTGCTTATGCTACTTTGTCACGCCTTGCTCAATGTAGTACCATGTAAGCTGTTACCTTCTATCTTGAACTTGAATCTTCTAGTGGATGTGTTAGTTATGGATTTCATCTCCTTTGTGTCTAACAATTGACACTATCTGAAATCTAATGCAGTATCTTATCATTTCATTAGTGTTTCATTCGAGTTAAGATGCATGCGGATGTCAAGTTTTTAGGTCAGCAAAGCTAAGTGTGGGCATGTTGAATGAGCATTACCTGCAGCCCATATATTTAGTGAAGCTTTATTGATTCCCGGTAAGACTATAAATTGTCTGTTAGGTTCTGTTCATTTTTCTCTTCAGCACTACATGCTAGAGATCTTTTATCTTTGTTCAGTTTCTTCCCCTTAAAACCTAGGCGATCTGTGATAAAATTTTATTGGAAATTTAATAGTGATGAGTGTATATTACCTTGAAATGAAAAGGAGGCTTTTTATAGTTGTCTTCCTATAGTTTGATTATTTAGTCTAACAATCGTGGTAGAAAAATCCTGTATATTTTATCCGATCTTTTGCTATGACTTTTGGGCTTCTTTCTACATCCAAATTTGTATAGAATGTGTTTTGTGAAAGGCATGGATAGTTGTAATGCAGACATTGATCGAGTGTTTTATCTTTCGGTATGCCATCTGACATTTATTTGCTTATGGTCTCTTAAAAATCTTTGTCATGCATATATATTATTAAAAAAATGAGAAAAAAAATAATTTTTAAAGGTTAAAATCAAATGCCTTATCATATTCAAATATTTTTTTTAGTTTTAAAAAAATATTTTTTACGAAGTTAAATTAATAAGATTTGTGAGCCCCTTTTTCCATAAAGATGTTTATTTTATTGTAAGATTTCCCTAGAATAATCCTCAATGTTATATATTTTTGCATTGAGCATCTCATTTTTTTTTTTTTTTGCAGTTCAGTTTATTTTTCATAAATGATAAAACTATCATTAAATGATTAATTGATGGAAATTAAATTCTTTTTTATTTGGTTTTTATTTAGTTGAAACCCTTAAATTGTTCATTATTTTAATTTTATACATTACAAAAAGATTAGCATTATTAATATATAATTAAAATTATACATTTTCAAAATAACTAGTTAAAAATTGATTTAAACATTATAAAATAATAAACTAAGATCCATTTATATGATTATATTTTTATTTTTAAATAATATCTTTTATTTAATATGTCAAAGTTTGATGTGTCTTTTTTTAATGTCGTCATCCGATGCTCGACCATTGAGATGGCAATCGAAGCGATCTCCAATCTTCACTCACACAAAGTTTCACGAACCCTAACGTTAAGTATCTCCCTAGATTGTTTCTTATTGTAACACTTTGTGGATTTTATTTTCCTATGTTCTAGTTTGTTGGTGATGGTGTGTTCTTTGCGGAGCTTAGTGACGTCCTCACAAGAACCACTGAGCTGTGGACGGGTACTCCAGTGTTGAGGTCAGCATCGGTGATCATTATTAGAGCCGCCAGGACCCTGAACGTACTTGATATCGATCTCCAATCTATGTTAAGCCTTGGTGGTACACCCGATTTGGACTTCGTATCATAATTGTGTATGGTGAGAAGGGGAGAAGGATATTGGAGTTGACTTCTGTGGTCCAGTAAAGATTCAACTTTTTGGAAAATGGTGTGGAGCTCTACACCGAAGGTCAACAACAGAGGGCTTTGTGCAATTGCTTGGGCTATCTTTCTGGTACAAGCTTCTCGGAGGTGAGCTCATCGTTAGACATTTTGTCTGTGGCAATTTAATTTAGATTTTGTCTATCTTGCTTGAAAAAAAGGTTTTTCATTGGAATTGTTTGTCTAAGATGCTTGAAAGAACTTACAAGTGAGTGTGCCACATTCATGCAGTTTTTCATTGGAATCAGTTTAACAATTATGAGGACATTCTGGTTCTTCCTTGCATGGCCTTTGTTTAAATATGGGTTTGAGACTAGATGATTTGTGTGCAATTGGTTGTAAAGTGATTCCTTGCATTAAGTAAGCTTTCCATTCTTATTATGCATTTGTTGGTTGTAATCTTTTGGCCTCTGCTGTTCTAATTTTGGGGTCTTTAGCAACAATGCATAAAATGAAAACTATTCAGTCGATGATAGTGGTCAGACAACCATGGATGGATCCACAAATGACTTGACTACAGTTTCAGTTTGTTCATTAATACCATCTCATATATAGTTGTACACCTTACAATGCTTTAATAGAACTTGGTTTTCTAGCATTGCTCATATAACGACTTGCCTATTGATAACTTCAAACTAGAAATACTTGTCTGTTGTGTCTAAATGCTTCAAATTTTTTACTACAGTAACATTGCTTGTGCTGAAATTTAGATGGATGAATTTATTTACTTCCTAAATAGCAATGAAAACATAGATATCCCTGGAGAAATATATATTCAAGTTCTTAATGATCCCATTTTAACTGACCTATTACTTTTAGAGATTTAAATTTTAGAGTGACGAGAAGAATTTGAATGCTATAACCTTTGTAAAAAAAAAAGAATTGAGATTACATTTCTTCTTGATAAGCCAAAGTTTTTCTAATTTATATGTTTCTACTCGTCGTAGATTGAAGATTGGGAGTCCAATCTTTCCAGAAGTATTATTATTTGTTCCTTATCATTTGTTATTTGTTCTCAGGAGTGTCATTCCTTCTTAACATGGAGGAGAAGGGAGCATAGGAGAGGAGAGCAAAGTGAGAGTGAAGCGCTTATATGTTTGTAATGATAGATACGGCTGTTGGATCGTTTCTTGAACAGAATCCAAATCTAAATCCTGTGTTTCCTAAAGCCCCAAGATTAATTAATTAATTAATTAATTAGGTTTATATGTTTAATTTGATATATATATTTATTTCGAAATCAAGTTTTCCTATTTCTCTCCTGTCTTATTTTTCTCTATCCTTCCGTCCATAGTGTCTCCGAGATTCTCTATTCCTAACTCTCTATTGAACTCAAGTTTGAATTCGTGGCATACTCTCTGAATGAGGTGGATTATTTTGTGTGTAACATGCATAGAGACTCCAGTAAATGCCAGTTCTTAGATCATGGCATGATTCTGTTCAACTCAAGCTTGAAATGACATGCATAACTGATCTTGGAAGAACAGCAAACAAAGATAATTTCTGATGGTAACTGGGATAAGTAGTTTATGGTAGAAAATTTTTCAATGAAACTATTCTGATGACGGCAGCAAAATGATTGTTACAGTCAAAATTTTGATGAAGTCATTAAGTCATTGCAATTGGATTCTTGGTTTTTTCTTCATTTATAACGGTTGCCAATGCCTGTGTGTTTTTGCTGCAACTTCAAGCATTATGATTTTGTTGCTGCTGCATGGTTGACTGCAGTAGGAATTTGTCTCATACACATGTTGAAAGCATCAAGAACAATTTTCGTCAAACTGTGTTCTTAACTTTTTTTATTGTTTGAATCCAAACTCTCCTTTTCAAGTATCTTGCCTTCTTGATCACCTCTCTGGATGCTGATGAGCTTAAACTCTGCAATAAGAATAATTTGGCTTGGCTAAGTTTAAATGCTTGAGGAGAGGGAAAAACTCAAAATATCTTTCTTTTTCTTCTATTTTGCTTTATTTCTACATCACTAGTGCCACATGATGAAGGAGATGACTTTTTGTTCTTCCTATTTGATACTTCTGTCCCTGAATTCTTTCTACATCTCTAGTGCGGCATGATTACTTTAATAGAGCTTGGTTTCCTCGCAATGCTCATATAGATACTTGCCTATTGACAACTTCAACTAGAAATGCTTGTCTGGTCGGTTGTACCTAAATGCTTCGAATTTTTTATTGTACTAACCTTGTTTGTGCTGAAATTTAGATGGATAAATTTATTGACTTTCTAAACAGTAATAAAAACACAGATATACCTGGAGAAATATATATATATATATTCAAGTGCTTAATGATCCATTTTAACTGACCTTTTGCTTTTAAAAATGTCAGGGCGTCCTCGATATCGAAGTAAAGATCATGCAGGACTAGGATCCTAAAAGAAAGCAGGGCACTATGACTCCTTTGCCAGATCATGTTATAATTCATGCCTCAAAGGAGGAAGAGGAGTTACATTCCAAAAGAATTTGAATGCTACAACCTTTGCAAAAGGAATTAGGATTACATTTCTTCTTCATAAGCTTCCGGCATGTAACAAGACAAAGTTCTTCTGATTTATGCGCTTGAACTAGTCATAGATTAACATGAAGGAAGATTGGGAGTCCTTGGGCCCATATCTTAGTTTGTTCCAATCTTCTCAGGAGTGTTATTTGTTCTTATCATTTGTTTTGAAAACCGACGTGGTTACTCCCACAAATTTTTACTGTTTTGTAGACTTAATATTAATTATTTGAATTCGTATGTAACTTCCAAAGCTGGAATAGTAGACTCAGATTGGTTGTTTAAATTTATTCAAAATTCTGAATATGTAATTTAGATGTAATTTGACAATTTTTTCGAGTCGTAAGATGAATGGTATGTTCTTCTATCTCAATTGTCTTGTATTTCTTAACGGTGGCTTATCAGGACTAGTTGTTGATACTATGATATTCATCTAATGAATTTAACATGATGCAGATTTCTGGAGAGAATGCATTTCCTACTATGATATGTGTGTTTAATCTTTTGCATATCAGTTAGAATTTTTTTGGGCATTGTCAATTGCTTCAAACCATGGAATTTTTTTATCGATTCAGTGATTAAAGGTTTGGTTTTCGATAGTATCGATTCAGTGATTAAAGGTTTTTAACGATGGATTGACTTGCAGCAGCTTTGTTATTTGTTTCTGTTGTTGTTGTGGACTTCACTCGGAAACAAAAAAGTTGGAACATGTTTCCAAAAGATGATTGATCAAATTTGCTGCCTTGCCTTCGATACCAGTCGTCCAAACCAGCAAAGTCTGAGGTTGAGAGAACCTGTTGATATCATATGATCACTCTTTCTCTTTGAACTTGACGAAACAACATTGATACCATTTCTTATATATGCCATCATATTAAGGAAACAACAAACAAAACATGAGATGAAAATTGAACTTTGTTATGGCCAATATTTACAAGAACATAAAATTTTCTTTCCCTTCCAATGTTATGATATACATGAACAAACATCATTTTCCGTATAAGTTTTCATACAAGCAAGCTACAAATCCAACCACCAGGTCATAGTCGAATCAATAGGGAAGTCGTAATTATCATCTATGATCTCCGTCTGCTCACACCCAACAATGTCGATCGATGACGACGACGAAGCCGCTGCGACCGTGGTTGAATCAGTGTTGGTGCCAAACATCAGCGAGGCTGGAATCGTGTCATCGGACATCAACAAGGCATGGACATGTTCCAGGCTCGCGAAGAAGTCATCGTCGGTGCTGTACATCTGCTCACACGCAACCAAGTCTATCAACGACGATGAGGAGGAAACATCTGCGACCGTGGTCGAATCAATCCGAGTGTCATCGGACATCGAGAGAAGATCGACAAGGGCTGGCGGTGAGGCCTTCGGGATGGTAGTCGTGGCTGTGTCGGTGTCATCCGACATCGGCAAGGCTTCAAGCTCTCCGGCGAAGAACGCATCGTCGGTGCAGTTCTGCACACCGCCAAGATCGACCGACGAAGAAGATGAAGCCAAGAATGCTTCCAGTTCTTCCGTAGTTATCGGGAGCTCACCTCCACCAACGTCCATTGATGATGGAGAGGCGGCTGCGACTCCGGCTTCGTTCGGTGCAACGGAGTCGACAGAGGAAAGATGACTCTCCGGGGGTGGGGGTGTCACAGCAGGAGCCAATGAGGGATGTTGCACCACCGCGGTTGGAGGTGGTGAGACGTCGGATTGCACCACCGCGGTTGGAGGTGGTGAGACGTCGGATTGCACCACCGCGGTTGGATGTGGTGAGACGTCCGACTGCAATGCTCTGCCGGGATGTGCAACCAACCCCCAGCATGGCTTCTTTGAGAGAGTCGATGCTTTTGCCGAGAGAGTAGAAGATTCGTCTCTATTTCTCTTTAGCCCAACGAAGCTGTCGCCGGTGACCGTGTCTGTCGCGGCCTCCGAGGTGGTCTCAACCGTTTTGATGGTGGTGCCGCCGGAGTAGGCACAATGCGAGCTTCTCTTGACGTGACAGAGAACTCGTCTCTCGAAGCCGCCGGACGAACACATTTCGAACTCGTACATCGTCCACCCGGAGTTCTTCCGCCGACCATCGTTGAAAGAAAGGCAGCTCTTTCGCCCGACCACCATCTCGCGCCCGCCGACCATGGACTTAACGGTTTCTTGCTTTTTGTACAGAGTCCAAGAAATGCTGCCGGCCTTTCGATCGACGCGCGAGCCGCCGCTGTTCTCGGGCTTGCGCTCCGCAAAGAAATAGCCCTCCTGCCGATCGCTGCCGAGAAGATTCCACGGCTCGGTGCCGTAGACGTCCGCGAAGGCGACAGCGCGGCCAGGGAGCGGTGCGCCGGCGACCCAGTTGGCGAGGTAGTCAACCAAGAGTTCCTCCGCCGTGGGAAGGAACCTGTAGCCGCTCGGTACGAGGTCGATGGGCTCCATGGATGGACGACCAAAGACGGTTTCTTGACTAGGGGAGGAGAGGAAATCAACGAGGAGGAGAATGGAGCAGAGGAGAGGCGAGAGGCGCAGGGGCGAGAAGACGGAGTGAGAGTGGGAGAGGCGTGCGATATATATATGTAGGCAATGGGCGCGCAGAGTGATTCTTGAAGCGTGTTTCCTGTTCTGGATTCCGAATCCCCAAATTAATTATATTTATAAGATTTTAGCGTCGTATTATATATTTAATTTGACATTAACTTTCGCACGTGCTCATCTTCTTTGTGGCTCCAAATCCACCGAGCCCTTCGCCCCGTTCGATCTGTCTCTGCTCGGGAACGGAGGTGAGCATTTTGTCCGAAACACCTCATTTTTCAGCGTAATGCATGGATTTTAGGGCTGATTTTGAGTTTTCTTCGATCGATTTCAGGTTGGTTCGATGATCGCGAAGACGGAGGAGGTATGTGAGCTGCTTCCTCCAGTATTGCCTTGTGGTTTGAGGGTGGGAGCTGACGGAACCAATCAGAGGGACGAGGAGGGTGATCATTTGCCCCTGTATGCCAACGAGGTCCTTCGCATGTTGATTTCGATCTGGAACGCATTGATCCATCGAAAATCCAAATGCATATTGTTTTGAATCCGAGGCCTATAATGACGTGCGCGTACATAATAATCTCTCGGTCCTTCGCGACCCGGCGACGCAACCGGAAATCCAAAGACGCGTAGGAGGAGGAATAGAGAGCGCGATGTGTCTGCAGGTGATGAGAACAACATCGCCACTTGATTTATGATCCTCTTTTCCTGTTGTTGTGTTCTATTTTGCTAATTTTTCCCCTTTTTTTGGGGATGTGGTGACCTAATCTTAGAGCTCTGACTGTGCGTGTATGTTAGTCATAATGATCTTATTTTGCCTAGAACATCTGCAGTTCTTTGGCTGGTTATTCTTCGATTTGAACCTTTCAAGCTGTTGTATGGAGCGATATGCTGACATTCATGTAGTTTCATGGATCTGGAGAGCATGAATGCATGAGGCCCCTTTCTCAGTTAAGATCAGAGGCTTCCTTGATCATTTGGTGAAGGGTTGATTTAGTAGTTAGTGTCTGATCGATTTGTACAGTGATTAGCTTCTTGAGACTAGAAAGAATCTTTATGTCACCCCCTTTATTTTCTTTGTCGATATTGTTGGTTGAGTCCTTTTGAACTCTTCCATGGCCTAAGCCTCATAATGAAGGCAAGAACATGGCGATGGAAGGATAGGTAAGATGCATTGATCATATTACATGATGCAGAAGTGCGTCAGAAATGATCCGTTTGACTTTTGATGGGCCAAGAGACGTCTGATATTGAGTATTTTGTTGACCATAACTATAGATCTCACTCTTAAATTCTATCACAATTTGGAAAGTGTAGCTAAAATTGTAGCTATGTGAAATTTGAAGCATCAGGGACTTTTGTTTTTAATTTTGGGTGATTAGTAGTCTTTGATTTGTATTTGTGAATGGAAATGATTTGTATTTTATAATTAGATCGGGGTTGCTTTGACAATTTCTTATAAGTAGAGTTGATCTTTTTAGA
The DNA here is from genome assembly GCF_036884655.1 of Musa acuminata AAA Group. Classification (NCBI taxonomy): domain Eukaryota; kingdom Viridiplantae; phylum Streptophyta; class Magnoliopsida; order Zingiberales; family Musaceae; genus Musa; species Musa acuminata. Next base: position 22,333,087 of record NC_088344.1, on the reverse strand, counting down.
TGATAAATTATATATCTTTCCTTGCAAAAGCTTGAAGAAGCCTGTGAACGAGATTGATTTCACAAAGACCAGAGGAAGCTTGCGTCTGTTTAAAATCGTGCAATACACTAGAGATGCATGTTTTGAAAATCTATACATATGATGGATCAAAGACATGGTTAAAAATCTAGTGAGCTTCAGAGACAATCTTCCAACACTCTAGATGCTTGGTAAACAAACTTGTATGGATCTGTATAACTCTTTGCCTCACCCTCAAAGATATACATTCATTACCTTTAACATGGAGAGCTTATTTTGAAGCTGCTTCAAAAATCTATTTGATAATGTTTCAATGTCTATTATCAGTTCTTCTACTTGTGTACCTGTTGGTAGATCTCATGCGCTCCTAATCTAGTTTTGGTTCTTGTAAGTAATACAATTTCTGATGTACTCTACAAGAACTCTAATAACATTTATTGGTCCGATTCGAAGTTGCATATCTGTATGCATAAGAGAAACTCGAATTTAGATTCTTTTCATCAATTTATATTTCATTGGGATCATAATTATAGTTGGAGCATCTTTGCAAGAGCATCCATCATCATTCAATTTTAAACTTTGGTATCCAATGAAAAATAGAGACATAATTTCATTTTTGTTATATTTATCGGTATCTTAATTTTATCAGATACGGCGAGGCTTAAACTCTTCACATATTTGTGAATAATTACTACAATGAGGAAGAAAAACCATAACGACTGAAATTAGTGGCCCTAAAGTAATAAATATAATTGCTAGAATCTGCCATCAATTTTCCTCAGTTGATGTTCATGTTATGTGTGCATGTGTGCACACATGAGAAGAAATAACTTTTCCTAAATGATACTCTATTGCACACTTATTTTTGGACGGGAAAGAAAAAACATTTCTCAGAAGAGGAAATGAAAAAAAAAAAAAAAGAAGTCTTGGTCTTCTGCTCACCATTTCTTCCAAATAGTTGAATTGAAAAGATGGGCTTATGTTTTGTGTTATTGTTATTAATTATCATTTCTTCTTATTTATGTCATTGAGGCTGTTCGGTCATTCATTTTTTTTTTCAGTTTTACTCCGCAGATGACATTTGTTATAAGTAGTCTATAAGTATTAAGATTGTTTCTTTATCTGCTTCCTAGTTTCTGATTGGTCGAGTCCCTCGAGGTTACACTAAGACGCTGATTGGATCCTGATCCCCACTAGAAGTCTGCCGGAGACTTCCGTTTCACGTGCTGAGGGTGTCGCGTGACTCGTTAGTAAAATAGTGGGAGCATATTAAGATAGAAGTCCATATCTTGATAGTTTATTTCTTGCAAAATCTGCATGTTATTCATTTTTGCTACATCTTTATTTTCAGAAAATGTCGCTTTCAAATCCCTTACGTGGCATACTTGATGTCAACCGCCTCACTGGTCCAAATTATACGGATTGGCTCCGTAACTTGAGAATTGTTCTCACAGCGGAGAAAATCGTGTACGTCCTTGATACAGTGATGCCTACGCCCGAAGAAGGGGCAAGCGAGGATGAGATCGCTCGCTACGTGAAGTACATTGATGACTCCACTCTTGCTCAGTGCTATATGTTGGGCTCTATGACTCCAGAGTTACAGAGACAACATGAAAAGATGGATGCCAGATCCATTCTCCTACATGTCCGTAAATTGTTTGAGGAACAGGGAAGGACTCAACGATATGAGATATCCAAGAGCCTTTTCCGCGCTAGGATGACTGAGGGGACATCGGTTCAAAACCATGTCCTAAAGATGATTGAGTGGATAGAGAAACTCACAGGTCTAGGAATGGTCCTAGAGGATAACTTGTGTGTGGACATTGTGCTTCAGTCCCTACCAGATTCCTTTTCACAGTTCATAATGAACTTTAATATGAACAAGCTTGAGGTGACTCTCCCAGAGCTCCTCAATATGTTGAGGGAGGCAGAGAGTACTATTAAGAAAGAGAAGCCAGTTCTCTACACTGGTGAGACCAGAAAGAAAAGGAAAGCAGAAAGGTCCCTTAAGAAGGGAAAGGGCAAGGGCAAACAAGGTAAAGCAAAGGTTGCTAAGAAAGACCCAACAAAGGACAAAGGCCAGTGCTTCCACTGTGGTAAAGATGGGCACTGGAAGAGAAACTACAAAGAGTACCTTGCAGAAAGGGCGAAACAAAAGCTTGATGAAGCTTCAGGTACATTCATGATCGGTCTCCATTTGTCAGACTCTTATGATAACACATGGGTATTAGATACCGGTAGTGCTTATCATATATGTAATTCGTTGCAGGTTCTGGCAAGGCCTAAGAGACTAGAGAGAGGCGAGATGGACCTCAAGATGGGTAATGGAGCAAAAGTTGCTGTTTTAGCTGTTGGCGAGGTCGCCCTACATCTGCCTAGTGGAGCTTTTATTGCATTAGATGCATGTTATTTTGTTCCTTCTATTATCAAAAACATTATCTCCATTTCATGTTTAACAGTTAGTGGATATAAATTTGTTTTTGAGAACAATGGTTGTTCGATATTATTAGATGATAAGATCATCACGAAAGGAACATTGCATAATGGTTTATTTATGTTAGACACCACTCCACATATCATGAATATAAATATGTCCAAAAGGAAACGAGATGAGTTGAACAGTGCATACCTGTGGCATTGTAGGCTAGGTCACATCTATGAAAGAAGGATTCAAAAGTTGCTAAATGATGGATATCTAGATCCATTCGACTATGTGTCATATGCAACTTGTGAGCCTTGCATTCGTGGAAAACTGACCAACTCTCCATTTAGTGGAACTGGAGAGAGAGCCACTGAGTTGTTGGAACTCATACATAGTGATGTATGTGGACCCATGTCAACTCATGCCATTGGAGGTTACTCCTACTTCATTACATTTACTGATGATTTCTCAAGGTATGGATATGTGTACTTAATGAAGTACAAGTCCGAGGCCTTTGAGAAATTCAGAGAGTATAAGAATGAGGTGGAGAACCAGACTGGAAAGAGTATCAAAACTCTTCGATCAGATCGAGGAGGTGAGTACTTAAGTACAAAGTTTACTCACTTCCTCAAGGACCATGGGATATTATCCCAATGGACACCTCCTTATACACCTCAGCTCAATGGTGTCTCTGAAAGGAGAAATCGTACATTATTAGATATGGTACGGTCCATGATGAGTTTCGCTGACCTACCCATCTCATTCTGGGGATATGCCCTAGAAACCGCAGCTTACCTTCTGAACAGAGTTCCAACTAAGTCGGTGGTGTCTACACCATATGAGATATGGAAAGGGAAGAAGCCTGATCTTAAAGTAGTTAAGATTTGGGGCTGCTCTGCCCATGTTAAAAGACACAACCCCGATAAGTTAGAATCAAGGACAGGGCGATGTAAATTTGTGGGATACCCCAAGGAAACTTGTGGGTATTACTTCTATCATCTCGAGAACCAAAAGGTCTTTGTAGCTAAGAGAGCAGTGTTCCTTGAGAAGGAACACATTCTTGACGGAGACAGTGGGAGAATGATAGAATTGAGCGAGGTTGGAGAACCAAGCTCAAGCACCACTCTATAGCCCGAGTCTGTTCAGGTATCTAATACACAAGTTTCAACTTTACGCAGGTCTGATAGAGTATCCCATCCTCCTGAGAGATATGTGGGACATATTAGAGCAGAGGATGTAGAGGATATTGATCCTCAGACCTACGAGGAGGCTATTATGAGTATAGACTCCGGGAAGTGGAAAGAAGCCATGAATTCTGAGATGGATTCTATGTACTCCAATAAGGTTTGGAACCTAGTTGATGCACCCGAAGGTATTGTACCCATCGGTTGCAAGTGGATCTTTAAGAAAAAGATCGGAGTAGATGGAAAGGTAGAGACCTATAAAGCAAGGCTAGTGGCTAAGGGGTATCGTCAAAGGCAAGGTGTTGACTACGACGAAACTTTCTCACCCGTAGCAATGCTAAAATCCATCAGAATTCTATTGGCTATTGCAGCACACTATGATTATGAGATCTGGCAGATGGATGTGAAAACCGCATTCCTCAATGGGAACCTGGAGGAGGAGGTGTATATGATGCAACCTGAGGGATTCGTGTCCAAGAACTGCCCAGATAAGGTGTGTAGGTTGCTTAGATCCATTTATGGACTAAAGCAAGCTTCCCGAAGTTGGAACATAAGATTTGATGAGGCAATCAGATCTTATGACTTCGTTAAGAACGAAGATGAGCCTTGTGTATACAGAAAGGTAAGTGGGAGCGCTATCACCTTTTTGGTGTTATATATGGATGACATCCTCATCATTGGGAATGACGTAGGAATGCTATCCACAGTAAAGACTTGGTTATCTAGACACTTCTCCATGAAGGACTTAGGAGAAGCATCTTATATCTTGGGGATTAGAATCTATAGAGATAGATCCAAAAGGATGCTTGGCTTGTCCCAGTCCAGGTACATAGAAACTATTGTCAAAAGGTTTGGCATGGAAAATTCCAAAAGAGGTCTCATACCGATGAGACATGGGATATCGCTTTCTACGAGTATGTCCCCAAAGACTCCAGAAGAAAGGGCGAACATGGATATGATACCTTATGCCTCAGCAATAGGGTCTATCATGTATGCCATGCTATGTACTAGGCCTGATATAGCGCATGCTCTGAGTGTCACGAGCAGGTATCAGGCGAATCCAGGCTTGGAGCACTGGAAAGCAGTAAAGTGTATCCTTAAGTACTTGAGAAGGACTAAGGATCTTTTACTAGTATATGGAGGTAATAGCCTTAAGGTTGAAGGCTACACTGACTCAAGTTTTCAGTCTGATGTCGATGATAGCAAGTCGAATTCAGGGTATGTGTACACCTTGAATGGAGGAGCAGTGTGCTGGAAGAGTTCCAAGCAAGATACCACTGCTGACTCGACCACAGAGGCGGAGTACATTGCTGCATCAGATGCAGCAAAGGAGGGAGTCTGGTTGAAGAAGTTCATCACAGATTTGGGAGTTGTGCCGGATAGTGAGGAGCCGATTTCCCTATATTGCGACAACAACGGGGCAATTGCTCAAGCGAAGGAACCTAGGTCTCATCAGAAATCTAAGCATGTTCTGAGGAGGTTCCACCTTATCAGAGAGATCGTGACCCGAGGAGATGTAGCAGTGGAAAAAGTTCCATCCGAAGATAACATTGCAGATCCACTAACAAAGCCATTGTCTCAGATTGTCTTTGAGCGTCACAGGGGTCTGATGGGGATCAGACACATAGGTGATTGGCTTTAGGTCAAGTGGGAGATTGCTAGTCATAAGTGCCCAGCAAGCCAATCACGTGAGTGATGGCACGTGTGACTTGATACAGAATCTTTTTGCTTATTATATTTTTTGGCGTATATCACTTTATAACTATTGCATAAATGCATATGTATTGTGATGTCCTTGGATTTGTGCAATGGGAATCGGATCGTGATGAGATCACGATAATGAGATCGATTCACCTTTAAACACATATCCTAAATAATCCCGGTTATAGGTTACTCGAGAGGGACATCGTGATAACCGGATAGACTGGTGTGCTGTATACCCGTCCATATGATGGATGCAGCTGGTCTCATAGCTGCTCGTGTAGGGACACTAGGGATACAGTACAGGTGCTCATTGGAGAATGAGTTCACTGATTGATCCGCTTACGGAATGCTGGATGGTTGATGATGCCTTATTGTCAGACAACGATTCCGTAGTCCTAGTGGTGTATCTGGTTCTTAGACTTGAGACACCAAGGATGTCCTGTATGAGTGCTCCACTCTTTGATACCAGACTTATAGGTTTGGCTGTTCCCAGATCTAGTACAGCTGGTCATTGGGAGTGGTAGTCGACCTTACGAGGGCTATTGAGTGTCGATAGAGGATCATCCACTCTCGGTATCATGAGAGGAATATCCCATGTGTTCTTGCTCAGACAAATCCCTGGCCAGGGTCATTCGGGTTGAGAGAGAAAGAGTTCTCCGGGAGAATCCGATTAGAGCGAGACTCAAGTAGAAACCGTATGGGTCTGACAGCACCATGCTCGATATACGGTTTCTGGGATATTAGATGGATGAGGGACTATAGGTACATGGTAACTGAGGACAGACATGTCCAATGGATTGGATTCCCCTGTATCGTCTGGGGACTACGGCGTAGTGGCCTAGTACTTCCGTAGTCGATGAGTCGAGTGAATTATTACAGAGATAATAATTCACTTAGTTAGAAGGAGTTCTGACAGGTATGACTCACGGCCAGCTCGATATTGGGCCTAGAGGGTCACACACATATGGTAGGCATTGCGATGAGTAGAGGTTCGGATATGAGATATCCGACGGAGCCCTTGTCTTATTGGATGCAGATCCAATACCCACTAGGGAAAGGACCCATTAGGGTTTTGACACGGGATCTCTATAAATAGGAGGGATTCACAGCCTCATAGGTTAGAGTCTTTGCTTGCCCTTCCTATTCTCCTCTCCCTCTCCACCTCAGAGTAGGCCTGGAGTTTTGAGGAGCGTCGTCGCAACCCTGCTGTGTGGATCACCGCTAGAGAGGAGGACGCTTGACCTCCTTCACCCTCTCCTGAGGATCTGCAAGGAAACAGGGATATACGATCTCCCTAGGTAACACAATCTCTATACGTAGTTTTGTGTTTTGCGGATTTTGCGCACCAATCTTCGCACGACGACGAACATCTTTTTGGGAATCGGGGATTTTTGTTTTCTTGTTCTTCCGCTGCGCATATGATGTCGCCCCCCATGATTTCCCAACAGTATATTCAATATGAGGGATCGAGCCAAATGGGAAGCTTGGAAGGCTGTTGAAGGTTTACAAAATCCACTTGACAAATCTTATATATATAAATATTAATAAATAAATATAATTTGTTGGATAAAATTTATTTCTTATTTAATATTAGTAAAATTGACAGGGGAGGAAGCCAAAGGAGGAGGCTATGAGTGACTACCTCACCAAGGTTAAACAGCTGCTCGAGACAGCTGCTACTGTTGCTTATGCTACTTTGTCACACCTTGCTCAATGTAGTACCATGTAAGTTGTTACCTTCTATCTTGAACTTGAATCTTCTAGTGGATGTGTTAGTTATGGATTTCATCTCCTTTGTGTCTAACAATTGACACTATCTGAAATCTAATGCAGTATCTTATCATTTCATTAGTGTTTCATTCGAGTTAAGATGCAATGCGGATGTCAAGTTTTTAGGTCAGCAAAGCTAAGTGTGGGCATGTTGAATGAGCATTACCTGTAGCCCATATATTTAATGAAGCTTCATTGATTGCCAGTAAGACTGTAAATTGTCTGTTAGGTTCTGTTCATTTTTCTCTTCAATACTACATGCTAGAGATCTTTTATCTTTGTTCAGTTTCTTCCCCGTAAAACCTAGGCGATCTGTGATAAAATTTTATTGGAAATTTAATAGTGATGAGTGTATATAACCTTGAAATGAAAAGGAGGCTTTTTATAGTTGTCTTCCTATAGTCTGATTATTTAGTGTAACAGTCCTGGTAGAAAAATCCTGTATATTTTATCCGATCTTTTGCTATGACTTTTGGGCTTCTTTCTACATCCAAATTTGTATAGAATGTGTTTTGTGAAAGGCATGGATAGTTGTAATGCAGACATTGATCGAGTGTTTTATCTTTCAGTATGCCATCCGACATTTATTTGCTTATGGTCTCTTAAAAATCTGTGTCAAGCATAGTATTGGTTTTGATCACGTTGGCCTCAAAACTGTGATTGTTTTCTCTAATAGACTCGATTGCTCAAAAGGAACTTTGCTTTATGGAGTTAATTAGGCAAGACATTCTTTTTTAGAAGAAAATGGTCAGTCTGATTCCAACAAATAAGATTTTCTTTTTGCTTTTTCCATTAGATTCTCGTTTGCTACCTCCAAATAATGTAGCTTACAATTCTGTTTTCTTATTTGCAACTCAAGCCTTTTGCCTTCCTTTTCTTCCATATCAACTACAGGAACGCAATGAATTTTGGGTTCTCAAATTTGTAATTTCATCAACTCTCTATTGAACTCAAGTTTGAATTCGTGGCATACTCTCTGAATGAGGTGGATTATTTTGTGTGTAACATGCATAGAGATTCCAGTAAATGCTAGTTCTTAGATCATGGCATGATTTCTATTCAACTCAAGCTTGAAATGACATGCATAACTGATCTGGGAAGAACCGCAAACAAAGATAATTTCTGATGGTAACTGGGATAAGTAGTAGATAGTAAAAAATTTTTCAATGAAACTATTCTGATGACAGCAGCAAAATGATTGTCACGCCAAAAATTTGATGAGGTCATAAGTCATTTGAATTGGATTCTTGGTTTTGTCTTCATTTATATCCTCTGCCAATGCCTCTCTTTTTTTGCTGCAACTTCAAGTATTTTGGTTTTGTGGCTGCTGCATGGCTGACTGCAGCCGGAATTTGTCTCATACACATGGTTAAATCATCAAGAACAATTTTAGTCAAACTGTGTTCTTACCTTCTTTTTGTTTGAATCCAAACTCCTTTTTTAAATATCTTGGTAACTGGGATAAGTAGTATATGGTAGAAAATTTTTCAATGAAACTATTCTGATGACGGCAGCAAAATGATTGTTACAGTCAAAATTTTGATGAAGTCATGAAGTCATTGCAATTGGATTCTTGGTTGTCTTCATTTATAACCTTTGCCAATGCCTGTGTATTTTTGCTGCAACTTCAAGCATTATGATTTTGTTGCTGCTGCATGGTTGACTGCAGTAGGAATTTGTCTCATACACATGGTTAAATCATCAAGAACAATTTTAGTCAAACTATGTTCTTACCTTCTTTTTGTTTGAATCCAAACTCCTTTTTTAAGTATCTTGGTAACTGGGATAAGTAGTATATGGTAGAAAATTTTTCAATGAAACTATTCTGATGACGGCAGCAAAATGATTGTTACAGTCAAAATTTTGATGAAGTCATGAAGTCATTGCAATTGGATTCTTGGTTGTCTTCATTTATAACCTTTGCCAATGCCTGTGTATTTTTGCTGCAACTTCAAGCATTATGATTTTGTTGCTGCTGCATGGTTGACTGCAGTAGGAAATTTGTCTCATACATATGGTTAAATCATCAAGAACAATTTTAGTCAAACTGTGTTCTTACCTTCTTTTTGTTTGAATCCAAACTCCTTTTTTAAGTATCTTGGTAACTGGGATAAGTAGTATATGGTAGAAAATTTTTCAATGAAACTATTCTGATGACGGTAGCAAAATGATTGTTACAGTCAAAATTTTGATGAAGTCATGAAGTCATTGCAATTGGATTCTTGGTTGTCTTCATTTATAACCTTTGCCAATGCCTGTGTATTTTTGCTGCAACTTCAAGCATTATGATTTTGTTGCTGCTGCATGGTTGACTGCAGTAGGAATTTGTCTCATACACATGTTGAAAGCATCAAGAACAAATTTAGTCAAACTGTGTTCTTACCTTTTTTATTTGTTTGAATCCAAACTCTCTTTTTCAAGTATCTTGCCTTCTTGATCACCTCTCTGGATGCTGATGAGCTTAAACTCTGCAATAAGAATAATTTGGCTTGGCTAAGTTTAAATGCTTGAGGAGAGGGAAAAACTCAAAATATCTTTCTTTTTCTTCTATTTTGCTTTATTTCTACATCACTAGTGCCACATGATGAAGGAGATGACTTTTTGTTCTTCCTATTTGATACTTCTGTTCCTGAATTCTTTCTACATCTCTAGTGCGACATGATTACTTTAATAGAGCTTGGTTTCCTCGCAATGCTCATATAGATACTTGCCTATTGACAACTTCAACTAGAAATGCTTGTCTGGTCGGTTGTACCTAAATGCTTCGAATTTTTTATTGTACTAACCTTGTTTGTGCTGAAATTTAGATGGATAAATTTATTGACTTTCTAAATAGTATTAAAAACACAGATATACCTGGAGAAATATATATATATATATATTCAAGTGTTTAATAATCCATTTTAACTGACCTTTTGCTTTTAAAAATGTCAGGGCGTCCTCGATATCGAAGTAAAGATCATGCAGGACTAGGATCCTAAAAGAAAGCAGGGCACTATGACTCCTTTGCCAGATCATGTTATAATTCATGCCTCAAAGGAGGAAGAGGAGTTACATTCCAAAAGAATTTGAATGCTACAACCTTTGCAAAAGGAATTAGGATTACATTTCTTCTTCATAAGCTTCCGGCATGTAACAAGACAAAGTTCTTCTGATTTATGCGCTTGAACTAGTCATAGATTAACATGAAGGAAGATTGGGAGTCCTTGAGCCCATATCTTAGTTTGTTCCAATCTTCTCAGGAGTGTTATTTGTTCTTATCATTTGTTTTGAAAACCGACGTGGATACTCCCACAAATTTTTACTGTTTTGTAGACTTAATATTAATTATTTGAATTCGTATGTAACTTCCAAAGCTGGAATAGTAGACTCAGATTGGTTGTTTAAATTTATTCAAAATTCTGAATATGTAATTTAGATGTAATTTGACAATTTTTTCGAGTCGTAAGATGAATGGTATGTTCTTCTATCTCAATTGTCTTGTATTTCTTAACGGTGGCTTATCAGGACTAGTTGTTGATACTATGATATTCATCTGATGCAGATTTCTGGAGAGAATGCATTTCCTACTATGATATGTGTGTTTAATCTTTTGCATATCAGTTAGAATTTTTTTGGGCATTGTCAATTGCTTCAAACCATGGAATTTTTTTATCGATTCAGTGATTAAAGGTTTGGTTTTCGATAGTATCGATTCAGTGATTAAAGGTTTTTAACGATGGATTGACTTGCAGCAGCTTTGTTATTTGTTTCTGTTGTTGTTGTGGACTTCACTCGGAAACAAAAAAGTTGGAACATGTTTCCAAAAGATGATTGATCAAATTTGCTGCCTTGCCTTCGATACCAGTCGTCCAAACCAGCAAAGTCTGAGGTTGAGAGAACCTGTTGATATCATATGATCACTCTTTCTCTTTGAACTTGACGAAACAACATTGATACCATTTCTTATATATGCCATCATATTAAGGAAACAACAAACAAAACATGAGATGAAAATTGAACTTTGTTATGGCCAATATTTACAAGAACATAAAATTTTCTTTCCCTTCCAATGTTATGATATACATGAACAAACATCATTTTCCGTATAAGTTTTCATACAAGCAAGCTACAAATCCAACCACCAGGTCATAGTCGAATCAATAGGGAAGTCGTAATTATCATCTATGATCTCCGTCTGCTCACACCCAACAATGTCGATCGATGACGACGACGAAGCCGCTGCGACCGTGGTTGAATCAGTGTTGGTGCCAAACATCAGCGAGGCTGGAATCGTGTCATCGGACATCAACAAGGCATGGACATGTTCCAGGCTCGCGAAGAAGTCATCGTCGGTGCTGTACATCTGCTCACACGCAACCAAGTCTATCAACGACGATGAGGAGGAAACATCTGCGACCGTGGTCGAATCAATCCGAGTGTCATCGGACATCGAGAGAAGATCGACAAGGGCTGGCGGTGAGGCCTTCGGGATGGTAGTCGTGGCTGTGTCGGTGTCATCCGACATCGGCAAGGCTTCAAGCTCTCCGGCGAAGAACGCATCGTCGGTGCAGTTCTGCACACCGCCAAGATCGACCGACGACGAAGATGAAGCCAAGAATGCTTCCAGTTCTTCCGTAGTTATCGGGAGCTCACCTCCACCAACGTCCATTGATGATGGAGAGGCGGCTGCGACTCCGGCTTCGTTCGGTGCAACGGAGTCGACAGAGGAAAGATGACTCTCCGGGGGTGGGGGTGTCACAGCAGGAGCCAATGAGGGATGTTGCACCACCGCGGTTGGAGGTGGTGAGACGTCGGATTGCACCACCGCGGTTGGAGGTGGTGAGACGTCGGACTGCAATGCTCTGCTGGGATGTGCAACCAACTCCCAGAATGGCTTCTTTGAGAGAGTCGATGCTTTTGCCGAGAGAGTAGAAGATTCGTCTCTATTTCTCTTCCGCCCAACGATGCTGTCGCCGGTGACCGTGTCTGTCGCGGCCTCCGTTAAGGTGGTCTCCACCGTTTTGATGGTGGTGCCGTCGGAGTAGGCACAATGCGAGCTTCTCTTGACGTGACAGAGAACTCGTGTCTCGAAGCCGCCGGACGAACACATCTCGAACTCGTACATCGTCCACCCGGAGTTCTTCCGCCGACCATCGTTGAAAGAAAGGCAGCTCTTTCGCCCGACCACCATCTCGCGCCCGCCGACCATGGACTTAACGGTTTCTTGCTTTTTGTACAGAGTCCAAGAACCGCTGCCGGCCTTTCGATCGACGCGCGAGCCGCCGCTGTTCTTGGGCTTGCGCTCCGCAAAGAAATAGCCCTCCTGGCGATCGCTGCCTAGAAGATTCCACGGCTCGGTGCCGTAGACGTCCGCGAAGGCGACAGCGCGGCCAGGGAGGGGTGCGCCGGCGACCCAGTTGGCGAGGTAGTCAACCAAGAGTTCCTCCGCCGTGGGAAGGAACCTGTAGCCGCTCGGTACGAGGTCGATGGGCTCCATGGATGGACGACCAAAGACGGTTTCTTGACTAGGAGAGGAGAGGAAATCAACGAGGAGGAGAATGGAGCAGAGGAGAGGCGAGGGCGAGAAGACGGAGTGAGAGTGGGAGAGGCGTGCGATATATATATGTAGGCAATGGGCGCGCAGAGTGATTCTTGAAGCGTGTTTCCTGTTCTGGATTCCGAATCCCCAAATTAATTATATTTATAAGATTTTAGCGTCGTATTATATATTTAATTTGAAATTAACTTTCGCACGTGCTCATCTTCTTTGTGTCTCCAAATCCACCGAGCCCTTCGCCCCGTTCGATCTGTCTCTGCTCGGGAACGGAGGTGAGCATTTTGTCCGAAACACCTCATTTTTCAGCGTAATGCATGGATTTTAGGGCTGATTTTGAGTTTTCTTCGATCGATTTCAGGTTGGTTCGATGATCGCGAAGACGGAGGAGGTATGTGAGCTGCTTCCTCCAGTATTGCCTTGTGGTTTGAGGGTGGGAGCTGACGGAACCAATCAGAGGGACGAGGAGGGTGATCATTTGCCCCTGTATGCCAACGAGGTCCGTCGCATGTTGATTTCGATCTGGAACGCATTGATCCATCGAAAATCCAAATGCATATTGTTTTGAATCCGAGGCCTATAATGACGTGCGCGTACATAATAATCTCTCGGTCCTTCGCGACCCGGCGACGCAACCGGGAATCCAAAGACGCGGAGGAGGAGGAATAGAGAGCGCGATGGGTCTGCAGGTGATGAGAACAACATCGCCACTTGATTTCTGATCCTCTTTTCCTGTTGTTGTGTTCTATTTTGCTAATTTTTCCCTTTTTATTGGGGATGTGGTGACCTAATCTTAGAGCTCTGACTGTGCGTGTATGTTAGTCATAATGATCTTATTTTGCCTAGAACATCTGCAGTTCTTTGGCTGGTTATTCTTCGATTTGAACCTTTCAAGCTGTTGTATGGAGTCATATGCTGACATTCATGTAGTTTCATGGATCTGGAGAGCATGAATGCATGAGGCCCCTTTCTCAGTTAAGATCAGAGGCTTCCTTGATCATTTGGTGAAGGGTTGATTTAGTAGTTCGTGTCTGATCGATTTGTACAGTGATTAGCTTCTTGAGACTAGAAAGAATCTTTATGTCACCCCCTTTATTTTCTTTGTCGATATTGTTGGTTGAGTCCTTTTGAACTCTTCCATGGCCTAAGCCTCATAATGAAGGCAAGAACATGGCGATGGAAGGATAGGTAAGATGCATTGATCATATTACATGATGCAGAAGTGCGTCAGAAATGATCCGTTTGACTTTTGATGGGCCAAGAGACGTCTGATATTGAGTATTTTGTTGACCATAACTATAGATCTCACTCTTAAATTCTATCACAATTTGGAAAGTGTAGCTAAAATTGTAGCTATGTGAAATTTGAAGCATCAGGGACTTTTGTTTTTAATTTTGGGTGATTAGTAGTCTTTGATTTGTATTTGTGAATGGAAATGATTTGTATTTTATAATTAGATCGGGGTTGCTTTGACAATTTCTTATAAGTAGAGTTGATCTTTTTAGATGGTAAATTATATATCTTTCCTTGCAAAAGCTTGAAGAAGCCATATCGTGAAGGATGGAGTTTTAGTGTTCAGTCTGGTGAACGAGATTGATTTCACAAAGACCAGAGGAAGCTTGCGTCTGTTTAAAATCGTGCAATACACTAGAGATGCATGTTTTGAAAATCTATACATATGATGGATCAAAGACATGGTTAAAAATCTAGTGAGCTTCAGAGACAATCTTCCAACACTCTAGATGCTTGGTAAACAAACTTGTATGGATCTGTATAACTCTTTGCCTCACCCTCAAAGATATACATTCATTACCTTTAACATGGAGAGCTTATTTTGAAGCTGCTTCAAAAATCTATTTGATAATGTTTCAATGTCTATTATCAGTTCTTCTACTTGTGTACCTGTTGGTAGATCTCATGCGCTCCTAATCTAGTTTTGGTTCTTGTAAGTAATACAATTTCTGATGTACTCTACAAGAACTCTAATAACATTTATTGGTCCGATTCGAAGTTGCATATCTGTATGCATAAGAGAAACTCGAATTTAGATTCTTTTCATCAATTTATATTTCATTGGGATCATAATTATAGTTGGAGCATCTTTGCAAGAGCATCCATCATCATTCAATTTTAAACTTTGGTATCCAATGAAAAATAGAGACATAATTTCATTTTTGTTATATTTATCGGTATCTTAATTTTATCAGATACGGCGAGGCTTAAACTCTTCACATGTTTGTGAATAATTGCTACAATGAGGAAGAAAAACCATAACGACTGAAATTAGTGGCCCTAAAGTAATAAATATAATTGCTAGAATCTGCCATCAATTTTCCTCAGTTGATGTTCATGTTATGTGTGCATGTGTGCACACATGAGAAGAAATAACTTTTCCTAAATGATACTCTATTGCACACTTATTTTTGGACGGGAAAGAAAAAACATTTCTCAGAAGAGGAAATGAAAAAAAAAAAAAAAGATGTCTTGGTCTTCTGCTCACCATTTCTTCCAAATAGTTGAATTGAAAAGATGGGCTTATGTTTTGTGTTATTGTTATTAATTATCATTTCTTCTTATTTATGTCATTGAGGCTGTTCGGTCATTCATTTTTTTTTTCAGTTTTACTCCGCAGATGACATTTGTTATAAGTAGTCTATAAGTATTAAGATTGTTTCTTTATCTGCTTCCTAGTTTCTGATTTATGTTTATAAGTGTTTGCTTCTAAGAATCTGTCTTGATAGTATTGGTTATTGTGCCTCATAGTACATTCCGAGTCAATATTTTTCTTTTATCTACGAAAACTTAACTAGATGATGATATCTAATCTTTTGCAGGTCGATTTTGAAGAATATGCTGCAAAAGCTAAAACTTTACCTGTAAATACTACTAACAAGAGCAAATTGATCCTGTATGGGCTTTACTAGCAAGCAACTGTCGGACCTGTGAATACTAGTATGTGCTTCTTAATATATTCTGATTCGTGATTTTCACTCTTTGCCAAACAAAATTTTGACACTTTTATCTTTTGTCTCTTTGCAGGTTGACCTGGTATATTCAATATGAGGGATCGAGCCAAATGGGAAGCTTGGAAGGCTGTTGAAGGTTTACAAAATCCACTTGACAAATCTTATATATATAAATATTAATAAATAAATATAATTTGTTGGATAAAATTTATTTCTTATTTAATATTAGTAAAATTGACAGGGGAGGAAGCCAAAGGAGGAGGCTATGAGTGACTACCTCACCAAGGTTAAACAGCTGCTCGAGACAGCTGCTACTGTTGCTTATGCTACTTTGTCACACCTTGCTCTATGTAGTACCATGTAAGTTGTTACCTTCTATCTTGAACTTGAATCTTCTAGTGGATGTGTTAGTTATGGATTTCATCTCCTTTGTGTCTAACAATTGACACTATCTGAAATCTAATGCAGTATCTTATCATTTCATTAGTGTTTCATTCGAGTTAAGATGCAATGCGGATGTCAAGTTTTTAGGTCAGCAAAGCTAAGTGTGGGCATGTTGAATGTGTTAGGATCGAGAGCACTAAGAGGGGGGGGTGAATTAGTGCAGCGGAAATCTTACAGCGATTAAAAACCAAAAGCTGCGTTCGTTCAATAAAAAAAAACTATTATGATGCAAAAGCTAATTCTCAGTTTGTATCTAAGTGCAGTTTGCGTCTAAGCGCAGATTGCGTCTAAGCGCAGTTTGCGTCTAAACACAGTTTGCGTCTAAGCGCAGTTTGCGTCTAAACATAGTTTGCGTCTAAGCGCAGTTTTACGTCTAAGCGCAGTTTACGTCTAAACTCAGATTTACGTCTAAACGCAGTTTTACGTCTAAACTCAGATTTACGTCTAAACGCTGTTTTACGTCTAGACGCAGATTTACGTCTAAACTTTGAAACTCGTTTGTATACTCGCAGAAAGCAGTATGCAGTTGAAATCAAGACGTAAACGTGAACTGAGAACTGATGATTGTGAGAGGAAAGCCGATTTACGTCTAAATGCAGTTTTACGTCTAAATGTTGAAACTCGTTCGTAAAATTGTAGAGGACAGTTTGCAGTTATCAATAGGATCAAAATGTAAGTGTAAACTGCAAAGAAACTCTTTCGTAAAAGCACCGAAGACAGTTCTGCAGAATCAAACGTAAACGTAAACTGTATTGTACGAAAATACGAATTTACGTCTGAATGCAGATTCGGAAGAACAGCACTTAGAACTTGTTCGTGAAAGCGCAGAGAGCAGTAGTAATGGAGGAGGTTTGCAGTAATGATAAAGTGCTCAAAAATAAACGCAAACCAGAGATTTAGAGTGGTTCGGTCAGCCTTGACCTACTCCACTTTTGGCTTCCTCCACCGACGAGGTTGCCGACGTCAACTAGGGGCCTTCCTTCAATAGGCGAAGGCCAAACTTCCCTTTTACAGTTTCTCTCCTTTTGACAGGCTCAGGAGACAACCTTTACAGACCTTTCTCTCCTCACTTTACAACTGAAAACTTGAAGAACAGAAGGAGGAGACTTAAAGGCTTTACAACACTTTTGAGCTCTTAGAATCACAGAAAAGATCAAGATTTCGGTGTAGGTCTGTATCTTTTCAGTGCTGAATGGGTGGGGTATTTATAGGCCCCAACCCAATTCAAATTTCGAGCTCAAAACGATCAAATCCCGGAATTCCGGGATCAGGCGGTTGCACCTCTTGACTGGAGAGGTGGCACCGCCTAGCAGAGCTCGAAGTCTGAGCTCAGGCGGTTGCACCTCTCGACTGGAGAGGTGGCACCGCTTGGCAGAGCTCGAAGACTGAGCTCGGACGGTTCCACCTTCTCTGTCAGGGGTGGTTGCACCTTCCTGCCAGAGCTCGAAGACCGAGCTCAGGCGGTGCATCTCCTGACCAGAGAAGTTTCTCTTCTCTGCCAGAGGTGGTTGCACCTCTCTGCCAGAGGTGGTTGCACCTCTCTGCCAGAGGTGGTTGCACCACTCTGCCAGAGCTCGAAGACCGAGCTCAGGCGGTGCATCTCCTGTCCAGAGAGGTTGCAGCTCTCTGCTAGAGCTCGAAGACCGAGCTCGGTGGTTGCATCGCCTGCCAGAGCTCGGAACTTGAGCTCTGGCGGTGCTACCTCTCGACAGAGGAGGTTGCACCGCCCAGTCTCGCTTGGAGACTGAGCCCTGGGCGGTTGCACCTCTTGGCTGGGGCGGTTGCACCGCCCAGTCTCGCTGGGAGACTTAGCCTGGGCGGTGGCACCTCCCTGCCTGGGCGGTTGCACCTCCCACAGCTACTTGGGTTCGAATGGGTTGAACCATTCGACCCAACTTGAGTTCTTCAGGGGCCCAATTGCCCCAGGATTAAGCTAATGGGATCACCTCCCATTTCTAACTTAATCACCGTGCTAACTACGATTAAATCTAAGACAATTTCTGCAGCTTTGCTTCGGTACGTCAATCGCTTCTTCCGGCGAGTTTCCGGCGAACTTCCGTCGATCATCCGATGAACCCTCGGTGATGCTTCTGCGGACTTCCGGCAAACTCCTGGACTTTGCGACGATCCACTTGGCGAGTTCCGACGAGCTTCGCTTGGCAAGCTTCTGGACTTCTCGGATCTGTTCTCGCAGAACCTCCGACGACCGTCCGTACTTCCGTCGAACTCTCGAACTCCCAACGTGATCATGAACTTGACTCCGGCGCAACTCCTGCTGCTTGTCTATCTTTCATCGTAGTTAATCCTGCACACTTAAAACAAAACTTCGATCGAGACAATTAATCCTAAGCAATTAACCAAGTTGTCCGGCATGTCATTGGTCCCTCGACGCTTCGTCTGATTCTTCGGCGCATCGTCCTCTCCTGCGGCCTATTGCCCAATCGGCCAGTTGACTCCGCAACTCCGATATCCTTGGCACAATACCCGCTCTACTTGGCCCGATGCCCGAGTCCACGGCCCGAAGCCTTCTGTCGATACGTCGACCGATCCACCGGCCCGACGTCCAATCTTCTGACATGTTCCTCCGGCACAACATGATTTTCCTGCTTTAATTGTCTCATCTTGATCAAAGCATCCTGCGTCACTCAAAACGCAGATTAAATCATTAACATATATCAAGTAGTTTCATCATCAAAATACGAGATTCAACAATCTCCCCCTTTTTGATGATGACAACCACTTGATGACGGAGTTAAACTTAACTCCCGGAGTTTAAACAAACTCCCCCTATCAATATGCCATATTGATAGAACCTTGAATTCAACCTGAATTCAAGTCATTGCAATATTCATCATGAATACTTGCAACACGTCAACATGAACATATGCATAAACTTATGCATCACATGTCATGTCATCAACATACTTCTCCCCCTTTGTCATCAACAAAAAGGAGAAGTACCACAATCAAGTGTTTGTGATATTGGTTCAATTCATTGCATGAAAAACATAGTATCAAGTTTTATCATAATGCAATCTTTGGAGCTAGAAGATTTAGCAAGTATTTCATCATGCTTAGAACATTCATGCTATCAAGTTTTAGATATGCAAGTTTTATAGCATATAAGATAGCAAGTTCTACATCATGTAAGCTAGCAAATTAGAGATGTTCAAGAAGGCAACTCTTGCTTCTTGAAAATTTTGCTCACTTTGCTAGATGCGCAAGTTAGCATTTTTGCCTCTTTTGAGATAGCAACTTTTTGCTTCTCTTTAGACCAACAAGCTAGCAATTTTTACGATATACAAGTTTCACAATATATAAGCTAGCAAAAATTTCGAAAGCAAATACAAGATAGCTTTCTTGTGTAAGCTCATGATTCTTGCTTCCTATTGCAATTGTGCAAATTGCAAGTTTTGCTTCAACTAAGATATTCTAGATAGTGATGTTCAAGAAGACAATTTTTCTTCTTGAAATGAGCAAGTTAGCAATCTTTGCTACTTAAGATAGGCAAGCAAGCAGTCAAGTTTTTGCATCTTCTTGACTTGTACAAGCTAGCTATCTCCCCCTTTGTCATTGTAAAAAAGGAAGAGAGAATACAGTTTTGTACTTCTTTTTTCCTTTTACAACGATTTCAAAATCATGACAAAGGATGAATAATCAAGTTATGAATGTCAAGACAATTTTTCATCATGAATATTTTATCATTGCATGCATCATTATCATAAGTTGAAGTATTACATGCATGATATCATATCACCATTCATAATTACATTAATGTTTCAATATAGCAATTTCTTCTCAAAATGTGTAACTTGGCACTCATAGCATTTTAGATCATGATTTACATCATATGCAATACATCACATCATAATTAGAAAGCAAGTATTGCATGCATAATTGCACATCATAAATGTTTCATATCATGATGGTATCAATTTTGTCAAATTATATCCTACCATGCATGATCAAAACTTCTCCCCATTTTATCATTGAAAACAAGAAGAAAGTAGGGGGTAGAGCATAAAAGTATTAAATATTTTAATCATTTCAAGGCATCATAGATCAAGTTATGATTCGTGATTCATCATAAAGCAAGTTAGTTTTCAATCATCACATAAGGCATTTAAGGAATTTTTGAAACATAGGAGAATGATTAATTTAAGCATACAATGTTTCAATCCAATTCAAGTCATGAATATCAATGCTTTCATATTGTGAGTATCAATTCATGAATACCACAGGATATTATTTGTGACTTCAATTTTGCAAGATCAAGATTATGATTCAAATCAAATCATTAACTTGAAATTCATAATCAAGTCATTAAAATTAATTTCGAGATTCACAAAATATCATGAAATCATTAATCTCGATCAGATGGGAAAAGCATTTTCTTTTTAAGTGATTCTTTTAACGCATCATAAAAAAAAAAAACTCATTCATAATTCAAGTGATTTACAAGATATCATAAATGAATTTATCACTTGTATTTCATCAAAATCGAGAACTCTAGAGATAGAAAATGATTGAAGCATTTAACATGATTGATGCATGATTCATATTTAAAGTGTATCTTATATCGTAAATACGAATCAAGCATTTGTCAAATCTGAAATCATCCTCAAAATTACATTCAATAAATTCATGTATGACAAGCATAGATTTATTGAAAAATCAATAAGATAGAGGATTACATTTCAAGTGTTCATCAATTGTAGCATTTTATCATGTGGTAAGATATCAATGCGTAAAACTGTGAAGCAAGATTTTGTTTGATATCTTGATACAGGGCATATAGCAATGATAGCAATCATATATTTCTTGGTGATGCAAGCATGGGATAATCATAGCATAGTGTTTATAGCATCAATTCATATATTTCTCCCCTTTTTTAAGTGTTTCATCTTAAGTGATCGATTTCATGTTAGCATGCCCTTTCATTTATGTCAAATGAAAACATGCATCAACGTTTAGGATCGTAAAATGAATTTCATCATAAAACCATCAATCACAAAAATCATCATGTATATCTCATGCATGAAATTGTCAATCGAAATATTTAATTTCATCATTATGCATTTCTTCAAATCAAACATGATCTTTAATCAAAATCGAGAAATAACAATGAAAATTAACGTAATGCACATTATTACTTCTTAACCATGATTTCATATTTTCAATCAAGATCATTTTATTTGTTTATCATAAAATATGCAATATTATCATTTTTGAAATTACTTAGTATGATCATAATAATTTTTTTTTTTTTTTTTACATGTAATTTTTAAGAAAATTAATTCTAAACTAAAAGAGAAAGATACATCATGAAAGCATCAAGTAATTTCAAAATAAATTAGGGGGATTTCGATTACCTCATCATTGTAGGCTGTTAAGGCGTAGTTTGCCGCCTTGCTTTTGTTGACTTTCTCTTCTTCGGAGGAGCTCGATTCATCCCAGTTTTTGTTCTTCTTCTTGCGTTTAAAGCAAGTAGTTTGATTCTTTTTGCTTTTTAATTTTTGTTTCATTTGTAGTTTAAGTTCACCATCACTTGAGCTTATGCTCGAGTGGTCTTCAAATGTTCTATGTCCCAAATCCTTCCTGTTCTTTGGAAGGTGGTTCTCAAGTTCTTCACGTGCATTGCACGTCATTTCATATGTGATCAATGAACCAATTAGTTCTTCAAGTGGAAATTGGTTCAAGTTTTTCGATTCTTGAATAGCAGTTACTTTTGAATCCCAAGTTTTAGAAAGTGAGCGCAAAACTTTGTTAACGAGTTCAAAATCCGAAAAGCTTTTACCAAGTGAATTTAAACCATTGACGACATCCGTAAAACGGGTGTACATGTCAACAATGGTTTCGCTTGGTTTCATATGAAAAAGCTCGAAATCATGCAGTAAAATATTAACTTTCGAGTCTTTGACTCTACTAGTTCCCTCATGCGTGATTTCAAGAGTGCGCCAAATATCGAAAGCCGTTTCGCACAAAGAAACCCGATTGAACTCATTTTTGTCCAAAGCGCAAAATAAGGTATTTATAGCCTTTGCGTTTAAAGAAAAATACTTCTTCTCTAAATCCGACCATTCGTTCGTCGGTTTAGAGGGAAGTTGAAAACCATTTTCAACGATATTCCATAAATCCAGATTTAGAGAAATCAAGAAAACTCTCATTCGAGTTTTCCAGTAAGTGTAGTCCAATCCGTTAAAGAACGGTGGACGAAAGACCGAAAAGCCCTCTTGAAGAGCCATTTCTCTCGGGTGTAAATCCGAAATGAGAGATACCCCGCTCTGATACCAATTGTTAGGATCGAGAGCACTAAGAGGGGGGGGTGAATTAGTGCAGCGGAAATCTTACAGCGATTAAAAACCAAAAGCTGCGTTCGTTCAATAAAAAAAAACTATTATGATGCAAAAGCTAATTCTCAGTTTGTATCTAAGTGCAGTTTGCGTCTAAGCGCAGATTGCGTCTAAGCGCAGTTTGCGTCTAAACACAGTTTGCGTCTAAGCGCAGTTTGCGTCTAAACATAGTTTGCGTCTAAGCGCAGTTTTACGTCTAAGCGCAGTTTACGTCTAAACTCAGATTTACGTCTAAACGCAGTTTTACGTCTAAACTCAGATTTACGTCTAAACGCTGTTTTACGTCTAGACGCAGATTTACGTCTAAACTTTGAAACTCGTTTGTATACTCGCAGAAAGCAGTATGCAGTTGAAATCAAGACGTAAACGTGAACTGAGAACTGATGATTGTGAGAGGAAAGCCGATTTACGTCTAAATGCAGTTTTACGTCTAAATGTTGAAACTCGTTCGTAAAATTGTAGAGGACAGTTTGCAGTTATCAATAGGATCAAAATGTAAGTGTAAACTGCAAAGAAACTCTTTCGTAAAAGCACCGAAGACAGTTCTGCAGAATCAAACGTAAACGTAAACTGTAATGTACGAAAATACGAATTTACGTCTGAATGCAGATTCGGAAGAACAGCACTTAGAACTTGTTCGTGAAAGCGCAGAGAGCAGTAGTAATGGAGGAGGTTTGCAGTAATGATAAAGTGCTCAAAAATAAACGCAAACCAGAGATTTAGAGTGGTTCGGTCAGCCTTGACCTACTCCACTTTTGGCTTCCTCCACCGACGAGGTTGCCGACGTCAACTAGGGGCCTTCCTTCAATAGGCGAAGGCCAAACTTCCCTTTTACAGTTTCTCTCCTTTTGACAGGCTCAGGAGACAACCTTTACAGACCTTTCTCTCCTCACTTTACAACTGAAAACTTGAAGAACAGAAGGAGGAGACTTAAAGGCTTTACAACACTTTTGAGCTCTTAGAATCACAGAAAAGATCAAGATTTCGGTGTAGGTCTGTATCTTTTCAGTGCTGAATGGGTGGGGTATTTATAGGCCCCAACCCAATTCAAATTTCGAGCTCAAAACGATCAAATCCCGGAATTCCGGGATCAGGCGGTTGCACCTCTTGACTGGAGAGGTGTCACCGCCTGGCAGAGCTCGAAGTCTGAGCTCAGGCGGTTGCACCTCTCGACTAGAGAGGTGGCACCGCCTGGCAGAGCTCGAAGACTGAGCTCGGACGGTTCCACCTTCTCTGTCAGGGGTGGTTGCACCTTCCTGCCAGAGCTCGAAGACCGAGCTCAGGCGGTGCATCTCCTGACCAGAGAAGTTTCTCTTCTCTGCCAGAGGTGGTTGCACCTCTCTGCCAGAGGTGGTTGCACCTCTCTGCCAGAGCTCGAAGACCGAGCTCAGGCGGTGCATCTCCTGTCCAGAGAGGTTGCAGCTCTCTGCTAGAGCTCGAAGACCGAGCTCGGTGGTTGCATCGCCTGCCAGAGCTCGGAACTTGAGCTCTGGCGGTGCTACCTCTCGACAGAGGAGGTTGCACCGCCCAGTCTCGCTTGGAGACTGAGCCCTGGGCGGTTGCACCTCTTGGCTGGGGCGGTTGCACCGCCCAGTCTCGCTGGGAGACTTAGCCTGGGCGGTGGCACCTCCTTGCCTGGGCGGTTGCACCTCCCACAGCTACTTGGGTTCGAATGGGTTGAACCATTCGACCCAACTTGAGTTCTTCAGGGGCCCAATTGCCCCAGGATTAAGCTAATGGGATCACCTCCCATTTCTAACTTAATCACCGTGCTAACTACGATTAAATCTAAGACAATTTCTGCAGCTTTGCTTCGGTACGTCAATCGCTTCTTCCGGCGAGTTTCCGGCGAACTTCCGTCGATCATCCGATGAACCCTCGGTGATGCTTCTGCGGACTTCCGGCAAACTCCTGGACTTTGCGACGATCCACTTGGCGAGTTCCGACGAGCTTCGCTTGGCAAGCTTCTGGACTTCTCGGATCTGTTCTCGCAGAACCTCCGACGACCGTCCGTACTTCCGTCGAACTCTCGAACTCCCAACGTGATCATGAACTTGACTCCGGCGCAACTCCTGCTGCTTGTCTATCTTTCATCGTAGTTAATCCTGCACACTTAAAACAAAACTTCGATCGAGACAATTAATCCTAAGCAATTAACCAAGTTGTCCGGCATGTCATTGGTCCCTCGACGCTTCGTCTGATTCTTCGGCGCATCGTCCTCTCCTGCGGCCTATTGCCCAATCGGCCAGTTGACTCCGCAACTCCGATATCCTTGGCACAATACCCGCTCTACTTGGCCCGATGCCCGAGTCCACGGCCCGAAGCCTTCTGTCGATACGTCGACCGATCCACCGGCCCGACGTCCAATCTTCTGACATGTTCCTCCGGCACAACATGATTTTCCTGCTTTAATTGTCTCATCCTGATCAAAGCATCCTGCGTCACTCAAAACGCAGATTAAATCATAAACATATATCAAGTAGTTTCATCATCAAAATACGAGATTCAACAGAATGAGCATTACCTGTAGCCCATATATTTAGTGAAGCTTCATTGATTGCCAGTAAGACTGTAAATTGTCTGTTAGGTTCTGTTCATTTTTCTCTTCAATACTAAATGCTAGAGATCTTTTATCTTTGTTCAGTTTCTTCCCCGTAAAACCTAGGCGATCTGTGATAAAATTTTATTGGAAATTTAATAGTGATGAGTGTATATAACCTTGAAATGAAAAGGAGGCTTTTTATAGTTGTCTTCCTATAGTCTGATTATTTAGTGTAACAGTCCTGGTAGAAAAATCCTGTATATTTTATCCGATCTTTTGCTATGACTTTTGGGCTTCTTTCTACATCCAAATTTGTATAGAATGTGTTTTGTGAAAGGCATGGATAGTTGTAATGCAGACATTGATCGAGTGTTTTATCTTTCAGTATGCCATCCGACATTTATTTGCTTATGGTCTCTTAAAAATCTGTGTCAAGCATAGTATTGGTTTTGATCACGTTGGCCTCAAAACTGTGATTGTTTTCTCTAATAGATTCGATTGCTCAAAAGGAACTTTGCTTTATGGAGTTAATTAGGCAAGACATTCTTTTTTAGAAGAAAATGGTCAGTCTGATTCCAACAAACAAGATTTTCTTTTTGCTTTTTCCATTAGATTCTCGTTTGCTACCTCCAAATAATGTAGCTTACAATTCTGTTTTCTTATTTGCAACTCAAGCCTTTTGCCTTCCTTTTCTTCCATATCAACTACAGGAACGCAATGAATTTTGGGTTCTCAAATTTGTAATTTCATCAACTCTCTATTGAACTCAAGTTTGAATTCGTGGCATACTCTCTGAATGAGGTGGATTATTTTGTGTGTAACATGCATAGCGATTCCAGTAAATGCTAGTTCTTAGATCATGGCATGATTTCTATTCAACTCAAGCTTGAAATGACATGCATAACTGATCTGGGAAGAACCGCAAACAAAGATAATTTCTGATGGTAACTGGGATAAGTAGTAGATAGTAGAAAATTTTTCAATGAAACTATTCTGATAACAGCAGCAAAATGATTGTCACGCCAAAAATTTGATGAGGTCATAAGTCATTTGAATTGGATTCTTGGTTTTGTCTTCATTTATATCCTCTGCCAATGCCTCTCTTTTTTTGCTGCAACTTCAAGTATTTTGGTTTTGTGGCTGCTGCATGGCTGACTGCAGCCGGAATTTGTCTCATACACATGGTTAAATCATCAAGAACAATTTTAGTCAAACTGTGTTCTTATCTTCTTTTTGTTTGAATCCAAACTCCTTTTTTAAGTATCTTGGTAACTGGGATAAGTAGTATATGGTAGAAAATTTTTCAATGAAACTATTCTGATGACGACAGCAAATGATTGTTACAGTCAAAATTTTGATGAAGTCATGAAGTCATTGCAATTGGATTCTTGGTTGTCTTCATTTATAACCTTTGCCAATGCCTGTGTATTTTTGCTGCAACTTCAAGCATTATGATTTTGTTGCTGCTGCATGGTTGACTGCAGTAGAAATTTGTCTCATACACATGGTTAAATCATCAAGAACAATTTTAGTCAAACTGTGTTCTTACCTTCTTTTTGTTTGAATCCAAACTCCTTTTTTAAGTATCTTGGTAACTGGGATAAGTAGTATATGGTAGAAAATTTTTCAATGAAACTATTCTGATGACGGCAGCAAAATGATTGTTACAGTCAAAATTTTGATGAAGTCATGAAGTCATTGCAATTGGATTCTTGGTTGTCTTCATTTATAACCTTTGCCAATGCCTGTGTATTTTTGCTGCAACTTCAAGCATTATGATTTTGTTGCTGCTGCATGGTTGACTGCAGTAGGAATTTATCTCATACATATGGTTAAATCATCAAGAACAATTTTAGTCAAACTGTGTTCTTACCTTCTTTTTGTTTGAATCCAAACTCCTTTTTTAAGTATCTTGGTAACTGGGATAAGTAGTATATGGTAGAAAATTTTTCAATGAAACTATTCTGATGACGGCAGCAAAATGATTGTTACAGTCAAAATTTTGATTAAGTCATGAAGTCATTGCAATTGGATTCTTGGTTGTCTTCATTTATAACCTTTGCCAATGCCTGTGTATTTTTGCTGCAACTTCAAGCATTATGATTTTGTTGCTGCTGCATGGTTGATTGCAGTAGGAATTTGTCTCATACATATGGTTAAATCATCAAGAACAATTTTAGTCAAACTGTGTTCTTACCTTCTTTTTGTTTGAATCCAAACTCCTTTTTTAAGTATCTTGGTAACTGGGATAAGTAGTATATGGTAGAAAATTTTTCAATGAAACTTTTCTGATGACGGCAGCAAAATGATTGTTACAGTCAAAATTTTGATTAAGTCATGAAGTCATTGCAATTGGATTCTTGGTTGTCTTCATTTATAACCTTTGCCAATGCCTGTGTATTTTTGCTGCAACTTCAAGCATTATGATTTTGTTGCTGCTGCATGGTTGACTGCAGTAGGAATTTGTCTCATACACATGTTGAAAGCATCAAGAACAAATTTAGTCAAACTGTGTTCTTACCTTTTTTATTTGTTTGAATCCAAACTCTCTTTTTCAAGTATCTTGCCTTCTTGATCACCTCTCTGGATGCTGATGAGCTTAAACTCTGCAATAAGAATAATTTGGCTTGGCTATGTTTAAATGCTTGAGGAGAGGGAAAAACTCAAAATATCTTTCTTTTTCTTCTATTTTGCTTTATTTCTACATCACTAGTGCCACATGATGAAGGAGATGACTTTTTGTTCTTCCTATTTGATACTTCTGTCCCTGAATTCTTTCTACATCTCTAGTGCGGCATGATTACTTTAATAGAGCTTGGTTTCCTCGCAATGCTCATATAGATACTTGCCTATTGACAACTTCAACTAGAAATGCTTGTCTGGTCGGTTGTACCTAAATGCTTCGAATTTTTTATTGTACTAACCTTGTTTGTGCTAAAATTTAGATGGATAAATTTATTACTTTCTAAACAGTAATAAAAACACAGATATACCTGGAGAAATATATATATATATATTCAAGTGCTTAATGATCCATTTTAACTGACCTTTTGCTTTTAAAAATGTCAGGTCGTCCTCGATATCGAAGTAAAGATTATGCAGGACTAGGATCCTAAAAGAAAGCAGGGCACCATGACTCCTTTGCCAGATCATGTTATAATTCATGCCTGAAAGGAGGAAGAGGAGTTACATTCCAAAAGAATTTGAATGCTACAACCTTTGCAAAAGGAATTAGGATTACATTTCTTCTTCATAAGCTTCCGGCATGTAACAAGACAAAGTTCTTCTGATTTATGCGCTTGAACTAGTCATAGATTAACATGAAGGAAGATTGGGAGTCCTTGGGCCCATATCTTAGTTTGTTCCAATCTTCTCAGGAGTGTTATTTGTTCTTATCATTTGTTTTGAAAACCGACGTGGTTACTCCCACAAATTTTTACTGTTTTGTAGACTTGATATTAATTATTTGAATTCGTATGTAACTTCCAAAGCTGGAATAGTAGACTCAGATTGGTTGTTTAAATTCATTCAAAATTCTGAATATGTAATTTAGATGTAATTTGACAATTTTTTCGAGTCGTAAGATGAATGGTATGTTCTTCTATCTCAATTGTCTTGTATTTCTAAACGGTGGCTTATCAGGACTAGTTGTTGATACTAGATGAATTTAACATGATGCAGACGTTGTTCTCGCTCACTATTGAAATCACATTTTTGGAGAGAATGCATTTCCTACTATGATATGTGTGTTTAATCTTTTGCATATCAGTTAGAATTTTTTTGGCCATTGTCAATTGCTTCAAACCTTGGAATTTTTTTATCGATTCAGTGATTAAAGGTTTTGTTTTCGATAGTATCGATTCAGTGATTAAAGGTTTTTAACGATGGATTGACTTGCAGCAGCTTTGTTATTTGTTTCTGTTGTTGTTGTGGACTTCACTCGGAAACAAAAAAGTTGGAACATGTTTCCAAAAGATGATTGATCAAATTTGCTGCCTTGCCTTCGATACCAGTCGTCCAAACCAGCAAAGTCTGAGGTTGAGAGAACCTGTTGATATCATATGATCACTCTTTCTCTTTGAACTTGACGAAACAACATTGATACCATTTCTTATATATGCCATCATATTAAGGAAACAACAAACAAAACATGAGATGAAAATTGAACTTTGTTATGGCCAATATTTACAAGAACATAAAATTTTCTTTCCCTTCCAATGTTATGATATACATGAACAAACATCATTTTCCGTATAAGTTTTCATACAAGCAAGCTACAAATCCAACCACCAGGTCATAGTCGAATCAATAGGGAAGTCGTAATTATCATCTATGATCTCCGTCTGCTCACACCCAACAATGTCGATCGATGACGACGACGAAGCCGCTGCGACCGTGGTTGAATCAGTGTTGGTGCCAAACATCAGCGAGGCTGGAATCGTGTCATCGGACATCAACAAGGCATGGACATGTTCCAGGCTCGCGAAGAAGTCATCGTCGGTGCTGTACATCTGCTCACACGCAACCAAGTCTATCAACGACGATGAGGAGGAAACATCTGCGACCGTGGTCGAATCAATCCGAGTGTCATCGGACATCGAGAGAAGATCGACAAGGGCTGGCGGTGAGGCCTTCGGGATGGTAGTCGTGGCTGTGTCGGTGTCATCCGACATCGGCAAGGCTTCAAGCTCTCCGGCGAAGAACGCATCGTCGGTGCAGTTCTGCACACCGCCAAGATCGACCGACGACGAAGATGAAGCCAAGAATGCTTCCAGTTCTTCCGTAGTTATCGGGAGCTCACCTCCACCAACGTCCATTGATGATGGAGAGGCGGCTGCGACTCCGGCTTCGTTCGGTGCAACGGAGTCGACAGAGGAAAGATGACTCTCCGGGGGTGGGGGTGTCACAGCAGGAGCCAATGAGGGATGTTGCACCACCGCGGTTGGAGGTGGTGAGACGTCGGATTGCACCACCGCGGTTGGATGTGGTGAGACGTCGGACTGCAATGCTCTGCTGGGATGTGCAACCAACTCCCAGCATGGCTTCTTTGAGAGAGTCGATGCTTTTGCCGAGAGAGTAGAAGATTCGTCTCTATTTCTCTTTAGCCCAACGAAGCTGTCGCCGGTGACCGTGTCTGTCGCGGCCTCCGTTAAGGTGGTCTCAACCGTTTTGATGGTGGTGCCGCCGGAGTAGGCACAATGCGAGCTTCTCTTGACTTGACAGAGAACTCGTCTCTCGAAGCCGCCGGACGAACACATCTCGAACTCGTACATCGTCCACCCGGAGTTCTTCCGCCGACCATAGTTGAAAGAAAGGCAGCTCTTTCGCCCGACCACCATCTCGCGCCCGCCGACCATGGACTTAACGGTTTCTTGCTTTTTGTACAGAGTCCAAGAACCGCTGCCGGCCTTTCGATCGACGCGCGAGCCGCCGCTGTTCTTGGGCTTGCGCTCCGCAAAGAAATAGCCCTCCTGCCGATCGCTGCCGAGAAGATTCCACGGCTCGGTGCCGTAGACGTCCGCGAAGGCGACAGCGCGGCCAGGGAGGGGTGCGCCGGCGACCCAGTTGGCGAGGTAGTCAACCAAGAGTTCCTCCGCCGTGGGAAGGAACCTGTAGCCGCTCGGTACGAGGTCGATGGGCTCCATTGATGGACGACTAAAGATGGTTTCTTGACTAGGAGAGGAGAGGAAATCAACGAGGAGGAGAATGGAGCAGAGGAGAGGCGAGAGGCGCAGGGGCGAGAAGACGGAGTGAGAGTGGGAGACCGTGCGATATATATATGTATGCAACGGGCGCGCAGAGTGATTCTTGAAGCGTGTTTCCTGTTCTGGATTCCGAATCCCCAAATTAATTATATTAATAAGATTTTAGTGTCGTATTATATATTTAATTTGAAATTAACTTCCGCACGTGCTCATCTTCTTTGTGTCTCCAAATCCACCGAGCCCTTCGCCCCGTTCGATCTGTCTCTGCTCGGGAACGGAGGTGAGCATTTTGTCCGAAACACCTCATTTTTCAGCGTAATGCATGGATTTTAGGGCTGATTTTGAGTTTTCTTCGATCGATTTCAGGTTGGTTCGATGATCGCGAAGACGGAGGAGGTGTGTGCGCTGCTTCCTCCTGCCTTGTGGTTTGAGGGTGGGAGCTGACGGAACCAATCAGAGGGACGAGGAGGGTGATCATTTGCCCCTGTATGCCAACGAGGTCCGTCGCATGTTGATTTCCTTTCCATTCTTGCCACATTGTCGCTTTGGGCTTTACTCATAGTTTGTCATTTAGGTTCGTATTTGGTGTAGCAACATATGAGTAGCAAAACTGATAAGTAGAAGTAATCAGATCCTATGAACTAGCAGACTGGATTGAAGCAGAATGATCTTTGACAATGGTTACTTGACATCCATGAAACATCTTATCAATGTTCTCGGTTGGGACTCCCACCGCCGAGTGTCAACCACTGCGAAACAAAATTTTGGACAAGTTTCTCTACAATAAAGATCATATGCTGAAACACAGTGACAAGCTTGAAATTTTGATTACAGCCTTTTAGCATACACCTCAAGGGTTTTTAAAAGCAGCAAATACTTCAAGACTGAGTAGAGTTATCAGCAGAAAACATAGGATGGATGGACCACAGCAACACTCACCAATAAGATAGCAGCAGCATAGGACAACAATCTAGTGAGAGGATAAAGTAGCACAAGACAATAGCAAGTGATCTCCATTTCACAAATCAAATAAATGTCGCTGATTCATTTTGTGATCTCATCTTTTTCATGCGGATCTATTGATTAATCTTATCTTCTTTCATTTTAATTTGCCTTTTTTAAGAACCTATTCTGGGAAATGATTGTCCTTTTCAAGACCAGTGGGTGTATTTTCCCTTTCCTCCCTGATAACAAAAAAAAAAAAAAAGCGAAAATTTTTTTACTTTTAATTTCTTGAGAGGATTGAGTTTTTCTTCCAAAGTATACTCCTTAGGTGAATTGGTATTTTTTTTATTTCCTGTTAAACAAGTATGAGAATTTAATTACCTCCACGCTATATTAAACTTTTTGATTGAGGATAATAATTTTCACTGAAATGTTTAACAAATTCTTGCTGAAGGGTTTTGGCAATAAAAACTTTTGTTGGTAAGATCAATTTTGGTGATGGCAAGACCGGTGATGGAAAAAATTTAAATTTAATTTTTTTTGTTGCTATATCTTGACAAATAATCAGAAAATAATATTTATTTATTTTCCTAAATCTCTGAAGTAATCTGGTAATATTTTGCGAGCATAAGAACACCATATACCATGGCATAAACATCAAGGAGTCCACTATTCTGAGCATGTGAAAAATAACAGCAATTGGTGTTTAGCTTATATTCATAGTAATGAAAACTTGCAAAGAATGCAAGAAGCTCTAGAAATGAGTTTATCTTAGCAGCAACAACATTAAAATAATTTCTCACAATTTTCAAAACTTATTGTTGAAGAAAAATGAAGGTGATTTGAAGTTTGTTTTACAACTTCATTTCAATATAAGAAAAGAACAAATAAGATACATGCTAAGATTTAGAACAATATGTAGAATGGATGATCCAATCATCGATCACAGTATCATGTTGATCGGTGGTATTGGCCCATGAACAGTCCGGTGTAGTCGGTATCGATGTACCATATGTCTGAAGTACATCCCAATTTTTTTTTTTAAAGCCAAAAGATGATTGGAATTCACAAAAGATAATTTTTAAGTATTTAATCCTAATTAATGATAACTTATTATATTTAAATAATAATATAATGTATATGAGGCATGAAAGAATAGGAATAACAGGTTATAAGGATGAGAAAGTGGATTTATCTTTTTAGTACCACGAACAAAAACATGAACATATTCTTACATTGATTTCCACAAATTACATTGATTTGTGCTGAACTATATGTGTTAGAGTTACAAATTTGATAAAACTCCATGATTTGGAGTTACAAAATACAGCATTTAAAATTTGATAAAACTTATTCCTACAACTGCCCAACCACGGTTTGGTATCGATCTGACATCGAACTATATAAATCAGTACCAATCAGTATATATTTAATTTTTTTCCATTTTCGGTGGTATTAGATGGTATAGACCATTGTGCCATCCAATATATTGGTGCCGTAGTGGTTTGATTTATTGCTGAAATTGGAAATGTATGGACTTTTAAAATCTTACAGTGCCAAATTGTGCAAATTTATGCCCTTAATCATTCATTCAGGTGGAGAGCATGCATGCATGAGGACCCTTTTTCTATTAAGATTAGAGGCTTCCTTGATCATTTGGCGAAGGGCTGATTTAGTGGTTAGTGTCTGATCTCTTTGTATAGTGATTAGCTTCTTGAGACTAGAAAGAATCTTTATGTGTCACCCCCTTTATTTTCTTTGTCGATATTGTTGGTTGAGTCCTTTTGAACTCTTCCATGGCCTGAGCCTCATAATGAAGGCAAGAACATAGCGATGGAAGGATAGGTAAGAAGCATTGATCATATTACATGATGCAAAACTGCATCAGAAATGATCCGCTTCACTTTTGATGGGCCAAGATACGTATGATTATTGAGTATTTTGTTAACCATAACTATAGATCTCACTCTTAAATTCTATCACAATTTGGAAAGTGTAGTAAAATTGTAGCTATGTGAAATTTGAAGCATCAGGGACTTTTGTTTTTAATTTTGGGTGAATAGTAGTCTTTGATTTGTATTTGTGAATGGAAATGATTTGTATTTTATAATTAGATCGGGGTTGCTTTGACAATTTCTTATAAGTAGAGTTGATCATTTTAGATGATAAATTATATATCCTTGCAAAAGCTTGAAGAAGCCATATCATAAAGGATGTAGTTTTAGTGTTCGGTCTAGCGAACGAGGTTGATTTCACAAAGACCATAGGAAGCATGCGCCTGTTTAAAATCGTGCGATACACTAGAGATGCATGTTTTGAAAATATATACATATGATGGATCAAAGACATGGTTAAAAATCTAGTGAGCTTCAGAGACAATCTTCCAACACTCTTGATGCCTGGAAAACAAACTTGTATGGATCTGTATAACTCTTTGCCTCACCCTCAAGGATATACATTACCTTTAACATGGAGAGCTTATTTTGAACCTACTTCAAAAATCTATTTGAGACTGTTTCATGTGTCTATTATCAGTTCTTCTATTTGTGTACTTGTTGGTAGATCTCATGCACTCCTAATCTAGTTTTGGTTCCTGTAGGTAATACCATTTCTGATGTACTCTAAAAGAACTCTGATAACATTCAATGGTCCAATTCCAAGTTGCATATCTGTATGCATAAGAGTAACTGGAATGTAGATCCTTTTCATCAATTTATATTTCATTGGATTCATAATAATAGTTGGAGAATCTTTGCAAGAGCATCGTCCATCATCATTCAATTTTAAATTTTGGTATCCAATGAAAAATAGAGACATAATTTCATTTATGTTATATCTATGAAAAAAAAATGAAGTTGGTATCTTAATTTTTTCAGATACAGCGAGGCTTAAACTCTTCAAATGTTTGTGAATAATTGCTACAATGAGCAAGAAAAACCATAACACCTGAATTTAGTGGCCCTAAAGTAATAAATATAATTGCTAGAATCTGCTATCAATTTCCCTCAGTCGATGTTCATGTTATGTGTGCATGTGTGCACACATGAGAAGAAACAACTTTTCCTAAATGATACTCTATTGCACACTTATTTTTGGACGCGAAAGAAAAAACATTTCTCAGAAGAGGAAAAGAAAAAAAATAAAAGAAGTATTGGTCTTCTGCTCCCCATTTCTTCCAAATTGTTGAATTAAAAAGATGGGCTTATGTTTTGTGTTATTGTTATTAATTATCATTTCTTCTTATTTATGTCATTGAGGTTGTTCTGTCATTCTTTTTTTTTTCATTTTTACTTATCATATGGCCTTTGTTATATGTAGTCCATAAGTATTAAGATTGTTTCTTTATCTGTTTCCTAGTTTCTGATTTATTTTTATAAGTGTTTGCTTCTAAGAATCTGTCTTGATAGTATTGGTTATTGTGCCACATGGTACATTCCGAGTCAATATATTTCTTTTATCTATGAAAACTTAACTAGATGATGATATATAATCTTTTGCAGATAGATTTTGAAGAATATGCTGCAAAAGCTAAAACTTTACCTGTAAATACTACTAACAAGAGCAAATTGTTCCTTTATGGGCTTTACTAGCAAGCGACTGTCGGACCAGTGAATACTAGTATGTGCTCCTTAATATATTCTGATTCGTTATTTTCATTCTTTGCCAAACAAAATTTTGACACTTTTATCTTTTGTCTCTTTGCAGGCTGACCTGGTATATTCAATATGAGGGATAGAGCCAAATGGGAAGCTTGGAAGGCTGTTGAAGTTTACAAAATCCACTTGACAAATCTTATATATATAAATATATATAACTTGTTGGACAAAATTCATTTCTTATTTAATATTAGTAAAATTGACAGGGGAGGAAGCCAAAGGAGGAGACTATGAGTGACTACCTCACCAAGGTTAAACAGCTGCTCGAGGCAGCTGCTACTGCTGCTTATGCTACTTTGTCAAACCTTGCTCTATGTAGTACCATGTAAGCTGTTACCTTCTATCTTGAACTTGAATCATCTAGTAGATGTGTTAGTTATGGATTTCATCTCCTTTGTGTCTTAACAATTGACACTATCTGAAATCTAATGCAGCATCTTATCATTTCATTAGTGTTTCATTCGAGTTAAGATGCATGCGGATGTCAAGTTTTTAGGTCAGCAAAGCTAAGTGTGGGCATGTTAAATGAGCATTACCTGTAGCCCATATATTTTGTAAAGCTTCATTGATTCCCAGTAAGACTGTAAATTGTCTGTTAGATTCTATTCATTTTTCTCTTCAGTACTACATGCTAGAGATCTTTTATCTTTGTTCAGTTTCTTCCCCTTAAAACCTAGGCGATCTGTGATAAAATTTTATTGAAAATTTAATAGTGATGAGTGTATATAACCTTGAGATGAAAAGGAGGCTTTTTATAGTTGTCTTCCTATAGTCTGATTATTTAGTGTAACAGTCATGGTAGAAAAATCCTGTATATTTTATCCGATCTTTTGCTATGACTTTTGGGCTTCTTTCTACATCCAAATTTGTATAGAATGTGTTTTGTGAAAGGCATGGATAGTTGTAATGCAGACATTGATCGAGTGTTTTATCTTTCAGTATGTCATCCGACATTTATTTGCTTATGGTCTCTTAAAAATCTGTGTCAAGCATAGTATTGGTTTTGATCACGTTGGCCTCAAAACTGTGATAGTTTTCTCTAATAGACTCGATTGCTCAAAAGGAACTTTGCTTTATAGAGTTAATTAGGCAAGACATTCTTTTTTAGAAGAAAATGGTCAGTCTGATTCCAACAAACAAGATTTTCTTTTTCCTTTTTCCATTAGATTCTCGTTTGCTACCTCCAAATAATGTAGCTTACAATTCTGTTTTCCTATTTGCAACTCAAGCCTTTTGCCTTCCTTTTCTTCCATATCAACTACAGGAACGCAATGAATTTTGGGTTCTCAAATTTATAATTTCATCAACTCTCTATTGAACTCAAGTTTGAATTCGTGGCATACTCTCTGAATGAGGTGGATTATTTTGTGTGTAACATGCATAGAGACTCCAGTAAATGCCAGTTCTTAGATCATGGCATGATTATGTTCAACTCAAGCTTGAAATGACATGCATAACTGATCTTGGAAGAACAGCAAACAAAGATAATTTCTGATGGTAACTGGGATAAGTAGTATATGGTAGAAAATTTTTCGATGAAACTTTTCTGATGACGGCAGTAAAATGATTGTTACAGTCAAAATTTTGATGAAGTCATTAAGTCATTGCAATTGGATTCTTGGTTTTTTCTTCATTTATAACGGTTGCCAATGCCTGTGTTTTTTTGCTGCAACTTCAAGCATTATGATTTTGTTGCTACTGCATGGTTGACTGCAGTAGGAATTTGTCTCATACACATGTTGAAAGCATCAAGAACAATTTTAGTCAAACTGTGTTCTTAACTTTTTTTATTGTTTGAATCCAAACTCTCCTTTTCAAGTATCTTGCCTTCTTGATCACCTCTCTGGATGCTGATGAGCTTAAACTCTGCAATAAGAATAATTTGGCTTGGCTAAGTTTAAATGCTTGAGGAGAGGGAAAAACTCAAAATATCTTTCATTTTCTTCTATTTTGCTTTATTTCTACATCTCTAGTGCCACATGATAAAGGAGATGACTTTTTGTTCTTCCTATTTGATATTTCTTTCCCTGAATTCTTTCAACATCTCTAGTGCGGCATGATTGCTTTAATAGAGCTTGGTTTCCTCGCAATGCTCATATAGATACTTGCCTATTGACAACTTCAACTAGAAATGTTTGCCTGGTAGGCTGTACCTAAATGCTTCGAATTTTTTATTGTACTAACCTTGTTTGTGCTGAAATTTAGATTGATGAATTTATTGACTTTCTAAACAGTAATAAAAACACAGATATACCTGGCGAAATATATATATATATATATATATATATATATATATATATATATATATATATATATATATATATATATATATTCAAGTGCTTAATGATCCATTTTAACTGACCTTTTGCTTTTAAACATGTCAGGGTATCCTCGATATCGAAGTAAAGATCATGCTGGACTTGGATCCTAGAAGAAAGCAGGGCATCATGACCCCTTTGCCAGATCATGTTACAATTCATGCCCCAAAGGAGGAAGAGGAGTTACACTCCAGAAGAATTTGAATGCTACGACCTTTGCAAAAGGAATTAGGATTACATTTCTTCTTCATAAGCTTCCTTCCGGCTTGTAATGAGACAAAGTTCTTCTGATTTATGTGCTTGAACTAGTTCTAGATTAACACGAAGGAATACTAGGAGTCCTTAGGCCCATATCTTAGTCTGTTCCAATCTTCTCAGGAGTGTTATTTGTTCTTATCATTTGTTTTGAAAACCGACGTGGGTACTCCCACAAATTTTTACTGTTTTGTAGACTTGATGTTAGTTATTTGAATTCATATGTAACACTTCCAAAGCTGGAATAGTAGACTCAGATTGGTTGTTTAAATTCATTCAAAATTCTGAATATGTAATTTAGATGTAATTTGACAATTTTTTCGAGTCTTAAGATGAATGGTATGTTCTTCTATCTCAATTGTCTTGTCTCAATTGTCTTGTATTTCTTAACGGTGGCTTATCAGTACTAGTTGTTGATACTATGATATTCATTCTCTACTATGATATGTGTGTTTAATCTTTTGCATATCAGTTAGAATTTTTTTGGCCATTGTCAATTGCTTCAAACCATGGAATTTTTTTATCGATTCAGTGATTAAAGGTTTGGTTTTCTATAGTATCAGTGCACACTTGTTGTTTTTCTATAGTATCGATTCAGTGATTAAAGGTTTTTAACGATGGATTGACTTGCAGCTTTGTTATTTGTTTTTGTTGTTGTTGTTGTGGACTTCACTCGGAAACAAAAAAGTTGGAACATGTTTCCAAAAGATGATTGATCAAATTTGCTGCCTTGCCTCTGATACCAGTCGTCCAAACCAGCAAAGTCTGAGGTTGAGAGAACCTGTTGATATCCTATGATCACTCTTTCTCTTTGAACTTGACGAAACAACATTGATACCATTTCTTATAGATGCCATCATATTAAGGAAACAACAAACAAAACATGAGACGAAAATTGAACTTTTTTATGGCCAATATTTACAAGAACATAAAATTTTCTTTCCATTCCAGTGTTCTGATATACATGAACAAACATCATTTTCCGTATAAGCTTTCGTACAAGCAAACTACAGCTCCAACCAGGACTTCACGAGGTCTTCAATCTCTTGCTGGAAGTCGTCATTATCATCTATGTTCCCCGTCTGCTCACACCCAACAATGTCGATCGATGATGACGACGAAGCCGCTGCGACCGTGGTTGAATCAGTGTTGGTGCCAAACATCAGCGAGGCTGGAATCGTGTCATCGGACATCAACAAGGCATGGACCTGTTCCAGGCTCGCGAAGAAGTCATCGTCGGTGCTGTACATCTGCTCACACGCAACCAAGTCTATCGACGACGATGAGGAGGAAACCTCTGCGACCGTGGTCGAATCAAACCGAGTGTCATCGGGCATCGAGAGAAGATCGACAAGGCCTGGCGGTGAGGCCTTCGGGATGGTAGTCAAGGCTGTGTCGGTGTCATCCGACATCAGGAAGGCTTCAACCTCTCTGGCGAAGAACGCATCGTCGGTGCAGTTCTGCTCACCGCCAAGATCGACCGACGACGAAGACGAAGCCAAGAATGCTTCCAGTTCTTCCGTAGTTATCGGGAGCTCACCTCCACCAACGTCCGTTGATGATGGAGAGGCGGCTGCGACTCCGGCTTCGTTCGGTGCAACGGAGTCGACCGAGGAAAGATGACTCTCCGGGGGTGGGGGTGTCACAGCAGGAGCCAATGAGGGATGTTGCACCACCGCGCTTGGAGGTGGTGAGACGTCGGATTGCACCACCGCGGTTGGATGTGGTGAGACGTCGGACTGCAATGCTCTGCCGGGATGTGCAACCAACCCCCAGCATGGCTTCTTTGAGAGAGTCGATGCTTTTGCCGAGAGAGTAGAAGATTCGTCTCTATTTCTCTTCCGCCCAACGAAGCTGTCGCCGGTGACCGTGTCTGTCGCGGCCTCCGTTAAGGTGGTCTCAACCGTTTTGATGGTGGTGCCGCCGGAGTAGGCACAATGCGAGCTTCTCTTGACGTGACAGAGAACTCGTCTCTCGAAGCCGCCGGACGAACTCATCTCGAACTCGTACATCGTCCACCCGGAGTTCTTCCGCCGGCCATCGTTGAAAGAAAGGCAGCTCTTTCGCCCGACCACCATCTCGCGCCCGCCGACCATGGACTTGACGGTTTCTTGCTTTTTGTACAGAGTCCAAGAACCGCTGCCGGCTTTTCGATCGACGCGCGAGCCGCCGCTGTTCTTGGGCTTGCGCTCCGCAAAGAAATAGCCCTCCTGCCGATCGCTGCCGAGAAGATTCCACGGCTCGGTGCCGTAGACGTCGGCGAAGGCGACAGCGCGGCCAGGGAGGGGTGCGCCGGCGACCCAGTTGGCGAGGTAGTCAACCAAGAGTTCCTCCGCCGTGGGAAGGAACCTGTAGCCGCTCGGTACGAGGTCGATGGGCTCCATGGATGGACGACCAAAGACGGTTTCTTGACTAGGAGAGGAGAGGAAATCAACGAGGAGGAGAATGGAGCAGAGGAGAGGCGAGGGCGAGAAGACGGAGTGAGAGTGGGAGAGGCGTGCGATATATGTATATATATATATATATATATATATATATATATATGTAGGCAACGGGCGCGCAGAGTGATTCTTGAATCGAATCCACGTAAGCGTGTTTCCTGTTCTGGATTCCGAATCCCCAAATTAATTATATTTATAAGATTTTAGCGTCGTATTATATATTTAATTTGAAATTAACTTTCGCACGTGCTCATCTTCTTTGTGTCTCCAAATCCACCGAGCCCTTCTCCCCGTTCGATCTGTCTCTGCTCGGGAACGGAGGTGAGCATTTTGTCCGAAACACCTCATTTTTCAGCGTAATGCATGGATTTTAGGGCTGATTTTGAGTTTTCTTCGATCGATTTCAGGTTGGTTCGATGATCGCGAAGACGGAGGAGGTATGTGAGCTGCTTCCTCCAGTATTGCCTTGTGGTTTGAGGGTGGGAGCTGACGGAACCAATCAGAGGGACGAGGAGGGTGATCATTTGCCCCTGTATGCCAACGAGGTCCGTCGCATTGTAACGGATAAACTTCTAAACAAAATGTTGGATGTAATGCTTATGTCTGTCCGTTGTCTTTTGGCATGTTCATGCCTTGTACAGAATGTAAAGGGGCGGCCGAAGGCTTAATAGTCCCATTTTAGTTGGGTTGGTGGCCTCTTTAGGCTTGTAAATAAAGGTTGTGTCATGTGGACACGTTCGAGAGCTTTTCGGTCTGTAATGGACCATTTTACCCTTTGTTGTGCCACTATTCAGAGCTTGTAAAGTCTGTTTGTAATTTGCATTGTCTATGAAGTGTTTTTCGGACATGTTTGCTTGTGGATCCCGATTGAGGCGTTCTCTTTAACCCGTTCTCTCTTTTGTTGGTCCTAAGGGACAATGGGAGGCTTCGGGGAGGCTGACCTTTGCGGACGGACGCGCGAGGGTGCCGCACGCCTTAGGCAAAACCAGCTAAGGTCGTGACAGTGTGGTATCAGAGCGGGACAAGCACTCATAGAAACACTTGACATGCAAACGTGGGGGACCTAGCGGGGCTGCGTTGAGGGCAGTCAGCACACGCGCGACCGTTTGAGGGAAAACGGGCATGGAGATGTAGGGAAAAGAGTCACTCAGAGGAGCGGGCATCTGAGATTGGCATTCAGAGGAATGGCCAACCCTTCGCGCAAGAGGCACCACGAGAACAGGCAAGCTTGGAAGAATTTGGAGCGCACAAAGGTTGGGATGGCTGAGTTTGAGCTACGGCTCAACGTTGACAACTTTACTTGATGGTGCTCAAGGCAAGCGAGGCGCTTGGCAAAGGACGAGACCATGCAAAGTGGAATGAGTTGCTCAGCGACCGAAAGAGTTGTGCAAAGCTCACAGAGGTGAGGGGAATTGCTAACTCGAAGAATTCGGTACTCATGCATGGGCTTGTATGCGGACGATGGATTGTTCGTGGCCATCCCAAGGCGGTCGAGACTCGGCGCCATGGAGCATTGAAACTTTCTCTTCGACATGCGAAGGATACGTCCGGAGGAGGCTGAAGTGTGCAACGAGTTCAGCATGTTGCTAGGCCTTGAGGGGTGCAGTGGTGGCTGTATTGACGTGGAGGCGCAATCTAGCAAGTGCGTTTGCAAGAGGCAGAACAATGCACAGTTTGTTCAGCAGATCGGAGTAGTCCAAGGGGATGGTGGTCTCCGAAACGAAGAGAGATGTTGCTCCAACGGGACAGTTATCCAGGAGGGATAAGTCTCAGCTCTCCAGAGGGAGAATCATGTGAGACGGACTTCACATGTTGAGGAGGAGTACCTCACAAACAACAACTCCACGAAGCTCGATGGACTGAGCAAGCGGTGAGGAGTCGTCGCATGATCTCGCTTGAGAGAATGCATTGGTGGATGCATTGCGAGATCAAGTGGGGGAGCGACCCAAAGCAACTCAAATGGAGGCACACTTGGAGTCGATATGGAGATCGAACTCAAGGGAGGGCTGACCCGTGGAATGGTGGGCGCGACGGCCACCATCGACTCAATGCAAAAACGAGGAGCGGAGCAACTTGGGTGTAACTTGGCGAAGTACCCAAGCCGCATGAAGGGAGCCAGCATAGAAGTTGGAACATGGAGCAGAGGCACAGCGCTTTCCCTAGACAGAGGTCAAGGACATGAACTCTTGCAGAGGCAGGAGTAGAATCATGCTGTTCCCTGGGTCCTTCATTCTGACAGAGCGGACTCATCTTGCATGGTGCCAAAGACGAAGGGAGCTTCGGGGCACATGCACCTTATCTCGGAGGAGCATTCGTTGGAGGAACTAAGGCGACTCAATTTGCGGAGGCGAAGTTGGGTACAGAAGGCCTTAGCACGGGGCAAGAGGACGCAGAGGCGGGTACTCTTGAAGAATATGCCACAGTGTTGCCATTTGAGTTGCTATGAAGGAAGCAGTGCGCAGCGGAGATTGTGCTGGTAGGGGCAGAGGCCCAGGATCCAGGCAATGGTGCACAAATTACAGCGAAGTCGGTGGACTTCGGGAGCTACTAGGCGACGGACTGTCCTAGAGCGGTGCTTCATCTAGGTGTGACCCAAGAGTGGGTGGATGAAGGTCGATTGCCAAAGGAGCGAACAAAATCGAAGGTGGAGGAGACCCTGCGATGTATTGGCAGAGGCCACACATGGAGGGTTCACAATTCGAGTTTATTCCATAAGGATCAGAATGCAATGGAGATGTCACCAGGAGGCGACATGGTGCAGCGGATCGTGGTGGAACAGTTCGTGGCAATGCGACACACACGACATAGTCCCGTGAGGGATGAGATCATATGGAGGTATGATCGGGAGCTACTGGGAGCTCCGCTTTGGTGAACAACACGACGGCAAGAAGGGCTATGGATTCAAGGAGTGAAGGCCATGGTACCGCAGAGGCGGGTCTTCCAGGCGTGCACCGAATTTTGCATCGGATGAAAACCTTGGTCATCAGCATATGGGGGCTGGGTTCCACCAAGGGAAAAGTTCGAATGCAAGTACCAGTGAGTCCCATGAGAGGGACTTGATCATGCAGAGGTATGATCGAAGCAGCTGGAGAGTTGGACTGCTCCAGAGCTCATATTCGCTTAAGGGAGCCCGACAAGTCAGAGGACAAGGTCGAGTAAGCAAACGTTGCTACCAAGGAAGCTAAGGAGAACAGAATCGGTGCAAACCCGACAATGTGATGGCAGAGGCCATGCATGGGAGTTGCAGTCTGTCTTTCCATCGACCAAACAGACTGCTTGGAGAACACAGAGGTGTTGAAGTAGGAGGTCGAAAGGGGCGAGGAAGCGACGACGAGTCCAGAGGGACTTAGCTACCCAAAATCAAGCATCAGTTAGAATGGAGGTGGACTCAGAGGAGTGCCACGGAGACATCTCTACTGATTGTGAAGGAAAGGGATACAGAGGCGAGGCGACGGATAGTAGGGCCATGGGCATGGCAGCGCCATGGTACCGCAGAGGCGGGACTTCCGTGCAAGTCATTGATCCCTTGCTCTCACGGAGGGAGAGCGCTTGGTCGTGAAAGGGGCCGAGGAGGTGGAGCATGCAGAGGCAATCTCCAAGTACCGAGACAAGGCTGAAGGGCAGAGGCCAAGAAACTTCGTAAGACCGGTGTCAACAAGTTTCTCATCAAGATAGCCATAAGTGAAGGACTTCGGGTCATGCAAGAGTGCACGACCAAGGAACGAAGCAGGCAGTACGCGGTGCTGTACCTTTGCTACTCAGTGGAGTAGGCGGCAGGGTTGATGGAGAAGACGGTACAATCCCAGAGGCGACCTCATCTATCAGAGAATTACTCCAAGTTGGGGTGAAAACTTCCTGCATTCCAGAAGTTCAATGGCATTGAGAAGGTGAATCACAGTAGCTAACTCAACGCAAGGAGTGCAAACACTTCAAGTGCTTCAGAAGTGTGAGCAAAGAGCAGGCGAAGGCCAGTAACC
The DNA here is from genome assembly GCF_036884655.1 of Musa acuminata AAA Group. Lineage (NCBI taxonomy): Eukaryota > Viridiplantae > Streptophyta > Magnoliopsida > Zingiberales > Musaceae > Musa > Musa acuminata. Next base: position 22,288,851 of record NC_088344.1, on the reverse strand, counting down.
AGCTCGATGCATAAAGTACAACCTCGAGGAGGCGGGCGAAGTCAAGTAACCTTTGCCTTCTCAACTCTTAAGAGAATGGGCGAAACCGAGTACCCCAGTTCTCTTATCTATCCGGCAGAGGAGCTCTGCACAAGTTCAAAGACACTTCGAAGATAATGGAAGACAATAGTTGTCAAATCCTCACCAACGGTGATCAGTGCTACTGAGAGTAGATTGTCCGCTTCATTTCCCAACGAAATGCCAATCGAAAGCGGAAGTGATGCGAACCTACTTGGATGTGACAACTAACTGAAAGAAGAGTCAATGAGCAGATTTTGTGGAGGAAGGACCCAAAACTTCAGAAGTTTGCGAGGCGATGCTCGTTAAAGCTCCAACAAGCATCCACCCAGTTCAAGCAGCATGTGGAAATTTTGAGAAACTGGCGCAGTAAGAATGGTCTTTTCCTTCATTTGGTGGATCCGCAGGAATCAACGAGGATCAATACAACTCAGCCAACCCCACACCAGAGTCAGAGTCATTGGCGAGTTGAAGCAGCATGGCGGATCAAAGGTTCGACTACTCAGAAACAGCAGCGGAGAGCAGCTGGGAGCCAGGAGGCGCATTGCAGCTGGAGCGGAAGATTGAAGACTCAGCAAAGGCGAAGAGTTGCAGTGTTCACAAAGGCTTCGACGAGGACGTCGAAGGGATAAGTGGGGGAGAATGTAACGGACAAACTTCTAAACAAAATGTTGGATGTAATGCTTATGTCTGTCCGTTGTCTTTTGGCATGTTCATGCCTTGTACAGAATGTAAAGGGGCGGCCGAAGGCTTAATAGTCCCATTTTAGTTGGGTTGGTGGCCTCTTTAGGCTTGTAAATAAAGGTTGTGTCATGTGGACACGTTCGAGAGCTTTTCGGTCTGTAATGGACCATTTTACCCTTTGTTGTGCCACTATTCAGAGCTTGTAAAGTCTGTTTGTAATTTGCATTGTCTATGAAGTGTTTTTCGGACATGTTTGCTTGTGGATCCCGATTGAGGCATTCTCTTTAACCCGTTCTCTCTTTTGTTGGTCCTAAGGGACAATGGGAGGCTTCGGGGAGGCTGACCTTTGCGGACGGACGCGCGAGGGTGCCGCACGCCTTAGGCAAAACCAGCTAAGGTCGTGACAGCATGTTGATTTCGATCTGGAACGCATTGATCCATCGAAAATCCAAATGCATATTGTTTTGAATCCGAGGCCTATAATGACGTGCGCGTACATAATAATCTCTCCGTCCTTCGCGACCCGGCGACGCAACCGGGAATCCAAAAACGCGGAGGAGGAGGAATAGAGAGCGCGATGGGTCTGCAGGTAACGAGAACAACATCGCCACGTGATTTCTGATCCTCTTTTCCTGTTGTTGTGTTCTATTTTGCTAATTTTTCCCATTTTTTTGGGGATATGGTGACCTAATCTTAGAGCTCTGACTGTGCGTGTATGTTAGTCATAATGATCTTATTTTGCTTAGAACATCTGCAGTTCTTTGGCTGGTTATTCTTCGATTTGAACCTTTCATGCTGTTGTTTGGAGCCATATGCTCACATTCATGTAGTTTCATGGATCTGGAGAGCATGAATGCATGAGGCCCCTTTCTCAGTTAAGATCGGATGCTTCCTTGATCATTTGGTGAAAGGTTGATTTAGTAGTTAGTGTCTGATCGATTTGTACAGTGATTATCTTCTTGAGACTAGAAAGAATCTTTATGTGTCACCCCCTTTATTTTCTTTGTCGATATTGTTGGTTGAGTCCTTTTGAACTCTTCCATGGCCTAAGCCTCATAATGAAGGCAAGAACATAGTGATGGAAGGATAGGTAAGAAGCATGGATCATATTACATGATGCAGAACTGCATCAGAAATGATCCGCTTGACTTTTGATGGGCCAAGAGACGTCTGATATTGAGTATTTTGTTGACCATAACTATAGATCTCACTGTTAAATTCTATCACAATTTGGAATGTGTAGCTAAAATTTTAGCTATGTGAAATTTGAAGCATCAGGGACTTTTGTTTTTAATTTTGGGTGATTAGTAGTCTTTGATTTGTATTTGTGAATGGAAATGATTTGTATTTTATAATTAGATCGGGGTTGCTTTGACATTTTCTTATAAGTAGAGTTGATCTTTTTAGATGGTAAATTATATATCTATCCTTGCAAAAGCTTGAAGAAGCCATATCGTGAAGGATGGAGTTTTAGTGTTCAGTCTGGTGAACGAGATTGATTTCACAAAGACCAGAGGAAGCATGAGTCTGTTTAAAATCGTGCAATACACTAGAGATGCATGTTTTGAAAATCTATACATATGATGGATCAAAGACATGGTTAAAAATCTAGTGAGCTTCAGAGACAATCTTCCAACACTCTAGATACTTGGAAAACAAACTTGTTGGGATATGTATAACTCTTTGCCTCACCCTCAAATATATGCATTCATTACCTTTAACATGGAGAGCTTATTTTGAACCTGCTTCAAAAATTCATTTGATAATGTTTCAATGTCTATTATCAGTTCTTCTACTTGTGTACCTGTTGGTAGATCTCATGCGCTCCTAATCTAGTTTTGGTTCTTGTAAGTAATAAAATTTCTGATGTAGCCTACAAGAACTCTAATAACATTTATTGGTCCGATTCGAAGTTGCATATCTGTATGCCTAAGAGAAACTCGAATTTAGATTCTTTTCATCAATTTATATTTCACTGGGATCATAATTATAGTTGGAGCATCTTTGCAAGAGCATCCATCATCATTCAATTTTAAACTTTGGTATCCAATGAAAAATAGGGACATAATTTCATTTTTGTTATATTTATTGGTATCTTAATTTTATCAGATACAGTGAGGCTTAAACTCTTCACATGTTTGTGAATAATTGCTACAATGAGGAAGAAAAACCATAACGACTGAAATTAGTGGCCCTAAAGTAATAAATATAATTGCTAGAATCTGCTATCAATTTCCCTCCGTTGATGTTCATCTTATGTGTGCATGTGTGCACACATAAGAAGAAACAACTTTTCCTAAATGATACTCTATTGCACACTTATTTTTGGACGGGAAAGAAAAAATATTTCTCAGAAGAGGAAAAGAAAAAAAATAAAAGAAGTCTTGGTCTTCTGCTCCCCATTTCTTCCAAATAGTTGAATTGAAAACAAGGGCTTATATTTTGTGTTATTGTTATTAATTATCATTTCTTCTTATTTATGTCATTGAGACTGTTCCGTCAATCATTTTTTTCAGTTTTACTTAGCATATGGCCTTTGTTATAAGTAGTCTATAAGTATTAAGATTGTAGTTTTATTTGCTTCCTAGTTTCTGATCTATGTTTATAAGAGTTTGCTTCTAAGAATCTGTCTTGATGGTATTGGTTATTGTGCCTCATAGTACATTCTGAGTCAATATGTTTCTTTATCTTCGAAAACTTACTTAACTGGATGATGATAATCTAATCTTTTGCAGGAAGATTTTGAAGAATATGTTGCAAAAGCTAAAACTTTACCTGTAAATACTACTAAGAAGTGCAAATTGTTCCTGTATGGGCTTTACTAGCAAGCAACCGTCGAACCAGTGAATACTAGTACGTGCTCCTTAATATCTTCTGATTCATTATTTTCATTCTTTGCCAAACAAAATTTTGACACTTTTATCTTTTGTCTCTTTGCAGGCTGACCTGGTATATTCAATATGAGGGATAGAGCCAACTGGGAAGCTTGGAAGGCTGTTGAAGGTTTACAAAATCCAATTGACAAATCTTATATATATAAATATAAATAAATATATATAACTTGTTAGACAAAATTCATTTCTTATTTAATATTAGTAAAATTGACAGGGGAGGAAGCCAAAGGAGGAGGCTATGAGTGACTACCTCACCAAAGTTAAACAGCTGCTCGAGGCAGCTGCTACTATTGCTTATGCTACTTTATCACATCTTGCTCTATGTAGTACCATGTAAGCTGTTACCTTCTATCTTGAACTTGAATCATCTAGTGGATGTGTTAGTTATGGATTTCATCTCCTTTGTGTCTTAATAATTGACACTATATGAAATCTAATGCAGTATCTTATCATTTCATTAGTGTTTCATTCTAGTTAAGATGCTTGTGGATGTCAAGTTTTTAGGTCAGCAAAGTTAAGTGTGGGCATGTTGAATGAGCATTACCTGCAGCCCATATATTTAGTGAAGCTTCATTGATTCCCAGTAAGACTGTCAATTGTCTGTTAGGTTCTGTTCATTTTTCTCTTCAGTACTACATGCTAGAGATCTTTTATCTTCGTTCAGTTTCTTCCCCTTAAAACCTAGGTGGAAAACAAACTTGTATGGATCTGTATAACTCTTTGCCTCACCCTCAAAGTTATACATTACCTTTAACATGGAGAGCTTATTTTGAACCTGCTTCAAAAATCCATTTGATAATGTTTCAATGTCTATTATCAGTTCTTCTACTTGTGTACCTGTTGGTAGATCTCATGCGCTCCTAATCTAGTTTTGGTTCTTGTAAGTAATACAATTTCTGTTGTACCCTACAAGAACACTAATAACATTTATTGGTCCGATTCGAAGTTGCATATCTGTATGCATAAGAGAAACTCGAATTTAGATTCTTTTCATCATCCAAATTTGTATAGAATGTGTTTTGTGAAAGGCATGGATAGTTGTAATGTAGACCAGTGATTTAAAAAGCGTAGGCGCCAAAAGATGCCATGGTCAAAAAACGACCGTGGCGCTAGGCCCTCGCCCCAGCAAAGTGAGGCACTAAAATATAAAAATATATAATATAATTAATAAATATAATTATTTAAAATTTTAAATAAAAATATACTTTTAAATTAATCTAATAAATACAAATACTATTACTAGTATGCAGTTAACAGTATACTGTTAACAGTATACTATCGAAGAGTGTAAGGGAAGAGTCAGAAGACCGAGGGTGTTGACTGAGAAGAGCGGGAGCGGCAGATGCGAGCAACGACAGTGGCAGCAGCAACGGGAGCGGCAAGCGGCGACAGTGGCACCGGCAGCAGCGAGCAGCAGGAGCGGGAGCGGCAAGCGGCGACGATGGCACCAGTAGCAACGAGCAGCAGGAGCGGAAGCGGCGAGCGGAGACAGTGGCAATGGTAGCAGCGAGTGGCGACAGCAGCAGCGAGAGCGAGAGCGGCGAGCGGAGACAGTGGCAATAGTAGCAGCGGCAACGGGAGCGGGAGTGGCGAGTGGCGACAGTGAGAGCGGCAACGGTAGTAACGAGCAGCGGCAGCAGCAACGAGAGCAGCAGCGGCAATGAGCAGCGGCGGCAGTAGCATGAACAGCAAGCAGGGTTAGGGTTGGGGAAGTCGCGCTAATATTGGTGCTTTAGTTGGTTCGATTGAACCAACCAAAGCACCGGAGACCGAACCAGACCTTAAACGCTGGTTTGGTCACCTGGTTTAACCCAGGCGCTCGCCCGAAGCATCCGGCGCCTGGGCTCGGGCGAGCGCCTAGGCGGCGCCTCTTTGAAGCACGCCACCTGGAAATGAATTGAGACGATTGGGCCTCGCATCGCCTCGCCCGAGTGCCTAGGAGAGCGCCCGAGCGCCTTTTAAATCACTGATGCAGACATTGATCGAGTGTTTTATCTTTCAGTATGCCATCCGACATTTATTTGCTTATGGTCTCTTAAAAATCTGTGTCGAGCATAGTATTTGTTTTGATCACGTTCTCTAATAGACTCGATTGCTCAAAAAGAATTTTGCTTTATGGAGTTAATTAGGCAAGACATTCTTTTTTAGAAGAAAATGATCATTCTGATTCCAACAAACAAGATTTTCTTTTTTCCTTTTTCCATTAGATTCTCGTTTGTTACCTCCAAATAATGTAGCTTACAATTCTGTTTTCCTATTTGCAACTCAAGCCTTTTGCCTTCCTTTTCTTCCATATCAACTACAGGAACGCAATGAATTTTGGGTTCTCAAATTTGTAATTTCATCAACTCTCTATTGAACTCAAGTTTGAATTCGTGGCATACTCTTTGAATGAGGTGGATTATTGTGTGTGTAACATGCATTGAGATTCCAGTAAATGCTAGTTCTTAGATCATGGTTTGATTCTGTTCAACTCAAGCTTGAAATGACATGCATAACTGATCTTGGAAGAACAGCAAACAAAGATAATTTCTAATGGTAACTGGGATAAGTAGTAGATAGTAGAAATTTTTTCAATGAAACTATTCTGATTGAAGCAGCAAAATGATTGTTACAGTCAAAATTTTGATGAAGTCATTAAGTCATTGTAATTGGATTCTTGGTTTTGTCTTCATTTATAACCTTTGCCAATGCCTGTGTTTTTTTGCTGCAACTTCAAGCATTATGATTTTGTTGCTACTGCATGGTTGACTGCAGTAGGAATTTGTCTCATACACATGTTGAAAGCATCAAGAACAATTTTAGTCAAACTGTGTTCTTACATTTCTTTTTTTTGTTAGAATCCAAATTCTCTTTTTCAAGTATCTTGCCTTCTTGATCACCCCTCTCGATGCTGATGAGCTTAAACTCTGCAATAAGAATAATTTGGCTTGGCTAAGTTTAAATGGTTGAGGAGAGGGAAAAACTCAAAATATCTTTCTTTTTCTTCTATTTTGCTTTATTTCTACATCTCAAGTGCCACATGATAAAGGAGATGACTTTTTGTTCGTCCTATTTGATACATCTGTCCCTGTCCCTGAATTCTTTCTACATCTCTATTGCGGTATGATTACTTTCATAGAGTTTGGTTTCCTCGCAATGCTCATATAGATACTTGCCTATTGACAACTTCAACTAGAAATGCTTGTTTGGTAGGTTGTACCTAAATGCTTCGAATTTTTTATTGTACTAACCTTGTTTGTGCTAAAATTTAGATGGATGAATTTATTGACTTTCTAAATAGTAATAAAAACACAGATATACCTGGAGAAATATATATATATATATATATTCAAGTGCTTAATGATCCATTTTAACTGACCTTTTGCTTTTAAAAATGTCAGGGCGTCCTCGATATCGAAATAAAGATCATGCAGGACTAGGATCCTAAAAGAAAGCAGGGCACCATGACTCCTTTGCCAGATCATGTTATAATTCATGCCTCAAAGGAGGAAGAGGAGTTACATTCCAAAAGAATTTGAATGCTACAACCTTTGCAAAAGGAATTAGGATTACATTTCTTCTTCATAAGCTTCCGGCATGTAACAAGACAAAGTTCTTCTGATTTATGCACTTGAACTAGTCATAGATTAACATGAAGGAAGATTGGGAGTCCTTGGGCCCGTATCTTAGTTTGTTCCAATCTTCTCAGGAGTGTTATTTGTTCTTATCATTTGTTTTGAAAACCGACGTGGTTACTCCCACAAATTTTTACTATTTTGTAGACTTGATATTAATTATTTGAATTTGTATGTAACTTCCAAAGCTGGAATAGTAGACTCAGATTGGTTGTTTAAATTCATTCAAAATTCTGAATATGTAATTTAGATGTAATTTGACAATTTTTTCGAGTCGTATGATGAATGGTATGTTCTTCTATCTCAATTGTCTTGTATTTCTTAACGGTGGGTTATCAGGACTAGTTGTTGATACTAGATGAATTTAACATGATGCAGACGTTGTTCTCGCTCATTATTGAAATCACATTTCTGGAGAGAATGCATTTCCTACAATGATATGTGTGTTTAATCTTTTGCATATCAGTTAGAATATTTTTGGGCATTGTCAATTGCTTCAAACCATGGAATTTTTTTATCGATTCAGTGATTAAAGGTTTGGTTTTCGATAGTATCGATTCAGTGATTAAAGGTTTTTAACGATGGATTGACTTGCAGCAGCTTTGTTATTTGTTTCTGTTGTTGTTGTGGACTTCACTCGGAAACAAAAAAGTTGGAACATGTTTCCAAAAGATGATTGATCAAATTTGCTGCCTTGCCTCTGATACCAGTCGTCCAAACCAGCAAAGTCTGAGGTTGAGAGAACCTGTTGATATCATATGATCACTCTTTCTCTTTGAACTTGACGAAACAACATTGATACCATTTCTTATAGATGCCATCATATTAAGGAAACAACAAACAAAACATGAGATGAAAATTGAACTTTGTTATGGCCATCATATTATTTACAAGAACATAAAATTTTCTTTCCCTACCATTGTTATGATATACATGAACAAACATCATTTTCCGTATAAGCTTTCATACAAGCAAGCTACGGATCCAACCACCAGGTCATAGTCGAATCAATAGGGGTGTCATCGGACTTCATGAGTGCTTCAATCCTTTGCAGGAAGTCGTCATTATCATCTATGATCTCCGTCTGCTCACACTCAACAATGTCGATCGATGATGACGACGAAGCCGCTGCGACCGTGGTTGAATCAGTGTTGGTGCCAAACATCACCGAGGCTGGAATCGTGTCATCGGACATCAAGGAGGCATGGATCTGTTCCAGGCTCGCGAAGAAGTCATCGTCGGTGCTGTACATCTGCTCACACGCAACCAAGTCTGTCGACGACGATGAGGAGGAAACATCTGCGACCGTGGTCGAATCAATCCGAGTGTCATCGGGCATCGAGAGAAGATCGACAAGGCCTGGCGGTGAGGCCTTCGGGATGGTAGTCGTGGCTGTGTCGGTGTCATCCGACATCAGCAAGGCTTCAACCTCTCTGGCGAAGAACGCATCGTCGGTGCAGTTCTGCTCACCGCCAAGATCGACCGACGACGAAGACGAAGCCAAGAATGCTTCCAGTTCTTCCGTAGTTATCGGGAGCTCACCTCCACCAACGTCCGTAGATGATGGAGAGGCGGCTGCGACTCCGGCTTCGTTCGGTGCAACGGAGTCGACCGACGAAAGATGAGTCTCCGGGGGTGTCACAGCAGGAGCCAACGAGGAATGTTGCACCGCCGCGGTTGGATGTGGCGAGACGTCGGACTGCAATGCTCTGCTGGGATGTGCAACCAACTCCCAGCATGGCTTCTTTGAGAGAGTCGATGCTTTTGCCGAGAGAGTAGAAGATTCGTCTCTATTTCTCTTTAGCCCAACGAAGCTGTCGCCGGTGACCGTGTCTGTCGCGGCCTCCGAGGTGGTCTCAACCGTTTTGATGGTGGTGCCGCCGGAGTAGGCACAATGCGAGCTTCTCTTGACGTGACAGAGAACTCGTCTCTCGAAGCCGCCGGACGAACACATTTCGAACTCGTACATCGTCCACCCGGAGTTCTTCCGCCGACCATCGTTGAAAGAAAGGCAGCTCTTTCGCCCGACCACCATCTCGCGCCCGCCGACCATGGACTTAACGGTTTCTTGCTTTTTGTACAGAGTCCAAGAACCGCTGCCGGCCTTTCGATCGACGCGCGAGCCGCCGCTGTTCTTGGGCTTGCGCTCCGCAAAGAAATAGCCCTCCTGGCGATCGCTGCCTAGAAGATTCCACGGCTCGGTGCCGTAGACGTCCGCGAAGGCGACAGCGCGGCCAGGGAGGGGTGCGCCGGCGACCCAGTTGGCGAGGTAGTCAACCAAGAGTTCCTCCGCCGTGGGAAGGAACCTGTAGCCGCTCGGTACGAGGTCGATGGGCTCCATGGATGGACGACCAAAGACGGTTTCTTGACTAGGAGAGGAGAGGAAATCAACGAGGAGGAGAATGGAGCAGAGGAGAGGCGAGGGCGAGAAGACGGAGTGAGAGTGGGAGAGGCGTGCGATATATGTATATATATATATATATATGTAGGCAACGGGCGCGCAGAGTGATTCTTGAATCGAATCCACGTAAGCGTGTTTCCTGTTCTGGATTCCGAATCCCCAAATTAATTATATTTATAAGATTTTAGCGTCGTATTATATATTTAATTTGAAATTAACTTCCGCACATGCTCATTTTCTTTGTGTCTCCAAATCCACCGAGCCCTTCGCCCAGTTCGATCTGTCTCTGCTCGGGAACGGAGATGAGCATTTTGTCCGAAACACCTCATTTTTCAGCGTAATGCATGGATTTTAGGGCTGATTTTGAGTTTTCTTCGATCGATTTCAGGTTGGTTCGATGATCGCGAAGACGGAGGAGGTATGTGCGTTGCTTCCTCCAGTATTGCCTTGTGGTTTGAGGGTGGTAGCTGACGGAACCAATCAGAGGGACGAGGAGGGTGATCATTTGCCCCTGTATGCCAACGAGGTCCGTCGCATGTTGATTTCCTTTCCATTCTTGCCACATTGTCGCTTTGGGCTTTACTCATAGTTTGTCATTTAGGTTCGTATTTGGTGTAGCAACATATGAGTAGCAAAAATGATAAGTAGAAGTAATCAGATCCTATGAACTAGCAGACTGGATTGAAGCAGAATGATCTTTGACAATGGTTACTTGACATCCATGGAGCATCTTATCAACGTTCTCGGTTGGGACTCCCACCGCCGAGTATCAACCACAGTGAAACAAAATTTTGGACAAGTTTCTCTACAATAAAAGATAAGATGCTGAAACACAGTGACAAGCTTGAAATTTTGATTACAGCCTTTTAGCATACACCTCAAGGGTTTTTAAAAGCAGCAAATACTTCAAGACTGAGTAGAGTTATCAGCAGAAAACATAGGATGGATGGACCACAGCAACACTCACCAATAAGATAGCAGCAGCATAGGACAACAATCTACTGAGAGGATAAAGTAGCACAAAACAATAGCAAGTGATCTCCATTTCACAAATCAAATAAATGTAGCTGATTCATTTTGTGATCTCATCTTGTTTATGCGGATCTATTGATGAATCTTATCTTCTTTCATTTTAATTTGCCTTGTTTAAGAACCTATTCTGGGAAATGATTGTCCTTTTCAAGACCAGTGGGTGTATTTTCCCTTTTTCTCCCTGATAACAAAAAAAAAAAAAAGCGGGAAAACTTTTTACTTTTTAATTTCTTGAGAGGATTGAGTTTTTCTTCCAAAGTATACTCCTTAGGTGAATTGGTATTTTTTTATTTCCTGTTAAACAAGTATGAGAATTTAATTACCTCCACGCTATATTAAACTTTTTGATTGAGGATAATAATTTTCACTCAAATGTTTAACAAATTCTTGCTGAAGGGTTTTGGCAATAAAAACTTTTGTTGGTAAGATCAATTTTGGTGATGGCAAGATCGGTGATGGAAAATATATATATATTTTTTGCTATATCTTAACAAATAATCAGAAAATAATATTTATTTTTTTCCCCAAATCTCTGAAGTCATCTGGTAATATTTTGCAAGCATATGAATACCATATACCATGACATAAACATTAAGGAGTCCACTATTCTGAGCATGTGAAAAATAACAGCAATTGGTGTTTAGCTAATATTCATAGTAATGAAAACTTGCAAAGAATGCAAGAAGCTCTAGAAATGAGTTTACCTTAGCAGCAACAACATTAAAATAAAGGTGAAGGTGATTTGAAGTTTGTTTTACAACTTCATTTCATGGAAACTCTCCAAATACGTTTCACAAATCCTAGTTCGTCTTCCACATAAAAGCTCAATATAAGAAAAGAGCAAATAGGATACATGCTAAGATATAGAACAATATGTAGAATGGATGATCCAATCATGGATCACAGTATCATGTTGATCGGTGGTATTGGCCCATGAACAGTCCGGTATAGTCGATATCGATGTACCATATGTCTGAAGTACATCCCAATTTTTTTTTTTAAAGCCAAAAGATGATTGGAATTCACAAAAGATAATTTTTAAGTATTTAATCTTAATTAATGATAACATATTATATTTAAATAAGAATATAGTGTATATGAGGCATGAAAGAATAGGAATAACAGGTTCTAAGGACGAGAAAGTGAATTTATCTTTTTATTACCACCAATTTGACCCTAAGTATCCCTAATTTAGTTCTAAATGTAAGAGAAAGAACCTAGTTGAGACTAAACATAAGAGAATGACCGTAATCACGTTTAATCTTTGTACAAAATGATGATATAACATAGAAAAAAGGTAAATGCTATCTCAAATTAGAGTGAAATTCCATCATATCCTGAGTTTGCATCCCTCCTTTATTTAAATCAATATCTTGATTACTACTAATCACCGATCATGAACTTTCACAAAGAAAAATGTGAGAAAGAGTAAGAAAGCGAATGAGAGTAATACTGAGTTAAAAGGGGGACACATGAGGATTTAAAGTTCCAAAAGAGGCCTCAATGGTTAATTTGAGTATTCGGGTTCCACTTGAGCCGATTTGGATTGGTATCGATCAAATTTCGATCGATACAACATGAGTTTCGAAGGTACCGAGCAACATATTATCCATACTTGTCTGACACCTCGCCTGATTCTTACATACCATCTGAAACGAGCTTATCACTTTCCATTCAGTGGGCAGACCAGTATGTACAGCTCGTTTCATATTATTTTGGATGGTATGCCATACAATGCATCAAATCATGATTGCATATACTGTTTAATTTTCACTTTTCCATTTAATCTTTGTTCATCAAGTATCATATACCTCTACTGCTGTATACTTTAATCACACAAAAAACAAAGAAAGACTCCAATTTTTCCTTTTGCTCTGACAAACACAGAAACAGAAGGAAGGGGTGATTCAGAAGGTTTTTTGGGAGGTGGAGCAGCATATTGAAGTGGTGGAGCATAAAAAATTGAACTTTAAGAGCATAAAAAATTGAAGCCATGAACACTCTAAGCATCCTTCCAAAAAGCCACTGCTCCTGGGTGGTGGAGCAGCATATTGAGGTGGTGCCATTACAGGAAGCCCATGGTAGTATCCTACATCAACAAAAACATGATTTCCACAAATTACATTGATTTGTGCTGAACTATATGTGTTGGAGTTACAAATTTGATAAAACTCCGTGATTTGGAGTTACAAAATACAGCATTTAAGTTTGATAAAACTTATTCCTGCAACTGCACAACCACGGTTTGATATCGATCTAACATCGAACTATATAAATTAGTATCAATTAGTATATATTTAATTTTTATTACATTTTCCGTGGTATTAGATGGTATAGACCAGTGTGCCATCTAATATATTGGTTCCGTAGTGGTTCGATTGATTGCTGAAATCGGAACTGTGTTGACTTTTAAAATCTTAAAGTGTCAAATTGCACAAATTTGTGTCCGTAATCGTTCATTCAGGTGGAGAGCATGCATGCATGAGGCCCCTTTTTCTATTAAGATCAGAGGCTTCCTTGATCATTTGGTGAAGGGTTGATTTAGTGGTTAGTGTCCGATCGATTTGTACAGTGATTAGCTTCTTGAGACTAGAAAGAATCTTTATGTGTCACCCCCTTTATTTTCTTTGTCGATATTGTTGGTTGACTCCTTTTGAACTCTTCCATGGCCTAAGCCTCATAATGAAGGCAAGAACATGGTGATGGAAGGATAGGTAAGAAGCATTGATCATATTACATGATGTAGAACTGCATCCGAAATGATCCGCTTGACTATTGATGGGCCAAGATACGCCTGATATTGAGTATTTTGTTAACCATAAATATAGATCTCACTCTTAAATTCTATCACAATTTGGAAAGTGTAGCTAAAATTGTATCTATGTGAAATTTGAAGCATCAGGGACTTTTGTTTTTAATTTTGGGTGAATAGTAGTCTTTGATTTGTATTTGTGAATGGAAATAATTTGTATTTTATAATTAGATCGGGGTTGCTTTGACAATTTCTTATAAGTAGAGTTGATCTTTTTACATGGTAAATTATATATCCTTGCAAAAGCTTGAAGAAGCCATATCGTAAAGGATGGAGTTTTAGTGTTCAGTCTAGTGAACGAGATTGATTTCACAAAGACCATAGGAAGCATGTGCCTGTTTAAAATCGTGCGATACACTAGAGATGCTTGTTTTGAAAATCTATAAATATGATGGATCATAGACATGGTTAAAAATCTAGTGAGCTTCAGAGACAATCTTCCAACACTCTTGATGCCTGGAAAACAAACTTGTATGGATCTGTATAACTCTTTGCCTCACCCTCAAAGATATACATTACCTTTAACATGGAAAGCTTATTTTGAACCTGCTTCAAAAATCTATTTGAGACTGTTTCATGTGTCTATTATCAGTTCTTCTACTTGTGTACCCGTTGGTAGATCTCATGCACTCCTAATCTAGTTTTGGTTCCTGTAGGTAATACCATTTCTGATGTACTCTAAAAGAACTCTGATAACATTCAATGGTCCAATTCCAAGTTGCATATCTGGATGCATAAGAGTAACTGGAATGTAGATCCTTTTCATCAATTTATATTTCATTGGATTCATAATAATAGTTGGAGCATCTTTGCAAGAGCATCGTCTGTCATCATTCAATTTTAAATTTTGGTATCCAATGAAAAATAGAGACATAATTTCATTTATGTTATATCTATGAAAAAAAATATGAAGTTGGTATCTTAATTTTTTCAGCTACAGCGAGGCATAAACTCGTCAAATGTTTGTGAACAATTGGTACAATGAGCAAGAAAAACCATAATGCCTGGAATTAGTGGCCCAAAAGTGATAAATATAATTGCTAGAATCTGCTATCTATTTCCCTCATTTGATGTTCATGTTATGTGTGCATGTGTCCACACAGGAGAAAAAACAACTTTTCCTAAATGATACTCTATTGCACACTTAAGTTTGGAAAAACACTTAAGTCTCTTAAGAGTTAAAAGTAAAAACAAAAAAGACTTGGTCTTCTGCTCCCCATTTCTGCCAAATTGTTGAATTGAAAAGATGGCCTTTTTTTGTGTTCTTGTTATTAATTATCATTTTTTCTTATTTATATCATTGAGACTGTTCCGTCAATCATTTTTTTCAGTTTTACTTAGCATATGGCCTTTGTTATAAGTAGTATATAAGTTTTAAGATTGTATCTTTATCTGCTTCCTAGGTTCTGATTTATGTTTATAAGAGTTTCCTTCTAAGAATCTGTCTTGATGCTATTGGTTATTGTGCCTCATAGTACATTCTGAGTCAATATGTTTCTTTATCTTCGAAAACTTAACTGGATGATGATAATCTAATCTTTTGCAGGAAGATTTTGAAGAATATGCTGCAAAAGCTAAAACTTTACTTGAAAATACTACTAACGGGAACAAATTGATCCTCTATGGGCTTTGCAAAAAAGCAAATGTTGGACCAGTGAAAACTAGTATGTGCCCCTTAATATATTCTTATTTGTGATTTTCATTCTGTGCCAAACAAAATTATAACACTTTTTTCTTTTGTCTCTTTGTAGGCTGACCTGGTATATTCGATATGAGGGACAGAGCCAAGTGGGATGCTTGGAAGGTTGTTGAAGGTTTACAAAATCCACTTGACAAATCTTTTTTTTATATATATATATATATAACTTGTTGGACAAAATTTATTTCTTATTTAATATTAGTAAAATTGACAGGGAAGGAAGTCAAAGGAGGTGGCTATGAGTGACTACATCACAAAGGTTAAATAGCTGCTCAAGGCAGCTGCACATCTTGCTCTTTGTAGTACCATGTAAGCTGTTACCTTCTATCTTCAACTCGAATCATCCAGTGGATGTTTTTGTTATGGATTTCATATCCTTTTGTGTCTTAACAATTGACAGTATCTGAAATCTAATGTAGTGTCTTATTATTTCATTAGTGTTTCATTCGAATTAAGATGCATGCGGATGTCGAGTTTTTAGGTCAGGAATGCTAAGTGTGGGCATGTTGAATAAGCATTACCTGCAGCCCATATATTTAGTGAAGCTTTATTGATTCCCAGTAAGACTATAAATTGTCTGTTAGGTTTTGTTCATTTTTCTCTTCGGTACTACAGGCTAGAGATCTTTTATCTTTGTTCAGTTTCTTCCCCTTCAAACCTAGGCAATCTGTGATAAAATTTTATAAGAAATTTAATAGTAATGAGTGTATATAACCTTGAAACTTAGCTGATCTTTGAAAAGGAGGCTTTTTATAGTTGTCTTCCTATAGTATGATTATTTAGTCTAACAGTCCTAGTAGAAAAATCCTGTCAATTTTATCCGATATTCTGCTATGACTTTTGGGATTCTTTCTACATCCAAATTTGTATAGAATGTGTTTTGTGAAAGGCATGGATAGTTGTAATGCAGACATTGATCGAGTGTTTTATCTTTCAGTATGCCATCCGACATTTATTTGCTTATGGTCTCTTAAAAATCTGTGTCAAGCATAGTATTGGTTTTGATCACGTTGGCCTCAGAACTGTGATAATTTTCTCTAATACACTCGATTGCTCAAAAGGAACTTTGCTTTACGGAGTTAATTAGGCAAGACATTCTTTTTTAGAAGAAAATGGTCAGATTCCAACAAACAAGATTTTCCTTTTCCTTTTTCCATTAGATTCTCGTTTGCTACCTCCAAATAATGTAGCTTACAATTCTGTTTTCCTATTTGCAACTCAAGCCTTTTGCCTTCCTTTTCTTCCATATCAACTACAGGAACGCAATGAATTTTGGGTTCTCAAATTTGTAATTTCATCAACTCTCTATTGAACTCAAGTTTGAATTCGTGGCATACTCTCTGAATGAGGTGGATTATTTTGTGTGTAACATACATAGAGACTCCAGTAAATGTCAGTTCTTGGATCATGGCATGATTCTGTTCAACTCAAGCTTGAAATGACATGCATAACTGATCTTGGAAGAACAGCAAACAAACATAATTTCTGATGGTAACTGGGGTGAGTAGTATATGGTAGAAAAATTTTCAATGAAACTATTCTGATGACGGCAGCAAAATTTTGATGAAGTCATTAAGTCATTGCAATTGGATACTTGGTTTTTTCTTCATTTATAACCTTTGCCAATGCCTGTGTTTTTTTGCTGCAACTTCAAGCATTATGATTTTGTTGCTACTGCATGGTTGACTGCAGTAGGAATTTGTCTCATACACATGTTGAAAGCATCAAGAACAATTTTAGTCAAACTGTGTTCTTACCTTTCTTTTTTTGTTATAATCCAAACTCTATTTTTTAAGTATCTTGCCTTCTTGATCACCCATCTCGATACTGATGAGCTTAAACTCTGCAATAAGAATAATTTGGCTTGGCTAAGTTTAAATGTTTGAGGAGAGGGAAAAACTCAAAATATCTTTCTTTTTCTTCTATTTTGCTTTATTTCTACGTCTATAGTGCCACATGATAACGGAGATGACTTTTTGTTCTTCCTATTTGATACTTCTGTCCCTGAATTCTTTCTACATCTCTAGTGCAGCATGATTGCTTTAATAGAGCTTGGTTTCCTCGCAATGCTCATATAGATACTTGCCTGTTGACAACTTCAACTAGAAATGCTTGTTTGGTAGGTTGTACCTAAATGCTTTGAATTTTTTATTGTATTAACCTTGTTTGTGCTGAAATTTAGATGGATGAATTTATTGACTTTCTAAACAGTAATAAAAACACAGATATACCTGGAGATATATATATATATATATTCAAGTGCTTAATGATCCATTTTAACTGACCTTTTGCTTTTAAACATGTCAGGGTGTCCTCGATATCGAAGTAAAGATCATGCTGGACTAGGATCCTAAAAGAAAGCAGGGCACCATGACTCCTTTGCCAGATCATGTTACAATTCATGCCCCAAAGGAGGAAGAGGAGTTACACTCCAGAAGAATTTGAATGCTATAACCTTTGCAAAAGGAATTAGGATTACATTTCTTCTTCATAAGCTTTCGGCATGTAACAAGTCAAAATTCTTCTGAATTAGGAAAACCGACGTGGTTACTCCCACAAATTTTTACTGTTTTGTAGACTTGATATTAGTTATTTGAATTCGTATGTAACTTCCAAAGCTGGAATAGTAGACTCAGATTGGTTATTTAAATTCATTCAAAATTCTGAATATGTAATTTAGATGTAATTTGACAATTTTTTCGAGTCGTAAGATGAATGGTATGTTCTTCTATCTCAATTGTCTTGTATTTCTTAACGGTGGCTTATCAGGACTAGTTGTTGATACTATGATATTCATCTAATGAATTTAACATGATGCATACGTTGTTCTCGCTCACTATTGAAATCACATTTCTGGAGAGAATGCATTTCCTACTATGATATGTGTGTTTAATCTTTTCCATATCAGTTAGAATTTTTTTGGGCATTGTCAATTGCTTCAAACCATGGAATTTTTTTATCGATTCAGTGATTAAAGGTTTTTAACGATGGATTGACTTGCAGCAGCTTTGTTATTTGTTTCTGTTGTTGTTGTGGACTTCAATCGGAAACAAAAAAGTTGGAACATGTTTCCAAAAGATGATTGATCAAATTTGCTGCCTTGCCTCTGATACCTGTCGTCCAAACCAGCAAAGTCTGAGGTTGAGAGAACCTGTTGATATCATATGATCACTCTTTCTCTTCGAACTTGACGAAACAACTTTGATACCATTTCTTATAGATGCCATCATATTAAGGAAACAACAAACAAAACATGAGATGAAAATTGAACTTTGTTATGGCCAATATTTACAAGAACATAAAATTTTCTTTCCCTTCCATTGTTATGATATACATGAACAAACATCATTTTCCGTATAAGCTTTCATACAAGCAAGCTACAGATCCAACCACCAGGTCATAGTCGAATCAATAGGGGTGTCATCGGACTTCACAAGGGCTTCAATCCATTGCATGAAGTCGTCATTATCATCTATGTTCTCCGTCTGCTCACACCCAACAATGTCGATCGATGATGACGACGAAGCCGCTGCGACCGTGGTTGAATCAGTGTTGGTGCCAAACATCAGCGAGACTGGAATCGTGTCATCGGACATCAACAAGGCATGGACCTGTTCCAGGCTCGCGAAGAAGTCATCGTCGGTGCTGTACATCTGCTCACACGCAACCAAGTCTATCGACGACGATGAGGAGGAAACCTCTGCGACCGTGGTCGAATCAAACCGAGTGTCATCGGGCAACGAGAGAAGATCGACAAGGCCCGGCGGTGAGGCCTTCGGGATGGTAGTCGTGGCTGTGTCGGTGTCATCCGACATCAGGAAGGCTTCAACCTCTCTGGCGAAGAACGCATCGTCGGTGCAGTTCTGCTCACCGCCAAGATCGACCGACGACGAAGACGAAGCCCAGAATGCTTCCAGTTCTTCCGTAGTTATCGGGAGCTCACCTCCACCAACGTCCGTTGATGATGGAGAGGCGGCTGCGACTCCGGCTTCGTTCGGTGCAACGGAGTCGACCGACGAAAGATGAGTCTCCGGGGGTGTCACAGCAGGAGCCAACGAGGGATGTTGCACCACCGCGGTTGGATGTGGTGAGACGTCGGACTGCAATGCTCTGCTGGGATGTGCAACCAACTCCCAGCATGGCTTCTTTGAGAGAGTCGATGCTTTTGCCGAGAGAGTAGAAGATTCGTCTCTATTTCTCTTTAGCCCAACGAAGCTGTCGCCGGTGACCGTGTCTGTCGCGGCCTCCGTTAAGGTGGTCTCAACCGTTTTGATGGTGGTGCCGCCGGAGTAGGCACAATGCGAGCTTCTCTTGACTTGACAGAGAACTCGTCTCTCGAAGCCGCCGGACGAACACATCTCGAACTCGTACATCGTCCACCCGGAGTTCTTCCGCCGACCATCGTTGAAAGAAAGGCAGCTCTTTCGCCCGACCACCATCTCGCGCCCGCCGACCATGGACTTAACGGTTTCTTGCTTTTTGTACAGAGTCCAAGAACCGCTGCCGGCCTTTCGATCGACGCGCGAGCCGCCGCTGTTCTTGGGCTTGCGCTCCGCAAAGAAATAGCCCTCCTGCCGATCGCTGCCGAGAAGATTCCACGGCTCGGTGCCGTAGACGTCCGCGAAGGCGACAGCGCGGCCAGGGAGGGGTGCGCCGGCTACCCAGTTGGCGAGGTAGTCAACCAAGAGTTCCTCCGCCGTGGGAAGGAACCTGTAGCCGCTCGGTACGAGGTCGATGGGCTCCATTGATGGACGACTAAAGATGGTTTCTTGACTAGGAGAGGAGAGGAAATCAACGAGGAGGAGAATGGAGCAGAGGAGAGGCGAGAGGCGCAGGGGCGAGAAGACGGAGTGAGAGTGGGAGACCGTGCGATATATATATGTATGCAACGGGCGCGCAGAGTGATTCTTGAAGCGTGTTTCCTGTTCTGGATTCCGAATCCCCAAATTAATTATATTAATAAGATTTTAGTGTCGTATTATATATTTAATTTGAAATTAACTTCCGCACGTGCTCATCTTCTTTGTGTCTCCAAATCCACCGAGCCCTTCGCCCCGTTCGATCTGTCTCTGCTCGGGAACGGAGGTGAGCATTTTGTCCGAAACACCTCATTTTTCAGCGTAATGCATGGATTTTAGGGCTGATTTTGAGTTTTCTTCGATCGATTTCAGGTTGGTTCGATGATCGCGAAGACGGAGGAGGTGTGTGCGCTGCTTCCTCCAGTATTGCCTTGTGGTTTGAGGGTGGGAGCTGACGGAACCAATCAGAGGGACGAGGAGGGTGATCATTTGCCCCTGTATGCCAACGAGGTCCGTCGCATGTTGATTTCGATCTGGAACGCATTGATCCATCGAAAATCCAAATGCATATTGTTTTGAATCCGAGGCCTATAATGACGTGCGCGTACATAATAATCTCTCGGTCCTTCGCGACCCGGCGACGCAACCGGGAATCCAAAGACGCGGAGGAGGAGGAATAGAGAGCGCGATGGGTCTGCAGGTGATGAGAACAACATCGCCACTTGATTTCTGATCCTCTTTTCCTGTTGTTGTGTTCTATTTTGCTAATTTTTCCCTTTTTTTTGGGGATGTGGTGACCTAATCTTAGAGCTCTGACTGTGCGTGTATGTTAGTCATAATGATCTTATTTTGCCTAGAACATCTGCAGTTCTTTGGCTGGTTATTCTTCGATTTGAACCTTTCAAGCTGTTGTATGGAGCCATATGCTGACATTCATGTAGTTTCATGGATCTGGAGAGCATGAATGCATGAGGCCCCTTTCTCAGTTAAGATCAGAGGCTTCCTTGATCATTTGGTGAAGGGTTGATTTAGTAGTTAGTGTCTGATCGATTTGTACAGTGATTAGCTTCTTGAGACTAGAAAGAATCTTTATGTCACCCCCTTTATTTTCTTTGTCGATATTGTTGGTTGAGTCCTTTTGAACTCTTCCATGGCCTAAGCCTCATAACGAAGGCAAGAACATGGCGATGGAAGGATAGGTAAGATGCATTGATCATATTACATGATGCAGAAGTGCGTCAGAAATGATCCGTTTGTCTTTTGATGGGCCAAGAGACGTCTGATATTGAGTATTTTGTTGACCATAACTATAGATCTCACTCTTAAATTCTATCACAATTTGGAAAGTGTAGCTAAAATTGTAGCTATGTGAAATTTGAAGCATCAGAGACTTTTGTTTTTAATTTTGGATGAATAGTAGTCTTTGATTTGTATTTGTGAATGGAAATGATTTGTATTTTATAATTAGATCGGGGTTGCTTTGACAATTTCTTATAAGTAGAGTTGATCATTTTAGATGGTAAATTATATATCCTTGCAAAAGCTTGAAGAAGCCATATCATAAAGGATGGAGTTTTAGTGTTCAGTCTAGCGAACGAGATTGATTTCACAAAGACCATAGGAAGCATGCGCCTGTTTAAAATCGTGCGATACACTAGAGATGCATGTTTTGAAAATCTATACATATGATGGATCAAAGACATGGTTAAAAATCTAGTGAGCTTCAGAGACAATCTTCCAACACTCTTGATGCCTGGAAAACAAACTTGTATGGATCTGTATAACTCTTTGCCTCACCCTCAAGGATATACATTACCTTTAACATGGAGAGCTTATTTGGAACCTACTTCAAAAATCTATTTGAGACTGTTTCATGTGTCTATTATCAGTTCTTCTATTTGTGTACTTGTTGATAGATCTCATGCACTCCTAATCTAGTTTTGGTTCCTGTAGGTAATACCATTTCTGATGTACTCTAAAAGAACTCTGATAACATTCAATGGTCCAATTCCAAGTTGCATATCTGTATGCATAAGAGTAACTGGAATGTAGATCCTTTTCATCAATTTATATTTCATTGGATTCATAATAATAGTTGGAGAATCTTTGCAAGAGCATCGTCCATCATCATTCAATTTTAAATTTTGGTATCTAATGAAAAATAAAGACAATTTCATTTATGTTATATCTATGAAAAAAATATGAAGTTGGTATCTTAATTTTTTCAGATACAGCGAGGCTTAAACTCTTCAAATGTTTGTGAATAATTGCTACAATGAGCAAGAAAAACCATAACGCCTGAAATTAGTGGCCCTAAAGTAATAAATATAATTGCTAGAATCTGCTATCAATTTTCCCCAGTTGATGTTCTTGTTATGTGTGCATGTGTGCACACATAAGAAGAAACAACTTTTCCTAAATCATACTCTATTGCACACTTATTTTTGGACGCGAAAGAAAAAACATTTCTCAGAAGAGGAAAAGAAAACAAATAAAAGAAGTCTTGGTCTTCTGCTCCCCATTTCTTCCAAATAGTTGAATTGAAAAGATGGGCTTATTTTTGTGTTATTGTTATTAATTATCATTTCTTCTTATTTATGTCATTGAGGCTGTTCGGTCATTCATTTTTTTTTCATTTTTACTTAGCATATGACCTTTGTTATATGTAGTCCATAAGTATTAAGATTGTTTCTTTATCTGTTTCCTAGTTTCTGATTTATTTTTATAAGTGTTTGCTTCTAAGAATCTGTCTTGATAGTATTGGTTATTGTGCCACATAGTACATTTCGAGTCAATATATTTCTTTTATCTGCGAAAACTTAACTAGATGATGATATCTAATCTTTTACAGGTAGATTTTGAAGAATATGCTGCAAAAGCTAAAACGTTACCTGTAAATACTACTAAGAAGAGCAAATTGTTCCTGTATGGGCTTTACTACCAAGCGACTGTCGGACCAGTGAATACTAGAATGTGCTCCTTAATATATTCTGATTCGTTATTTTCAATCTTTGCCAAACAAAATTTTGACACTTTTATCTTTTGTTTCTTTGCAGGTTGACCTGGTATATTCAATATGAGGGATAGAGCCAAATGAGAAGCTTGGAAGGCTGTTGAAGGTTTACAAAATCCACTTGACAAATCTTATATATATAAATATAAATAAATATATATAACTTGTTGGACAAAATTTATTTCTTATTTAATATTAGTAAAATTGACAGGGGAGGAAGCCAAAGGAGGAGGCTATGAGTGACTACCTCACCAAGGTTAAACAGCTGCTCGAGGCAGCTGCTACTGCTGCTTATGCTACTTTGTCACGCCTTGCTCAATGTAGTACCATGTAAGCTGTTACCTTCTATCTTGAACTTGAATCTTCTAGTGGATGTGTTAGTTATGGATTTCATCTCCTTTGTGTCTAACAATTGACACTATCTGAAATCTAATGCAGTATCTTATCATTTCATTAGTGTTTCATTCGAGTTAAGATGCATGCGGATGTCAAGTTTTTAGGTCAGCAAAGCTAAGTGTGGGCATGTTGAATGAGCATTACCTGCAGCCCATATATTTAGTGAAGCTTTATTGATTCCCGGTAAGACTATAAATTGTCTGTTAGGTTCTGTTCATTTTTCTCTTCAGCACTACATGCTAGAGATCTTTTATCTTTGTTCAGTTTCTTCCCCTTAAAACCTAGGCGATCTGTGATAAAATTTTATTGGAAATTTAATAGTGATGAGTGTATATTACCTTGAAATGAAAAGGAGGCTTTTTATAGTTGTCTTCCTATAGTTTGATTATTTAGTCTAACAGTCGTGGTAGAAAAATCCTGTATATTTTATCCGATCTTTTGCTATGACTTTTGGGCTTCTTTCTACATCCAAATTTGTATAGAATGTGTTTTGTGAAAGACATGGATAGTTGTAATGCAGACATTGATCGAGTGTTTTATCTTTCGGTATGCCATCTGACATTTATTTGCTTATGGTCTCTTAAAAATCTTTGTCATGCATATATATTATTAAAAAAATGAGAAAAAAAATAATTTTTAAAGGTTAAAATCAAATGCCTTATCATATTCAAATATTTTTTTTAGTTTTAAAAAAATATTTTTTACGAAGTTAAATTAATAAGATTTGTGAGCCCCTTTTTCCATAAAGATGTTTATTTTATTGTAAGATTTCCCTAGAATAATCCTCAATGTTATATATTTTTGCATTGAGCATCTCATTTTTTTTTTTTTTTGCAGTTCAGTTTATTTTTCATAAATGATAAAACTATCATTAAATGATTAATTGATGGAAATTAAATTCTTTTTTATTTGGTTTTTATTTAGTTGAAACCCTTAAATTGTTCATTATTTTAATTTTATACATTACAAAAAGATTAGCATTATTAATATATAATTAAAATTATACATTTTCAAAATAACTAGTTAAAAATTGATTTAAACATTATAAAATAATAAACTAAGATCCATTTATATGATTATATTTTTATTTTTAAATAATATCTTTTATTTAATATGTCAAAGTTTGATGTGTCTTTTTTTAATGTCGTCATCCGATGCTCGACCATTGAGATGGCAATCGAAGCGATCTCCAATCTTCACTCACACAAAGTTTCACGAACCCTAACGTTAAGTATCTCCCTAGATTGTTTCTTATTGTAACACTTTGTGGATTTTATTTTCCTATGTTCTAGTTTGTTGGTGATGGTGTGTTCTTTGCGGAGCTTAGTGACGTCCTCACAAGAACCACTGAGCTGTGGACGGGTACTCCAGTGTTGAGGTCAGCATCGGTGATCATTATTAGAGCCGCCAGGACCCTGAACGTACTTGATATCGATCTCCAATCTATGTTAAGCCTTGGTGGTACACCCGATTTGGACTTCGTATCATAATTGTGTATGGTGAGAAGGGGAGAAGGATATTGGAGTTGACTTCTGTGGTCCAGTAAAGATTCAACTTTTTGGAAAATGGTGTGGAGCTCTACACCGAAGGTCAACAACAGAGGGCTTTGTGCAATTGCTTGGGCTATCTTTCTGGTACAAGCTTCTCGGAGGTGAGCTCATCGTTAGACATTTTGTCTGTGGCAATTTAATTTAGATTTTGTCTATCTTGCTTGAAAAAATTAAGGTTTTTCATTGGAATTGTTTGTCTAAGATGCTTGAAAGAACTTACAAGTGAGTGTGCCACATTCATGCAGTTTTTCATTGGAATCAGTTTAACAATTATGAGGACATTCTGGTTCTTCCTTGCATGGCCTTTGTTTAAATATGGGTTTGAGACTAGATGATTTGTGTGCAATTGGTTGTAAAGTGATTCCTTGCATTAAGTAAGCTTTCCATTCTTATTATGCATTTGTTGGTTGTAATCTTTTGGCCTCTGCTGTTCTAATTTTGGGGTCTTTAGCAACAATGCATAAAATGAAAACTATTCAGTCGATGATAGTGGTCAGACAACCATGGATGGATCCACAAATGACTTGACTACAGTTTCAGTTTGTTCATTAATACCATCTCATATATAGTTGTACACCTTACAATGCTTTAATAGAACTTGGTTTTCTAGCATTGCTCATATAACGACTTGCCTATTGATAACTTCAAACTAGAAATACTTGTCTGTTGTGTCTAAATGCTTCAAATTTTTTACTACAGTAACATTGCTTGTGCTGAAATTTAGATGGATGAATTTATTTACTTCCTAAATAGCAATGAAAACATAGATATCCCTGGAGAAATATATATTCAAGTTCTTAATGATCCCATTTTAACTGACCTATTACTTTTAGAGATTTAAATTTTAGAGTGACGAGAAGAATTTGAATGCTATAACCTTTGTAAAAAAAAAAGAATTGAGATTACATTTCTTCTTGATAAGCCAAAGTTTTTCTAATTTATATGTTTCTACTCGTCGTAGATTGAAGATTGGGAGTCCAATCTTTCCAGAAGTATTATTATTTGTTCCTTATCATTTGTTATTTGTTCTCAGGAGTGTCATTCCTTCTTAACATGGAGGAGAAGGGAGCATAGGAGAGGAGAGCAAAGTGAGAGTGAAGCGCTTATATGTTTGTAATGATAGATACGGCTGTTGGATCGTTTCTTGAACAGAATCCAAATCTAAATCGTGTGTTTCCTAAAGCCCCAAGATTAATTAATTAATTAATTAATTAGGTTTATATGTTTAATTTGATATATATATTTATTTCGAAATCAAGTTTCCCTATTTCTCTCCTGTCTTATTTTTCTCTATCCTTCCATCCATAGTGTCTCCGAGATTCTCTATTCCTAACTCTCTATTGAACTCAAGTTTGAATTCGTGGCATACTCTCTGAATGAGGTGGATTATTTTGTGTGTAACATGCATAGAGACTCCAGTAAATGCCAGTTCTTAGATCATGGCATGATTCTGTTCAACTCAAGCTTGAAATGACATGCATAACTGATCTTGGAAGAACAGCAAACAAAGATAATTTCTGATGGTAACTGGGATAAGTAGTTTATGGTAGAAAATTTTTCAATGAAACTATTCTGATGACGGCAGCAAAATGATTGTTACAGTCAAAATTTTGATGAAGTCATTAAGTCATTGCAATTGGATTCTTGGTTTTTTCTTCATTTATAACGGTTGCCAATGCCTGTGTGTTTTTGCTGCAACTTCAAGCATTATGATTTTGTTGCTGCTGCATGGTTGACTGCAGTAGGAATTTGTCTCATACACATGTTGAAAGCATCAAGAACAATTTTCGTCAAACTGTGTTCTTAACTTTTTTTATTGTTTGAATCCAAACTCTCCTTTTCAAGTATCTTGCCTTCTTGATCACCTCTCTGGATGCTGATGAGCTTAAACTCTGCAATAAGAATAATTTGGCTTGGCTAAGTTTAAATGCTTGAGGAGAGGGAAAAACTCAAAATATCTTTCTTTTTCTTCTATTTTGCTTTATTTCTACATCACTAGTGCCACATGATGAAGGAGATGACTTTTTGTTCTTCATATTTGATACTTCTGTCCCTGAATTCTTTCTATATCTCTAGTGCGGCATGATTACTTTAATAGAGCTTGGTTTCCTCGCAATGCTCATATAGATACTTGCCTATTGACAACTTCAACTAGAAATGCTTGTCTGGTCGGTTGTACCTAAATGCTTCGAATTTTTTATTGTACTAACCTTGTTTGTGCTGAAATTTAGATGGATAAATTTATTGACTTTCTAAACAGTAATAAAAACACAGATATACCTGGAGAAATATATATATATATATTCAAGTGCTTAATGATCCATTTTAACTGACCTTTTGCTTTTAAAAATGTCAGGGCGTCCTCGATATCGAAGTAAAGATCATGCAGGACTAGGATCCTAAAAGAAAGCAGGGCACTATGACTCCTTTGCCAGATCATGTTATAATTCATGCCTCAAAGGAGGAAGAGGAGTTACATTCCAAAAGAATTTGAATGCTACAACCTTTGCAAAAGGAATTAGGATTACATTTCTTCTTCATAAGCTTCCGGCATGTAACAAGACAAAGTTCTTCTGATTTATGCGCTTGAACTAGTCATAGATTAACATGAAGGAAGATTGGGAGTCCTTGGGCCCATATCTTAGTTTGTTCCAATCTTCTCAGGAGTGTTATTTGTTCTTATCATTTGTTTTGAAAACCGACGTGGTTACTCCCACAAATTTTTACTGTTTTGTAGACTTAATATTAATTATTTGAATTCGTATGTAACTTCCAAAGCTGGAATAGTAGACTCAGATTGGTTGTTTAAATTTATTCAAAATTCTAAATATGTAATTTAGATGTAATTTGACAATTTTTTCGAGTCGAAAGATGAATGGTATGTTCTTCTATCTCAATTGTCTTGTATTTCTTAACGGTGGCTTATCAGGACTAGTTGTTGATACTATGATATTCATCTAATGAATTTAACATGATGCAGATTTCTGGAGAGAATGCATTTCCTACTATGATATGTGTGTTTAATCTTTTGCATATCAGTTAGAATTTTTTTGGGCATTGTCAATTGCTTCAAACCATGGAATTTTTTTATCGATTCAGTGATTAAAGGTTTGGTTTTCGATAGTATCGATTCAGTGATTAAAGGTTTTTAACGATGGATTGACTTGCAGCAGCTTTGTTATTTGTTTCTGTTGTTGTTGTGGACTTCACTCGGAAACAAAAAAGTTGGAACATGTTTCCAAAAGATGATTGATCAAATTTGCTGCCTTGCCTTCGATACCAGTCGTCCAAACCAGCAAAGTCTGAGGTTGAGAGAACCTGTTGATATCATATGATCACTCTTTCTCTTTGAACTTGACGAAACAACATTGATACCATTTCTTATATATGCCATCATATTAAGGAAACAACAAACAAAACATGAGATGAAAATTGAACTTTGTTATGGCCAATATTTACAAGAACATAAAATTTTCTTTCCCTTCCAATGTTATGATATACATGAACAAACATCATTTTCCGTATAAGTTTTCATACAAGCAAGCTACAAATCCAACCACCAGGTCATAGTCGAATCAATAGGGAAGTCGTAATTATCATCTATGATCTCCGTCTGCTCACACCCAACAATGTCGATCGATGACGACGACGAAGCCGCTGCGACCGTGGTTGAATCAGTGTTGGTGCCAAACATCAGCGAGGCTGGAATCGTGTCATCGGACATCAACAAGGCATGGACATGTTCCAGGCTCGCGAAGAAGTCATCGTCGGTGCTGTACATCTGCTCACACGCAACCAAGTCTATCAACGACGATGAGGAGGAAACATCTGCGACCGTGGTCGAATCAATCCGAGTGTCATCGGACATCGAGAGAAGATCGACAAGGGCTGGCGGTGAGGCCTTCGGGATGGTAGTCGTGGCTGTGTCGGTGTCATCCGACATCGGCAAGGCTTCAAGCTCTCCGGCGAAGAACGCATCGTCGGTGCAGTTCTGCACACCGCCAAGATCGACCGACGACGAAGATGAAGCCAAGAATGCTTCCAGTTCTTCCGTAGTTATCGGGAGCTCACCTCCACCAACGTCCATTGATGATGGAGAGGCGGCTGCGACTCCGGCTTCGTTCGGTGCAACGGAGTCGACAGAGGAAAGATGACTCTCCGGGGGTGGGGGTGTCACAGCAGGAGCCAATGAGGGATGTTGCACCACCGCGGTTGGAGGTGGTGAGACGTCGGATTGCACCACCGCGGTTGGATGTGGTGAGACGTCCGACTGCAATGCTCTGCCGGGATGTGCAACCAACCCCCAGCATGGCTTCTTTGAGAGAGTCGATGCTTTTGCCGAGAGAGTAGAAGATTCGTCTCTATTTCTCTTTAGCCCAACGAAGCTGTCGCCGGTGACCGTGTCTGTCGCGGCCTCCGAGGTGGTCTCAACCGTTTTGATGGTGGTGCCGCCGGAGTAGGCACAATGCGAGCTTCTCTTGACGTGACAGAGAACTCGTCTCTCGAAGCCGCCGGACGAACACATTTCGAACTCGTACATCGTCCACCCGGAGTTCTTCCGCCGACCATCGTTGAAAGAAAGGCAGCTCTTTCGCCCGACCACCATCTCGCGCCCGCCGACCATGGACTTAACGGTTTCTTGCTTTTTGTACAGAGTCCAAGAACCGCTGCCGGCCTTTCGATCGACGCGCGAGCCGCCGCTGTTCTTGGGCTTGCGCTCCGCAAAGAAATAGCCCTCCTGCCGATCGCTGCCGAGAAGATTCCACGGCTCGGTGCCGTAGACGTCCGCGAAGGCGACAGCGCGGCCAGGGAGCGGTGCGCCGGCGACCCAGTTGGCGAGGTAGTCAACCAAGAGTTCCTCCGCCGTGGGAAGGAACCTGTAGCCGCTCGGTACGAGGTCGATGGGCTCCATGGATGGACGACCAAAGACGGTTTCTTGACTAGGGGAGGAGAGGAAATCAACGAGGAGGAGAATGGAGCAGAGGAGAGGCGAGAGGCGCAGGGGCGAGAAGACGGAGTGAGAGTGGGAGAGGCGTGCGATATATATATGTAGGCAATGGGCGCGCAGAGTGATTCTTGAAGCGTGTTTCCTGTTCTGGATTCCGAATCCCCAAATTAATTATATTTATAAGATTTTAGCGTCGTATTATATATTTAATTTGACATTAACTTTCGCACGTGCTCATCTTCTTTGTGGCTCCAAATCCACCGAGCCCTTCGCCCCGTTCGATCTGTCTCTGCTCGGGAACGGAGGTGAGCATTTTGTCCGAAACACCTCATTTTTCAGCGTAATGCATGGATTTTAGGGCTGATTTTGAGTTTTCTTCGATCGATTTCAGGTTGGTTCGATGATCGCGAAGACGGAGGAGGTATGTGAGCTGCTTCCTCCAGTATTGCCTTGTGGTTTGAGGGTGGGAGCTGACGGAACCAATCAGAGGGACGAGGAGGGTGATCATTTGCCCCTGTATGCCAACGAGGTCCTTCGCATGTTGATTTCGATCTGGAACGCATTGATCCATCGAAAATCCAAATGCATATTGTTTTGAATCCGAGGCCTATAATGACGTGCGCGTACATAATAATCTCTCGGTCCTTCGCGACCCGGCGACGCAACCGGGAATCCAAAGACGCGGAGGAGGAGGAATAGAGAGCGCGATGGGTCTGCAGGTGATGAGAACAACATCGCCACTTGATTTCTGATCCTCTTTTCCTGTTGTTGTGTTCTATTTTGCTAATTTTTCCCTTTTTTTTGGGGATGTGGTGACCTAATCTTAGAGCTCTGACTGTGCGTGTATGTTAGTCATAATGATCTTATTTTGCTTAGAACATCTGCAGTTCTTTGGCTGGTTATTCTTCGATTTGAACCTTTCAAGCTGTTGTATGGAGCCATATGCTGACATTCATGTAGTTTCATGGATCTGGAGAGCATGAATGCATGAGGCCCCTTTCTCAGTTAAGATCAGAGGCTTCCTTGATCATTTGGTGAAGGGTTGATTTAGTAGTTAGTGTCTGATCGATTTGTACAGTGATTAGCTTCTTGAGACTAGAAAGAATCTTTATGTCACCCCCTTTATTTTCTTTGTCGATATTGTTGGTTGAGTCCTTTTGAACTCTTCCATGGCCTAAGCCTCATAATGAAGGCAAGAACATGGCGATGGAAGGATAGGTAAGATGCATTGATCATATTACATGATGCAGAAGTGCGTCAGAAATGATCCGTTTGACTTTTGATGGGCCAAGAGACGTCTGATATTGAGTATTTTGTTGACCATAACTATAGATCTCACTCTTAAATTCTATCACAATTTGGAAAGTGTAGCTAAAATTGTAGCTATGTGAAATTTGAAGCATCAGGGACTTTTGTTTTTAATTTTGGGTGATTAGTAGTCTTTGATTTGTATTTGTGAATGGAAATGATTTGTATTTTATAATTAGATCGGGGTTGCTTTGACAATTTCTTATAAGTAGAGTTGATCTTTTTAGATGATAAATTATATATCTTTCCTTGCAAAAGCTTGAAGAAGCCATATCGTGAAGGATGGAGTTTTAGTGTTCAGTCTGGTGAACGAGATTGATTTCACAAAGACCAGAGGAAGCTTGCGTCTGTTTAAAATCGTGCAATACACTAGAGATGCATGTTTTGAAAATCTATACATATGATGGATCAAAGACATGGTTAAAAATCTAGTGAGCTTCAGAGACAATCTTCCAACACTCTAGATGCTTGGTAAACAAACTTGTATGGATCTGTATAACTCTTTGCCTCACCCTCAAAGATATGCATTCATTACCTTTAACATGGAGAGCTTATTTTGAAGCTACTTCAAAAATCTATTTGATAATGTTTCAATGTCTATTATCAGTTCTTCTACTTGTGTACCTGTTGGTAGATCTCATGCGCTCCTAATCTAGTTTTGGTTCTTGTAAGTAATACAATTTCTGATGTACTCTACAAGAACTCTAATAACATTTATTGGTCCGATTCGAAGTTGCATATCTGTATGCATAAGAGAAACTCGAATTTAGATTCTTTTCATCAATTTATATTTCATTGGGATTATAATTATAGTTGGAGCATCTTTGCAAGAGCATCCATCATCATTCAATTTTAAACTTTGGTATCCAATGAAAAATAGAGACATAATTTCATTTTTGTTATATTTATCGGTATCTTAATTTTATCAGATACAGCGAGGCTTAAACTCTTCACATATTTGTGAATAATTACTACAATGAGGAAGAAAAACCATAACGACTGAAATTAGTGGCCCTAAAGTAATAAATATAATTGCTAGAATCTGCCATCAATTTTCCTCAGTTGATGTTCATGTTATGTGTGCATGTGTGCACACATGAGAAGAAATAACTTTTCCTAAATGATACTCTATTGCACACTTATTTTTGGACGGGAAAGAAAAAACATTTCTCAGAAGAGGAAATGAAAAAAAAAAAAAAAGAAGTCTTGGTCTTCTGCTCACCATTTCTTCCAAATAGTTGAATTGAAAAGATGGGCTTATGTTTTGTGTTATTGTTATTAATTATCATTTCTTCTTATTTATGTCATTGAGGCTGTTCGGTCATTCATTTTTTTTTCCAGTTTTACTCCGCAGATGACATTTGTTATAAGTAGTCTATAAGTATTAAGATTGTTTCTTTATCTGCTTCCTAGTTTCTGATTTATGTTTATAAGTGTTTGCTTCTAAGAATCTGTCTTGATAGTATTGGTTATTGTGCCTCATAGTACATTCCGAGTCAATATTTTTCTTTTATCTACGAAAACTTAACTAGATGATGATATCTAATCTTTTGCAGGTCGATTTTGAAGAATATGCTGCAAAAGCTAAAACTTTACCTGTAAATACTACTAACAAGAGCAAATTGATCCTGTATGGGCTTTACTAGCAAGCAACTGTCGGACCTGTGAATACTAGTATGTGCTTCTTAATATATTCTGATTCGTGATTTTCACTCTTTGCCAAACAAAATTTTGACACTTTTATCTTTTGTCTCTTTGCAGGCTGACCTGGTATATTCAATATGAGGGATAGAACCAAATGGGAAGCTTGGAAGGCTGTTGAAGGTTTACAAAATCCACTTGACAAATCTTATATATATAAATATTAATAAATAAATATAACTTGTTGGACAAAATTTATTTCTTATTTAATATTAGTAAAATTGACAGGGGAGGAAGCCAAAGGAGGAGGCTATGAGTGACTACCTCACCAAGGTTAAACAGCTGCTCGAGGCAGCTGCTACTGTTGCTTATGCTACTTTGTCACACCTTGCTCTATGTAGTACCATGTAAGTTGTTACCTTCTATCTTGAACTTGAATCTTCTAGTGGATGTGTTAGTTATGGATTTCATCTCCTTTGTGTCTAACAATTGACACTATCTGAAATCTAATGCAGTATCTTATCATTTCATTAGTGTTTCATTCGAGTTAAGATGCAATGCGGATGTCAAGTTTTTAGGTCAGCAAAGCTAAGTGTGGGCATGTTGAATGAGCATTACCTGTAGCCCATATATTTAGTGAAGCTTCATTGATTGCCAGTAAGACTGTAAATTGTCTGTTAGGTTCTGTTCATTTTTCTCTTCAATACTACATGCTAGAGATCTTTTATCTTTGTTCAGTTTCTTCCCCGTAAAACCTAGGCGATCTGTGATAAAATTTTATTGGAAATTTAATAGTGATGAGTGTATATAACCTTGAAATGAAAAGGAGGCTTTTTATAGTTGTCTTCCTATAGTCTGATTATTTAGTGTAACAGTCCTGGTAGAAAAATCCTGTATATTTTATCCGATCTTTTGCTATGACTTTTGGGCTTCTTTCTACATCCAAATTTGTATAGAATGTGTTTTGTGAAAGGCATGGATAGTTGTAATGCAGACATTGATCGAGTGTTTTATCTTTCAGTATGCCATCCGACATTTATTTGCTTATGGTCTCTTAAAAATCTGTGTCAAGCATAGTATTGGTTTTGATCACGTTGGCCTCAAAACTGTGATTGTTTTCTCTAATAGACTCGATTGCTCAAAAGGAACTTTGCTTTATGGAGTTAATTAGGCAAGACATTCTTTTTTAGAAGAAAATGGTCAGTCTGATTCCAACAAACAAGATTTTCTTTTTGCTTTTTCCATTAGATTCTCGTTTGCTACCTCCAAATAATGTAGCTTACAATTCTGTTTTCTTATTTGCAACTCAAGCCTTTTGCCTTCCTTTTCTTCCATATCAACTACAGGAACGCAATGAATTTTGGGTTCTCAAATTTGTAATTTCATCAACTCTCTATTGAACTCAAGTTTGAATTCGTGACATACTCTCTGAATGAGGTGGATTATTTTGTGTGTAACATGCATAGAGATTCCAGTAAATGCTAGTTCTTAGATCATGGCATGATTTCTATTCAACTCAAGCTTGAAATGACATGCATAACTGATCTGGGAAGAACCGCAAACAAAGATAATTTCTGATGGTAACTGGGATAAGTAGTAGATAGTAGAAAATTTTTCAATGAAACTATTCTGATGACAGCAGCAAAATGATTGTCACGCCAAAAATTTGATGAGGTCATAAGTCATTTGAATTGGATTCTTGGTTTTGTCTTCATTTATATCCTCTGCCAATGCCTCTCTTTTTTTGCTGCAACTTCAAGTATTTTGGTTTTGTGGCTGCTGCATGGCTGACTGCAGCCGGAATTTGTCTCATACACATGGTTAAATCATCAAGAACAATTTTAGTCAAACTGTGTTCTTACCTTCTTTTTGTTTGAATTCAAACTCCTTTTTTAAGTATCTTGGTAACTGGGATAAGTAGTATATGGTAGAAAATTTTTCAATGAAACTATTCTGATGACGACAGCAAAATGATTGTTACAGTCAAAATTTTGATGAAGTCATGAAGTCATTGCAATTGGATTCTTGGTTGTCTTCATTTATAACCTTTGCCAATGCCTGTGTATTTTTGTTGCAACTTCAAGCATTATGATTTTGTTGCTGCTGCATGGTTGACTGCAGTAGGAATTTGTCTCATACACATGGGTAAATCATCAAGAACAATTTTAGTCAAACTGTGTTCTTACCTTCTTTTTGTTTGAATCTAAACTCCTTTTTTAAGTATCTTGGTAACTGGGATAAGTAGTATATGGTAGAAAATTTTTCAATGAAACTATTCTGATGACGGCAGCAAAATGATTGTTACAGTCAAAATTTTGATGAAGTCATGAAGTCATTGCAATTGGATTCTTGGTTGTCTTCATTTATAACCTTTGCCAATGCCTGTGTATTTTTGCTGCAACTTCAAGCATTATGATTTTGTTGCTGCTGCATGGTTGACTGCAGTAGGAATTTGTCTCATACATATGGTTAAATCATCAAGAACAATTTTAGTCAAACTGTGTTCTTACCTTCTTTTTGTTTGAATCCAAACTCCTTTTTTAAGTATCTTGGTAACTGGTATAAGTAGTATATGGTAGAAAATTTTTCAATGAAACTATTCTGATGACGGTAGAAAAATGATTGTTACAGTCAAAATTTTGATGAAGTCATGAAGTCATTGCAATTGGATTCTTGGTTGTCTTCATTTATAACCTTTGCCAATGCCTGTGTATTTTTGCTGCAACTTCAAGCATTATGATTTTGTTGCTGCTGCATGGTTGACTGCAGTAGGAATTTGTCTCATACACATGTTGAAAGCATCAAGAACAAATTTAGTCAAACTGTGTTCTTACCTTTTTTATTTGTTTGAATCCAAACTCTCTTTTTCAAGTATCTTGCCTTCTTGATCACCTCTCTGGATGCTGATGAGCTTAAACTCTGCAATAAGAATAATTTGGCTTGGCTAAGTTTAAATGCTTGAGGAGAGGGAAAAACTCAAAATATCTTTCTTTTTCTTCTATTTTGCTTTATTTCTACATCACTAGTGCCACATGATGAAGGAGATGACTTTTTGTTCTTCCTATTTGATACTTCTGTCCCTGAATTCTTTCTACATCTCTAGTGCGACATGATTACTTTAATAGAGCTTGGTTTCCTCGCAATGCTCATATAGATACTTGCCTATTGACAACTTCAACTAGAAATGCTTGTCTGGTCGGTTGTACCTAAATGCTTCGAATTTTTTATTGTACTAACCTTGTTTGTGCTGAAATTTAGAAGGATAAATTTATTGACTTTCTAAATAGTAATAAAAACACAGATATACCTGGAGAAATATATATATATATTCAAGTGTTTAATGATCCATTTTAACTGACCTTTTGCTTTTAAAAATGTCAGGGCGTCCTCGATATCGAAGTAAAGATCATACAGGACTAGGATCCTAAAAGAAAGCAGGGCACCATGACTTCTTTGCCAGATCATGTTATAATTCATGCCTCAAAGGAGGAAGAGGAGTTACATTCCAAAAGAATTTGAATGCTACAACCTTTGCAAAAGGAATTAGGATTACATTTCTTCTTCATAAGCTTCCGGCATGTAACAAGACAAAGTTCTTCTGATTTATGCGCTTGAACTAGTCATAGATTAACATGAAGGAAGATTGGGAGTCCTTGGGCCCATATCTTAGTTTGTTCCAATCTTCTCAGGAGTGTTATTTGTTCTTATCATTTGTTTTGAAAACCGACGTGGTTACTCCCACAAATTTTTACTGTTTTGTAGACTTAATATTAATTATTTGAATTCGTATGTAACTTCCAAAGCTGGAATAGTAGACTCAGATTGGTTGTTTAAATTTATTCAAAATTCTGAATATGTAATTTAGATGTAATTTGACAATTTTTTTGAGTCGTAAGATGAATGGTATGTTCTTCTATCTCAATTGTCTTGTAGTTCTTAACGGTGGCTTATCAGGACTAGTTGTTGATACTATGATATTCATCTAATGAATTTAACATGATGCAGATTTCTGGAGAGAATGCATTTCCTACTATGATATGTGTGTTTAATCTTTTGCATATCAGTTAGAATTTTTTTGGCCATTGTCAATTGCTTCAAACCTTGGAATTTTTTTATCGATTCAGTGATAAAAGGTTTGGTTTTCGATAGTATCGATTCAGTGATTAAAGGTTTTTAACGATGGATTGACTTGCAGCTTTGTTATTTGTTTCTGTTGTTGTTGTGGACTTCACTCGGAAACAAAAAAGTTGGAACATGTTTCCAAAAGATGATTGATCAAATTTGCTGCCTTGCCTCTGATACCAGTCGTCCAAACCAGCAAAGTCTGTGGTTGAGAGAACCTGTTGATATCATATGATCACTCTTTCTCTTCGAACTTGACGAAACAACATTGGTACCATTTCTTATAGATGCCATCATATTAAGGAAACAACAAACAAAACATGAGATGAAAATTGAACTTTGTTATGGCCAATATTTACAAGAACATAAAATTTTCTTTCCCTTCCAATGTTATGATATACATGAACAAACATCATTTTCCGTATAAGTTTTCATACAAGCAAGCTACATATCCAACCACCAGGTCATAGTCGAATCAATAGGGAAGTCGTCATTATCATCTATGATCTCCGTCTGCTCACACCCAACAATGTCGATCGATGACGACGACGAAGCCGCTGCGACCGTGGTTGAATCAGTGTTGGTGCCAAACATCGCTGAGGCTGGAATCGTGTCATCGGACATCAACAAGGCATGGACCTGTTCCAGGCTCGCGAAGAAGTCATCGTCGGTGCTATACATCTGCTCACACGCAACCAAGTCTATCAACGACGATGAGGAGGAAACATCTGCGACCGTGGTCGAATCAATCCGCGTGTCATCGGACATCGAGAGAAGATCGACAAGGGCTGGCGGTGAGGCCTTCGGGATGGTAGTCGTGGCTGTGTCGGTGTCATCCGACATCGGCAAGGCTTCAAGCTCTCCGGCGAAGAACGCATCGTCGGTGCAGTTCTGCACACCGCCAAGATCGACCGACGACGAAGATGAAGCCAAGAATGCTTCCAGTTCTTCCGTAGTTATCGGGAGCTCACCTCCACCAACGTCCATTGATGATGGAGAGGCGGCTGCGACTCCGGCTTCGTTCGGTGCAACGGAGTCGACAGAGGAAAGATGACTCTCCGGGGGTGGGGGTGTCACAGCAGGAGCCAATGAGGGATGTTGCACCACCGCGGTTGGAGGTGGTGAGACGTCGGATTGCACCACCGCGGTTGGAGGTGGTGAGACGTCGGATTGCACCACCGCGGTTGGATGTGGTGAGACGTCCGACTGCAATGCTCTGCCGGGATGTGCAACCAACCCCCAGCATGGCTTCTTTGAGAGAGTCGATGCTTTTGCCGAGAGAGTAGAAGATTCGTCTCTATTTCTCTTTAGCCCAACGAAGCTGTCGCCGGTGACCGTGTCTGTCGCGGCCTCCGAGGTGGTCTCAACTGTTTTGATGGTGGTGCCGCCGGAGTAGGCACAATGCGAGCTTCTCTTGACGTGACAGAGAACTCGTCTCTCGAAGCCGCCGGACGAACACATTTCGAACTCGTACATCGTCCACCCGGAGTTCTTCCGCCGACCATCGTTGAAAGAAAGGCAGCTCTTTCGCCCGACCACCATCTCGCGCCCGCCGACCATGGACTTAACGGTTTCTTGCTTTTTGTACAGAGTCCAAGAACCGCTGCCGGCCTTTCGATCGACGCGCGAGCCGCCGCTGTTCTTGGGCTTGCGCTCCGCAAAGAAATAGCCCTCCTGGCGATCGCTGCCTAGAAGATTCCACGGCTCGGTGCCGTAGACGTCCGCGAAGGCGACAGCGCGGCCAGGGAGGGGTGCGCCGGCGACCCAGTTGGCGAGGTAGTCAACCAAGAGTTCCTCCGCCGTGGGAAGGAACCTGTAGCCGCTCGGTACGAGGTCGATGGGCTCCATGGATGGACGACCAAAGACGGTTTCTTGACTAGGAGAGGAGAGGAAATCAACGAGGAGGAGAATGGAGCAGAGGAGAGGCGAGGGCGAGAAGACGGAGTGAGAGTGGGAGAGGCGTGCGATATATGTATATATATATATATATATATATGTAGGCAACCGGCGCGCAGAGTGATTCTTGAATCGAATCCACGTAAGCGTGTTTCCTGTTCTGGATTCCGAATCCCCAAATTAATTATATTTATAAGATTTTAGCGTCGTATTATATATTTAATTTGAAATTAACTTTCGCACGTGCTCATCTTCTTTGTGTCTCCAAATCCACCGAGCCCTTCTCCCCGTTCGATCTGTCTCTGCTCGGGAACGGAGGTGAGCATTTTGTCGAAACACCTCATTTTTCAGCGTAATGCATGGATTTTAGGGCTGATTTTGAGTTTTCTTCGATCGATTTCAGGTTGGTTCGATGATCGCGAAGACGGAGGAGGTATGTGAGCTGCTTCCTCCAGTATTGCCTTGTGGTTTGAGGGTGGGAGCTGACGGAACCAATCAGAGGGACGAGGAGGGTGATCATTTGCCCCTGTATGCCAACGAGGTCCGTCGCATGTTGATTTCGATCTGGAACGCATTGATCCATCGAAAATCCAAATGCATATTGTTTTGAATCCGAGGCCTATAATGACGTGCGCGTACATAATAATCTCTCCGTCCTTCGCGACCCGGCGACGCAACCGGGAATCCAAAAACGCGGAGGAGGAGGAATAGAGAGCGCGATGGGTCTGCAGGTAACGAGAACAACATCGCCACGTGATTTCTGATCCTCTTTTCCTGTTGTTGTGTTCTATTTTGCTAATTTTTCCCATTTTTTTGGGGATATGGTGACCTAATCTTAGAGCTCTGACTGTGCGTGTATGTTAGTCATAATGATCTTATTTTGCTTAGAACATCTGCAGTTCTTTGGCTGGTTATTCTTCGATTTGAACCTTTCAAGCTGTTGTTTGGAGCCATATGCTCACATTCATGTAGTTTCATGGATCTGGAGAGCATGAATGCATGAGGCCCCTTTCTCAGTTAAGATCGGATGCTTCCTTGATCATTTGGTGAATGGTTGATTTAGTAGTTAGTGTCTGATCGATTTGTACAGTGATTATCTTCTTGAGACTAGAAAGAATCTTTATGTGTCACCCCCTTTATTTTCTTTGTCGATATTGTTGGTTGAGTCCTTTTGAACTCTTCCATGGCCTAAGCCTCATAATGAAGGCAAGAACATAGTGATGGAAGGATAGGTAAGAAGCATGGATCATATTACATGATGCAGAACTGCATCAGAAATGATCCGCTTGACTTTTGATGGGCCAAGAGACGTCTGATATTGAGTATTTTGTTGACCATAACTATAGATCTCACTGTTAAATTCTATCACAATTTGGAATGTGTAGCTAAAATTTTAGCTATGTGAAATTTGAAGCATCAGGGACTTTTGTTTTTAATTTTGGGTGATTAGTAGTCTTTGATTTGTATTTGTGAATGGAAATGATTTGTATTTTATAATTAGATCGGGGTTGCTTTGACATTTTCTTATAAGTAGAGTTGATCTTTTTAGATGGTAAATTATATATCTATCCTTGCAAAAGCTTGAAGAAGCCATATCGTGAAGGATGGAGTTTTAGTGTTCAGTCTGGTGAACGAGATTGATTTCACAAAGACCAGATTGAAATAGGGACATAATTTCATTTTTGTTATATTTATTGGTATCTTAATTTTATCAGATACAGCGAGGCTTAAACTCTTCACATGTTTGTGAATAATTGCTACAATGAGGAAGAAAAACCATAACGACTGAAATTAGTGGCCCTAAAGTAATAAATATAATTGCTAGAATCTGCTATCAATTTCCCTCCGTCGATGTTCATCTTATGTGTGCATGTGTGCACACATGAGAAGAAACAACTTTTCCTAAATGATACTCTATTGCACACTTATTTTTGGACGGGAAAGAAAAAATATTTCTCAGAAGAGGAAAAGAAAAAAAATAAAAGAAGTCTTGGTCTTCTGCTCCCCATTTCTTCCAAATAGTTGAATTGAAAACAAGGGCTTATATTTTGTGTTATTGTTATTAATTATCATTTCTTCTTATTTATGTCATTGAGACTGTTCCGTCAATCATTTTTTTCAGTTTTACTTAGCATATGGCCTTTGTTATAAGTAGTCTATAAGTATTAAGATTGTAGTTTTATTTGCTTCCTAGTTTCTGATTTATGTTTATAAGAGTTTGCTTCTAAGAATCTGTCTTGATGGTATTGGTTATTGTGCCTCATAGTACATTCTGAGTCAATATGTTTCTTTATCTTCGAAAACTTACTTAACTGGATGATGATAATCTAATCTTTTGCAGGAAGATTTTGAAGAATATGTTGCAAAAGCTAAAACTTTACCTGTAAATACTACTAAGAAGTGCAAATTGTTCCTGTATGGGCTTTACTAGCAAGCAACCGTCGAACCAGTGAATACTAGTACGTGCTCCTTAATATCTTCTGATTCATTATTTTCATTCTTTGCCAAACAAAATTTTGACACTTTTATCTTTTGTCTCTTTGCAGGCTGACCTGGTATATTCAATATGAGGGATAGAGCCAACTGGGAAGCTTGGAAGGCTGTTGAAGGTTTACAAAATCCAATTGACAAATCTTATATATATAAATATAAATAAATATATATAACTTGTTAGACAAAATTCATTTCTTATTTAATATTAGTAAAATTGACAGGGGAGGAAGCCAAAGGAGGAGGCTATGAGTGACTACCTCACCAAAGTTAAACAGCTGCTCGAGGCAGCTGCTACTGTTGCTTATGCTACTTTATCACATCTTGCTCTATGTAGTACCATGTAAGCTGTTACCTTCTATCTTGAACTTGAATCATCTAGTGGATGTGTTAGTTATGGATTTCATCTCCTTTGTGTCTTAATAATTGACACTATATGAAATCTAATGCAGTATCTTATCATTTCATTAGTGTTTCATTCTAGTTAAGATGCTTGTGGATGTCAAGTTTTTAGGTCAGCAAAGCTAAGTGTGGGCATGTTGAATGAGCATTACCTGCAGCCCATATATTTAGTGAAGCTTCATTGATTCCCAGTAAGACTGTCAATTGTCTGTTAGGTTCTGTTCATTTTTCTCTTCAGTACTACATGCTAGAGATCTTTTATCTTCGTTCAGTTTCTTCCCCTTAAAACCTAGGTGGAAAACAAACTTGTATGGATCTGTATAACTCTTTGCCTCACCCTCAAAGTTATACATTACCTTTAACATGGAGAGCTTATTTTGAACCTGCTTCAAAAATCCATTTGATAATGTTTCAATGTCTATTATCAGTTCTTCTACTTGTGTACCTGTTGGTAGATCTCATGCGCTCCTAATCTAGTTTTGGTTCTTGTAAGTAATACAATTTCTGTTGTACCCTACAAGAACACTAATAACATTTATTGGTCCGATTCGAAGTTGCATATCTGTATGCATAAGAGAAACTCGAATTTAGATTCTTTTCATCATCCAAATTTGTATAGAATGTGTTTTGTGAAAGGCATGGATAGTTGTAATGTAGACCAGTGATTTAAAAAGCGTAGGCGCCAAAAGATGCCATGGTCAAAAAACGACCGTGGCGCTAGGCCCTCGCCCCAGCAAAGTGAGGCACTAAAATATAAAAATATATAATATAATTAATAAATATAATTATTTAAAATTTTAAATAAAAATATACTTTTAAATTAATCTAATAAATACAAATACTATTACTAGTATGCAGTTAACAGTGTACTGTTAACAGTATACTATCGAAGAGTGTAAGGGAAGAGTCAGAAGACCGAGGGTGTTGACTGAGAAGAGCGGGAGCGGCAGATGCGAGCAACGACAGTGGCAGCAGCAACGGGAGCGGCAAGCGGCGACAGTGGCACCGGCAGCAGCGAGCAGCAGGAGCGGGAGCGGCAAGCGGCGACGATGGCACCAGTAGCAACGAGCAGCAGGAGCGAAAGCGGCGAGCGGAGACAGTGGCAATGGTAGCAGCGAGTGGCGGCAGCAGCAGCGAGAGCGAGAGCGGCGAGCGGAGACAGTGGCAATAGTAGCAGCGGCAACGGGAGCGGGAGTGGCGAGTGGCGACAGTGAGAGCGGCAACGGTAGTAACGAGCAGCGGCAGCAGCAACGAGAGCAGCAGCGGCAATGAGCAGCGGCGGCAGTAGCATGAACGGCAAGCAGGGTTAGGGTTGGGGAAGTCGCGCTAATATTGGTGCTTTAGTTGGTTCGATTGAACCAACAAAAGCACCGGAGACCGAACCAGACCTTAAACGCTGGTTTGGTCACCTGGTTTAACCCAGGCGCTCGCCCGAAGCATCCGGCGCCTGGGCTCGGGCG
Source organism: Musa acuminata AAA Group (assembly GCF_036884655.1). Taxonomy (NCBI): domain Eukaryota; kingdom Viridiplantae; phylum Streptophyta; class Magnoliopsida; order Zingiberales; family Musaceae; genus Musa; species Musa acuminata. The sequence goes on along the minus strand of NC_088344.1, from coordinate 22,245,630 downwards.
AGCGCCTAGGCGGCGCCTCTTTGAAGCACGCCACCTGGAAATGAATTGAGACGATTGGGCCTCGCATCGCCTCGCCCGAGTGCCTAGGAGAGCGCCCGAGCGCCTTTTAAATCACTAATGCAGACATTGATCGAGTGTTTTATCTTTCAGTATGCCATCCGACATTTATTTGCTTATGGTCTCTTAAAAATCTGTGTCGAGCATAGTATTTGTTTTGATCACGTTCTCTAATAGACTCGATTGCTCAAAAAGAATTTTGCTTTATGGAGTTAATTAGGCAAGACATTCTTTTTTAGAAGAAAATGATCATTCTGATTCCAACAAACAAGATTTTCATTTTTCCTTTTTCCATTAGATTCTCGTTTGTTACCTCCAAATAATGTAGCTTACAATTCTGTTTTCCTATTTGCAACTCAAGCCTTTTGCCTTCCTTTTCTTCCATATCAACTACAGGAACGCAATGAATTTTGGGTTCTCAAATTTGTAATTTCATCAACTCTCTATTGAACTCAAGTTTGAATTCGTGGCATACTCTCTGAATGAGGTGGATTATTGTGTGTGTAACATGCATTGAGATTCCAGTAAATGCTAGTTCTTAGATCATGGTTTGATTCTGTTCAACTCAAGCTTGAAATGACATGCATAACTGATCTTGGAAGAACAGCAAACAAAGATAATTTCTAATGGTAACTGGGATAAGTAGTAGATAGTAGAAATTTTTTCAATGAAACTATTCTGATTGAAGCAGCAAAATGATTGTTACAGTCAAAATTTTGATGAAGTCATTAAGTCATTGTAATTGGATTCTTGGTTTTGTCTTCATTTATAACCTTTGCCAATGCCTGTGTTTTTTTGCTGCAACTTCAAGCATTATGATTTTGTTGCTACTGCATGGTTGACTGCAGTAGGAATTTGTCTCATACACATGTTGAAAGCATCAAGAACAATTTTAGTCAAACTGTGTTCTTACATTTCTTTTTTTTGTTAGAATCCAAATTCTCTTTTTCAAGTATCTTGCCTTCTTGATCACCCCTCTCGATGCTGATGAGCTTAAACTCTACAATAAGAATAATTTGGCTTGGCTAAGTTTAAATGCTTGAGGAGAGGGAAAAACTCAAAATATCTTTCTTTTTCTTCTATTTTGCTTTATTTCTACATCTCAAGTGCCACATGATAAAGGAGATGACTTTTTGTTCGTCCTATTTGATACTTCTGTCCCTGTCCCTGAATTCTTTCTACATCTCTATTGCGGTATGATTACTTTCATAGAGTTTGGTTTCCTCGCAATGCTCATATAGATACTTGCCTATTGACAACTTCAACTAGAAATGCTTGTTTGGTAGGTTGTACCTAAATGCTTCGAATTTTTTATTGTACTAACCTTGTTTGTGCTAAAATTTAGATGGATGAATTTATTGACTTTCTAAATAGTAATAAAAACACAGATATACCTGGAGAAATATATATATATATATATATATATATATATATATATTTTAACTGACCTTTTGCTTTTAAAAATGTCAGGGCGTCCTCGATATCGAAATAAAGATCATGCAGGACTAGGATCCTAAAAGAAAGCAGGGCACCATGACTCCTTTGCCAGATCATGTTATAATTCATGCCTCAAAGGAGGAAGAGGAGTTACATTCCAAAAGAATTTGAATGCTACAACCTTTGCAAAAGGAATTAGGATTACATTTCTTCTTCATAAGCTTCCGGCATGTAACAAGACAAAGTTCTTCTGATTTATGCACTTGAACTAGTCATAGATTAACATGAAGGAAGATTGGGAGTCCTTGGGCCCATATCTTAGTTTGTTCCAATCTTCTCAGGAGTGTTATTTGTTCTTATCATTTGTTTTGAAAACCGACGTGGTTACTCCCACAAATTTTTACTATTTTGTAGACTTGATATTAATTATTTGAATTTGTATGTAACTTCCAAAGCTGGAATAGTAGACTCAGATTGGTTGTTTAAATTCATTCAAAATTCTGAATATGTAATTTAGATGTAATTTGATAATTTTTTCGGGTCGTATGATGAATGGTATGTTCTTCTATCTCAATTGTCTTGTATTTCTTAACGGTGGCTTATCAGGACTAGTTGTTGATACTAGATGAATTTAACATGATGCAGATGTTGTTCTCGCTCACTATTGAAATCACATTTCTGGAGAGAATGCATTTCCTACTATGATATGTGTGTTTAATCTTTTGCATATCAGTTAGAATATTTTTGGGCATTGTCAATTGCTTCAAACCATGGAATTTTTTTATCGATTCAGTGATTAAAGGTTTGGTTTTCGATAGTATCGATTCAGTGATTAAAGGTTTTTAACGATGGATTGACTTGCAGCAGCTTTGTTATTTGTTTCTGTTGTTGTTGTGGACTTCACTCGGAAACAAAAAAGTTGGAACATGTTTCCAAAAGATGATTGATCAAATTTGCTGCCTTGCCTCTGATACCAGTCGTCCAAACCAGCAAAGTCTGAGGTTGAGAGAACCTGTTGATATCATATGATCACTCTTTCTCTTTGAACTTGACGAAACAACATTGATACCATTTCTTATAGATGCCATCATATTAAGGAAACAACAAACAAAACATGAGATGAAAATTGAACTTTGTTATGGCCATCATATTATTTACAAGAACATAAAATTTTCTTTCCCTACCATTGTTATGATATACATGAACAAACATCATTTTCCGTATAAGCTTTCATACAAGCAAGCTACGGATCCAACCACCAGGTCATAGTCGAATCAATAGGGGTGTCATCGGACTTCATGAGTGCTTCAATCCTTTGCAGGAAGTCGTCATTATCATCTATGATCTCCGTCTGCTCACACTCAACAATGTCGATCGATGATGACGACGAAGCCGCTGCGACCGTGGTTGAATCAGTGTTGGTGCCAAACATCACCGAGGCTGGAATCGTGTCATCGGACATCAAGGAGGCATGGATCTGTTCCAGGCTCGCGAAGAAGTCATCGTCGGTGCTGTACATCTGCTCACACGCAACCAAGTCTGTCGACGATGATGAGGAGGAAACATCTGCGACCGTGGTCGAATCAATCCGAGTGTCATCGGGCATCGAGAGAAGATCGACAAGGCCTGGCGGTGAGGCCTTCGGGATGGTAGTCGTGGCTGTGTCGGTGTCATCCGACATCAGCAAGGCTTCAACCTCTCTGGCGAAGAACGCATCGTCGGTGCAGTTCTGCTCACCGCCAAGATCGACCGACGACGAAGACGAAGCCAAGAATGCTTCCAGTTCTTCCGTAGTTATCGGGAGCTCACCTCCACCAACGTCCGTAGATGATGGAGAGGCGGCTGCGACTCCGGCTTCGTTCGGTGCAACGGAGTCGACCGAGGAAAGATGAGTCTCCGGGGGTGTCACAGCAGGAGCCAACGAGGAATGTTGCACCGCCGCGGTTGGATGTGGCGAGACGTCGGACTGCAATGCTCTGCTGGGATGTGCAACCAACTCCCAGCATGGCTTCTTTGAGAGAGTCGATGCTTTTGCCGAGAGAGTAGAAGATTCGTCTCTATTTCTCTTTAGCCCAACGAAGCTGTCGCCGGTGACCGTGTCTGTCGCGGCCTTCGAGGTGGTCTCAACCGTTTTGATGGTGGTGCCGCCGGAGTAGGCACAATGCGAGCTTCTCTTGACGTGACAGAGAACTCGTCTCTCGAAGCCGCCGGACGAACACATTTCGAACTCGTACATCGTCCACCCGGAGTTCTTCCGCCGACCATCGTTGAAAGAAAGGCAGCTCTTTCGCCCGACCACCATCTCGCGCCCGCCGACCATGGACTTAACGGTTTCTTGCTTTTTGTACAGAGTCCAAGAACCGCTGCCGGCCTTTCGATCGACGCGCGAGCCGCCGCTGTTCTTGGGCTTGCGCTCCGCAAAGAAATAGCCCTCCTGGCGATCGCTGCCTAGAAGATTCCACGGCTCGGTGCCGTAGACGTCCGCGAAGGCGACAGCGCGGCCAGGGAGGGGTGCGCCGGCGACCCAGTTGGCGAGGTAGTCAACCAAGAGTTCCTCCGCCGTGGATAGGAACCTGTAGCCGCTCGGTACGAGGTCGATGGGCTCCATGGATGGACGACCAAAGACGGTTTCTTGACTAGGAGAGGAGAGGAAATCAACGAGGAGGTGAATGGAGCAGAGGAGAGGCGAGGGCGAGAAGACGGAGTGAGAGTGGGAGAGGCGTGCGATATATGTATATATATATATATATATGTAGGCAACGGGCGCGCAGAGTGATTCTTGAATCGAATCCACGTAAGCGTGTTTCCTGTTCTGGATTCCGAATCCCCAAATTAATTATATTTATAAGATTTTAGCGTCGTATTATATATTTAATTTGAAATTAACTTCCGCACATGCTCATCTTCTTTGTGTCTCCAAATCCACCGAGCCCTTCGCCCAGTTCGATCTGTCTCTGCTCGGGAACGGAGATGAGCATTTTGTCCGAAACACCTCATTTTTCAGCGTAATGCATGGATTTTAGGGCTGATTTTGAGTTTTCTTCGATCGATTTCAGGTTGGTTCGATGATCGCGAAGACGGAGGAGGTATGTGAGCTGCTTCCTCCAGTATTGCCTTGTGGTTTGAGGGTGGGAGCTGACGGAACCAATCAGAGGGACGAGGAGGGTGATCATTTGCCCCTGTATGCCAACGAGGTCCGTCGCATGTTGATTTCCTTTCCATTCTTGCCACATTGTCGCTTTGGGCTTTACTCATAGTTTGTCATTTAGGTTCGTATTTGGTGTAGCAACATATGAGTAGCAAAAATGATAAGTAGAAGTAATCAGATCCTATGAACTAGCAGACTGGATTGAAGCAGAATGATCTTTGACAATGGTTACTTGACATCCATGGAGCATCTTATCAACGTTCTCGGTTGGGACTCCCACCGCCGAGTATCAACCACAGTGAAACAAAATTTTGGACAAGTTTCTCTACAATAAAAGATAAGATGCTGAAACACAGTGACAAGCTTGAAATTTTGATTACAGCCTTTTAGCATACACCTCAAGGGTTTTTAAAAGCAGCAAATACTTCAAGACTGAGTAGAGTTATCAGCAGAAAACATAGGATGGATGGACCACAGCAACACTCACCAATAAGATAGCAGCAGCATAGGACAACAATCTACTGAGAGGATAAAGTAGCACAAAACAATAGCAAGTGATCTCCATTTCACAAATCAAATAAATGTAGCTGATTCATTTTGTGATCTCATCTTGTTTATGCGGATCTATTGATGAATCTTATCTTCTTTCATTTTAATTTGCCTTGTTTAAGAACCTATTCTGGGAAATGATTGTCCTTTTCAAGACCAGTGGGTGTATTTTCCCTTTTTCTCCCTGATAACAAAAAAAAAAAAAAGCGGGAAAACTTTTTACTTTTTAATTTCTTGAGAGGATTGAGTTTTTCTTCCAAAGTATACTCCTTAGGTGAATTGGTATTTTTTTATTTCCTGTTAAACAAGTATGAGAATTTAATTACCTCCACGCTATATTAAACTTTTTGATTGAGGATAATAATTTTCACTCAAATGTTTAACAAATTCTTGCTGAAGGGTTTTGGCAATAAAAACTTTTGTTGGTAAGATCAATTTTGGTGATGGCAAGATCGGTGATGGAAAATATATATATATTTTTTGCTATATCTTAACAAATAATCAGAAAATAATATTTATTTTTTTCCCCAAATCTCTGAAGTCATCTGGTAATATTTTGCAAGCATATGAATACCATATACCATGACATAAACATTAAGGAGTCCACTATTCTGAGCATGTGAAAAATAACAGCAATTGGTGTTTAGCTAATATTCATAGTAATGAAAACTTGCAAAGAATGCAAGAAGCTCTAGAAATGAGTTTACCTTAGCAGCAACAACATTAAAATAAAGGTGAAGGTGATTTGAAGTTTGTTTTACAACTTCATTTCATGGAAACTCTCCAAATACGTTTCACAAATCCTAGTTCGTCTTCCACATAAAAGCTCAATATAAGAAAAGAGCAAATAGGATACATGCTAAGATATAGAACAATATGTAGAATGGATGATCCAATCATGGATCACAGTATCATGTTGATCGGTGGTATTGGCCCATGAACAGTCCGGTATAGTCGGTATCGATGTACCATATGTCTGAAGTACATCCCAATTTTTTTTTTTAAAGCCAAAAGATGATTGGAATTCACAAAAGATAATTTTTAAGTATTTAATCTTAATTAATGATAACATATTATATTTAAATAAGAATATAGTGTATATGAGGCATGAAAGAATAGGAATAACAGGTTCTAAGGACGAGAAAGTGAATTTATCTTTTTATTACCACCAATTTGACCCTAAGTATCCCTAATTTAGTTCTAAATGTAAGAGAAAGAACCTAGTTGAGACTAAACATAAGAGAATGACCGTAATCACGTTTAATCTTTGTACAAAATGATGATATAACATAGAAAAAAGGTAAATGCTATCTCAAATTAGAGTGAAATTCCATCATATCCTGAGTTTGCATCCCTCCTTTATTTAAATCAATATCTTGATTACTACTAATCACCAATCATAAATTTTCACAAAGAAAAGTGTGAGAAAGAGTAAGAAAGCGAATGAGAGTAATACTGAGTTAAAAGGGGGACACATGAGGATTTAAAGTTCCAAAAGAGGCCTCAATGGTTAATTTGAGTATTCGGGTTCCACTTGAGCCGATTTGGATTGGTATCGATCAAATTTCGATCGATACAACATGAGTTTCGAAGGTACCGAGCAACATATTATCCATACTTGTCTGACACCTCGCCTGATTCTTACATACCATCTGAAACGAGCTTATCACTTTCCATTCAGTGGGCAGACCAGTATGTACAGCTCGTTTCATATTATTTTGGATGGTATGCCATACAATGCATCAAATCATGATTGCATATACTGTTTAATTTTCACTTTTCCATTTAATCTTTGTTCATCAAGTATCATATACCTCTACTGCTGTATACTTTAATCACACAAAAAACAAAGAAAGACTCCAATTTTTCCTTTTGCTCTGACAAACACAGAAACAGAAGGAAGGGGTGATTCAGAAGGTTTTTTGGGAGGTGGAGCAGCATATTGAAGTGGTGGAGCATAAAAAATTGAACTTTAAGAGCATAAAAAATTGAAGCCATGAACACTCTAAGCATCCTTCCAAAAAGCCACTGCTCCTGGGTGGTGGAGCAGCATATTGAGGTGGTGCCATTACAGGAAGCCCATGGTAGTATCCTACATCAACAAAAACATGATTTCCACAAATTACATTGATTTGTGCTGAACTATATGTGTTGGAGTTACAAATTTGATAAAACTCCGTGATTTGGAGTTACAAAATACAGCATTTAAGTTTGATAAAACTTATTCCTGCAACTGCACAACCACGGTTTGATATCGATCTGACATCGAACTATATAAATTAGTATCAATTAGTATATATTTAATTTTTATTACATTTTCCGTGGTATTAGATGGTATAGACCAGTGTGCCATCTAATATATTGGTTCCGTAGTGGTTCGATTGATTGCTGAAATCGGAACTGTGTTGACTTTTAAAATCTTAAAGTGTCAAATTGCACAAATTTGTGTCCGTAATCGTTCATTCAGGTGGAGAGCATGCATGCATGAGGCCCCTTTTTCTATTAAGATCAGAGGCTTCCTTGATCATTTGGTGAAGGGTTGATTTAGTGGTTAGTGTCTGATCAATTTGTACAGTGATTAGCTTCTTGAGACTAGAAAGAATCTTTATGTGTCACCCCCTTTATTTTCTTTGTCGATATTGTTGGTTGACTCCTTTTGAACTCTTCCATGGCCTAAGCCTCATAATGAAGGCAAGAACATGGTGATGGAAGGATAGGTAAGAAGCATTGATCATATTACATGATGTAGAACTGCATCCGAAATGATCCGCTTGACTATTGATGGGCCAAGATACGCCTGATATTGAGTATTTTGTTAACCATAAATATAGATCTCACTCTTAAATTCTATCACAATTTGGAAAGTGTAGCTAAAATTGTATCTATGTGAAATTTGAAGCATCAGGGACTTTTGTTTTTAATTTTGGGTGAATAGTAGTCTTTGATTTGTATTTGTGAATGGAAATAATTTGTATTTTATAATTAGATCGGGGTTGCTTTGACAATTTCTTATAAGTAGAGTTGATCTTTTTACATGGTAAATTATATATCCTTGCAAAAACTTGAAGAAGCCATATCGTAAAGGATGGAGTTTTAGTGTTCAGTCTAGTGAACGAGATTGATTTCACAAAGACCATAGGAAGCATGTGCCTGTTTAAAATCGTGCGATACACTAGAGATGCTTGTTTTGAAAATCTATAAATATGATGGATCACAGACATGGTTAAAAATCTAGTGAGCTTCAGAGACAATCTTCCAACACTCTTGATGCCTGGAAAACAAACTTGTATGGATCTGTATAACTCTTTGCCTCACCCTCAAAGATATACATTACCTTTAACATGGAAAGCTTATTTTGAACCTGCTTCAAAAATCTATTTGAGACTGTTTCATGTGTCTATTATCAGTTCTTCTACTTGTGTACCCGTTGGTAGATCTCATGCACTCCTAATCTAGTTTTGGTTCCTGTAGGTAATACCATTTCTGATGTACTCTAAAAGAACTCTGATAACATTCAATGGTCCAATTCCAAGTTGCATATCTGGATGCATAAGAGTAACTGGAATGTAGATCCTTTTCATCAATTTATATTTCATTGGATTCATAATAATAGTTGGAGCATCTTTGCAAGAGCATCGTCTATCATCATTCAATTTTAAATTTTGGTATCCAATGAAAAATAGAGACATAATTTCATTTATGTTATATCTATGAAAAAAAATATGAAGTTGGTATCTTAATTTTTTCAGCTACAGCGAGGCATAAACTCGTCAAATGTTTGTGAACAATTGGTACAATGAGCAAGAAAAACCATAATGCCTGGAATTAGTGGCCCAAAAGTGATAAATATAATTGCTAGAATCTGCTATCTATTTCCCTCATTTGATGTTCATGTTATGTGTGCATGTGTCCACACAGGAGAAAAAACAACTTTTCCTAAATGATACTCTATTGCACACTTAAGTTTGGAAAAACACTTAAGTCTCTTAAGAGTTAAAAGTAAAAACAAAAAAGACTTGGTCTTCTGCTCCCCATTTCTGCCAAATTGTTGAATTGAAAAGATGGCCTTTTTTTGTGTTCTTGTTATTAATTATCATTTTTTCTTATTTATATCATTGAGACTGTTCCGTCAATCATTTTTTTCAGTTTTACTTAGCATATGGCCTTTGTTATAAGTAGTATATAAGTTTTAAGATTGTATCTTTATCTGCTTCCTAGGTTCTGATTTATGTTTATAAGAGTTTCCTTCTAAGAATCTGTCTTGATGCTATTGGTTATTGTGCCTCATAGTACATTCTGAGTCAATATGTTTCTTTATCTTCGAAAACTTAACTGGATGATGATAATCTAATCTTTTGCAGGAAGATTTTGAAGAATATGCTGCAAAAGCTAAAACTTTACTTGAAAATACTACTAACGGGAACAAATTGATCCTCTATGGGCTTTGCAAAAAAGCAAATGTTGGACCAGTGAAAACTAGTATGTGCCCCTTAATATATTCTTATTTGTGATTTTCATTCTGTGCCAAACAAAATTATAACACTTTTTTCTTTTGTCTCTTTGTAGGCTGACCTGGTATATTCGATATGAGGGACAGAGCCAAGTGGGATGCTTGGAAGGTTGTTGAAGGTTTACAAAATCCACTTGACAAATCTTTTATATATATATATATATATATATATATATATAACTTGTTGGACAAAATTTATTTCTTATTTAATATTAGTAAAATTGACAGGGAAGGAAGTCAAAGGAGGTGGCTATGAGTGACTACATCACAAAGGTTAAATAGCTGCTCAAGGCAGCTGCACATCTTGCTCTTTGTAGTACCATGTAAGCTGTTACCTTCTATCTTCAACTCGAATCATCCAGTGGATGTTTTTGTTATGGATTTCATCTCCTTTTGTGTCTTAACAATTGACAGTATCTGAAATCTAATGTAGTGTCTTATTATTTCATTAGTGTTTCATTCGAATTAAGATGCATGCGGATGTCGAGTTTTTAGGTCAGGAATGCTAAGTGTGGGCATGTTGAATAAGCATTACCTGCAGCCCATATATTTAGTGAAGCTTTATTGATTCCCAGTAAGACTGTAAATTGTCTGTTAGGTTTTGTTCATTTTTCTCTTCGGTACTACAGGCTATAGATCTTTTATCTTTGTTCAGTTTCTTCCCCTTCAAACCTAGGCAATCTGTGATAAAATTTTATAAGAAATTTAATAGTAATGAGTGTATATAACCTTGAAACTTAGCTGATCTTTGAAAAGGAGGCTTTTTATAGTTGTCTTCCTATAGTATGATTATTTAGTCTAACAGTCCTAGTAGAAAAATCCTGTCAATTTTATCCGATATTCTGCTATGACTTTTGGGATTCTTTCTACATCCAAATTTGTATAGAATGTGTTTTGTGAAAGGCATGGATAGTTGTAATGCAGACATTGATCGAGTGTTTTATCTTTCAGTATGCCATCCGACATTTATTTGCTTATGGTCTCTTAAAAATCTGTGTCAAGCATAGTATTGGTTTTGATCACGTTGGCCTCAGAACTGTGATAATTTTCTCTAATACACTCGATTGCTCAAAAGGAACTTTGCTTTACGGAGTTAATTAGGCAAGACATTCTTTTTTAGAAGAAAATGGTCAGATTCCAACAAACAAGATTTTCTTTTTCCTTTTTCCATTAGATTCTCGTTTGCTACCTCCAAATAATGTAGCTTACAATTCTGTTTTCCTATTTGCAACTCAAGCCTTTTGCCTTCCTTTTCTTCCATATCAACTACAGGAACGCAATGAATTTTGGGTTCTCAAATTTGTAATTTCATCAACTCTCTATTGAACTCAAGTTTGAATTCGTGGCATACTCTCTGAATGAGGTGGATTATTTTGTGTGTAACATACATAGAGACTCCAGTAAATGTCAGTTCTTGGATCATGGCATGATTCTGTTCAACTCAAGCTTGAAATGACATGCATAACTGATCTTGGAAGAACAGCAAACAAACATAATTTCTGATGGTAACTGGGGTGAGTAGTATATGGTAGAAAAATTTTCAATGAAACTATTCTGATGACGGCAGCAAAATTTTGATGAAGTCATTAAGTCATTGCAATTGGATACTTGGTTTTTTCTTCATTTATAACCTTTGCCAATGCCTGTGTTTTTTTGCTGCAACTTCAAGCATTATGATTTTGTTGCTGCTGCATGGTTGACTGCAGTAGGAATTTGTCTCATACACATGTTGAAAGCATCAAGAACAATTTTAGTCAAACTGTGTTCTTACCTTTCTTTTTTTGTTATAATCCAAACTCTATTTTTCAAGTATCTTGCCTTCTTGATCACCCATCTCGATACTGATGAGCTTAAACTCTGCAATAAGAATAATTTGGCTTGGCTAAGTTTAAATGTTTGAGGAGAGGGAAAAACTCAAAATATCTTTCTTTTTCTTCTATTTTGCTTTATTTCTACGTCTATAGTGCCACATGATAACGGAGATGACTTTTTGTTCTTCCTATTTGATACTTCTGTCCCTGAATTCTTTCTACATCTCTAGTGCAGCATGATTGCTTTAATAGAGCTTGGTTTCCTCGCAATGCTCATATAGATACTTGCCTGTTGACAACTTCAACTAGAAATGCTTGTTTGGTAGGTTGTACCTAAATGCTTCGAATTTTTTATTGTATTAACCTTGTTTGTGCTGAAATTTAGATGGATGAATTTATTGACTTTCTAAACAGTAATAAAAACATAGATATACCTGGAGATATATATATATATATATATATATATATATATATATATATATATATATATATATATATATTCAAGTGCTTAATGATCCATTTTAACTGACCTTTTGCTTTTAAACATGTCAGGGTGTCCTCGATATCGAAGTAAAGATCATGCTGGACTAGGATCCTAAAAGAAAGCAGGGCACCATGACTCTTTTGCCAGATCATGTTACAATTCATGCCCCAAAGGAGGAAGAGGAGTTACACTCCAGAAGAATTTGAATGCTATAACCTTTGCAAAAGGAATTAGGATTACATTTCTTCTTCATAAGCTTTCGGCATGTAACAAGTCAAAATTCTTCTGAATTAGGAAAATCGACGTGGTTACTCCCACAAATTTTTACTGTTTTGTAGACTTGATATTAGTTATTTGAATTCGTATGTAACTTCCAAAGCTGGAATAGTAGACTCAGATTGGTTATTTAAATTCATTCAAAATTCTGAATATGTAATTTAGATGTAATTTGACAATTTTTTCGAGTCGTAAGATGAATGGTATGTTCTTCTATCTCAATTGTCTTGTATTTCTTAACGGTGGCTTATCAGGACTAGTTGTTGATACTATAATATTCATCTAATGAATTTAACATGATGCATAAGTTGTTCTCGCTCACTATTGAAATCACATTTCTGGAGAGAATGCATTTCCTACTATGATATGTGTGTTTAATCTTTTCCATGTCAGTTAGAATTTTTTTGGGCATTGTCAATTGCTTCAAACCATGGAATTTTTTTATCGATTCAGTGATTAAAGGTTTGGTTTTCGATAGTATCGATTCAGTGATTAAAGGTTTTTAACGATGGATTGACTTGCAGCAGCTTTGTTATTTGTTTCTGTTGTTGTTGTGGACTTCACTCGGAAACAAAAAAGTTGGAACATGTTTCCAAAAGATGATTGATCAAATTTGCTGCCTTGCCTTCGATACCAGTCGTCGAAACCAGCAAAGTCTGAGGTTGAGAGAACCTGTTGATATCATATGATCACTCTTTCTCTTCGAACTTGACGAAACAACATTGATACCATTTCTTATATATGCCATCATATTAAGGAAACAACAAACAAAACATGAGATGAAAATTGAACTTTGTTATGGCCAATATTTACAAGAACATAAAATTTTCTTTCCCTTCCATTGTTATGATATACATGAACAAACATCATTTTCCGTATAAGCTTTCATACAAGCAAGCTACAGATCCAACCACCAGGTCATAGTCGAATCAATAGGGGTGTCATCGGACTTCACAAGGGCTTCAATCCATTGCATGAAGTCGTCATTATCATCTATGTTCTCCGTCTGCTCACACCCAACAATGTCGATCGATGATGACGACGAAGCCGCTGCGACCGTGGTTGAATCAGTGTTGGTGCCAAACATCAGCGAGACTGGAATCGTGTCATCGGACATCAACAAGGCATGGACCTGTTCCAGGCTCGCGAAGAAGTCATCGTCGGTGCTGTACATCTGCTCACATGCAACCAAGTCTATCGACGACGATGAGGAGGAAACCTCTACGACCGTGGTCGAATCAAACCGAGTGTCATCGGGCAACGAGAGAAGATCGACAAGGCCCAGCGGTGAGGCCTTCGGGATGGTAGTCGTGGCTGTGTCGGTGTCATCCGACATCAGGAAGGCTTCAACCTCTCTGGCGAAGAACGCATCGTCGGTGCAGTTCTGCTCACCGCCAAGATCGACCGACGACGAAGACGAAGCCCAGAATGCTTCCAGTTCTTCCGTAGTTATCGGGAGCTCACCTCCACCAACGTCCGTTGATGATGGAGAGGCGGCTGCGACTCCGGCTTCGTTCGGTGCAACGGAGTCGACCGACGAAAGATGAGTCTCCGGGGGTGTCACAGCAGGAGCCAACGAGGGATGTTGCACCACCGCGGTTGGATGTGGTGAGACGTCGGACTGCAATGCTCTGCTGGGATGTGCAACCAACTCCCAGCATGGCTTCTTTGAGAGAGTCGATGCTTTTGCCGAGAGAGTAGAAGATTCGTCTCTATTTCTCTTTAGCCCAACGAAGCTGTCGCCGGTGACCGTGTCTGTCGCGGCCTCCGTTAAGGTGGTCTCAACCGTTTTGATGGTGGTGCCGCCGGAGTAGGCACAATGCGAGCTTCTCTTGACTTGACAGAGAACTCGTCTCTCGAAGCCGCCGGACGAACACATCTCGAACTCGTACATCGTCCACCCGGAGTTCTTCCGCCGACCATCGTTGAAAGAAAGGCAGCTCTTTCGCCCGACCACCATCTCGCGCCCGCCGACCATGGACTTAACGGTTTCTTGCTTTTTGTACAGAGTCCAAGAACCGCTGCCGGCCTTTCGATCGACGCGCGAGCCGCCGCTGTTCTTGGGCTTGCGCTCCGCAAAGAAATAGCCCTCCTGCCGATCGCTGCCGAGAAGATTCCACGGCTCGGTGCCGTAGACGTCCGCGAAGGCGACAGCGCGGCCAGGGAGGGGTGCGCCGGCGACCCAGTTGGCGAGGTAGTCAACCAAGAGTTCCTCCGCCGTGGGAAGGAACCTGTAGCCGCTCGGTACGAGGTCGATGGGCTCCATTGATGGACGACTAAAGATGGTTTCTTGACTAGGAGAGGAGAGGAAATCAACGAGGAGGAGAATGGAGCAGAGGAGAGGCGAGAGGCGCAGGGGCGAGAAGACGGAGTGAGAGTGGGAGACCGTGCGATATATATATGTATGCAACGGGCGCGCAGAGTGATTCTTGAAGCGTGTTTCCTGTTCTGGATTCCGAATCCCCAAATTAATTATATTAATAAGATTTTAGTGTCGTATTATATATTTAATTTGAAATTAACTTCCGCACGTGCTCATCTTCTTTGTGTCTCCAAATCCACCGAGCCCTTCGCCCCGTTCGATCTGTCTCTGCTCGGGAACGGAGGTGAGCATTTTGTCCGAAACACCTCATTTTTCAGCGTAATGCATGGATTTTAGGGCTGATTTTGAGTTTTCTTCGATCGATTTCAGGTTGGTTCGATGATCGCGAAGACGGAGGAGGTGTGTGCGCTGCTTCCTCCAGTATTGCCTTGTGGTTTGAGGGTGGGAGCTGACGGAACCAATCAGAGGGACGAGGAGGGTGATCATTTGCCCCTGTATGCCAACGAGGTCCGTCGCATGTTGATTTCGATCTGGAACGCATTGATCCATCGAAAATCCAAATGCATATTGTTTTGAATCCGAGGCCTATAATGACGTGCGCGTACATAATAATCTCTCGGTCCTTCGCGACCCGGCGACGCAACCGGGAATCCAAAGACGCGGAGGAGGAGGAATAGAGAGCGCGATGGGTCTGCAGGTGATGAGAACAACATCGCCACTTGATTTCTGATCCTCTTTTCCTGTTGTTGTGTTCTATTTTGCTAATTTTTCCCTTTTTTTTGGGGATGTGGTGACCTAATCTTAGAGCTCTGACTGTGCGTGTATGTTAGTCATAATGATCTTATTTTGCCTAGAACATCTGCAGTTCTTTGGCTGGTTATTCTTCGATTTGAACCTTTCAAGCTGTTGTATGGAGCCATATGCTGACATTCATGTAGTTTCATGGATCTGGAGAGCATGAATGCATGAGGCCCCTTTCTCAGTTAAGATCAGAGGCTTCCTTGATCATTTGGTGAAGGGTTGATTTAGTAGTTAGTGTCTGATCGATTTGTACAGTGATTAGCTTCTTGAGACTAGAAAGAATCTTTATGTCACCCCCTTTATTTTCTTTGTCGATATTGTTGGTTGAGTCCTTTTGAACTCTTCCATGGCCTAAGCCTCATAACGAAGGCAAGAACATGGCGATGGAAGGATAGGTAAGATGCATTGATCATATTACATGATGCAGAAGTGCGTCAGAAATGATCCGTTTGTCTTTTGATGGGCCAAGAGACGTCTGATATTGAGTATTTTGTTGACCATAACTATAGATCTCACTCTTAAATTCTATCACAATTTGGAAAGTGTAGCTAAAATTGTAGCTATGTGAAATTTGAAGCATCAGAGACTTTTGTTTTTAATTTTGGATGAATAGTAGTCTTTGATTTGTATTTGTGAATGGAAATGATTTGTATTTTATAATTAGATCGGGGTTGCTTTGACAATTTCTTATAAGTAGAGTTGATCATTTTAGATGGTAAATTATATATCCTTGCAAAAGCTTGAAGAAGCCATATCATAAAGGATGGAGTTTTAGTGTTCAGTCTAGCGAACGAGATTGATTTCACAAAGACCATAGGAAGCATGCGCCTGTTTAAAATCGTGCGATACACTAGAGATGCATGTTTTGAAAATCTATACATATGATGGATCAAAGACATGGTTAAAAATCTAGTGAGCTTCAGAGACAATCTTCCAACACTCTTGATGCCTGGAAAACAAACTTGTATGGATCTGTATAACTCTTTGCCTCACCCTCAAGGATATACATTACCTTTAACATGGAGAGCTTATTT
Organism: Musa acuminata AAA Group; assembly: GCF_036884655.1. Classification (NCBI taxonomy): domain Eukaryota; kingdom Viridiplantae; phylum Streptophyta; class Magnoliopsida; order Zingiberales; family Musaceae; genus Musa; species Musa acuminata. The sequence goes on along the minus strand of NC_088344.1, from coordinate 22,229,200 downwards.
TGAACCTACTTCAAAAATCTATTTGAGACTGTTTCATGTGTCTATTATCAGTTCTTCTATTTGTGTACTTGTTGATAGATCTCATGCACTCCTAATCTAGTTTTGGTTCCTGTAGGTAATACCATTTCTGATGTACTCTAAAAGAACTCTGATAACATTCAATGGTCCAATTCCAAGTTGCATATCTGTATGCATAAGAGTAACTGGAATGTAGATCCTTTTCATCAATTTATATTTCATTGGATTCATAATAATAGTTGGAGAATCTTTGCAAGAGCATCGTCCATCATCATTCAATTTTAAATTTTGGTATCTAATGAAAAATAGAGACAATTTCATTTATGTTATATCTATGAAAAAAATATGAAGTTGGTATCTTAATTTTTTCAGATACAGCGAGGCTTAAACTCTTCAAATGTTTGTGAATAATTGCTACAATGAGCCAGAAAAACCATAACGCCTGAAATTAGTGGCCCTAAAGTAATAAATATAATTGCTAGAATCTGCTATCAATTTTCCCCAGTTGATGTTCTTGTTATGTGTGCATGTGTGCACACATAAGAAGAAACAACTTTTCCTAAATCATACTCTATTGCACACTTATTTTTGGACGCGAAAGAAAAAACATTTCTCAGAAGAGGAAAAGAAAACAAATAAAAGAAGTCTTGGTCTTCTGCTCCCCATTTCTTCCAAATAGTTGAATTGAAAAGATGGACTTATTTTTGTGTTATTGTTATTAATTATCATTTCTTCTTATTTATGTCATTGAGGCTGTTCGGTCATTCATTTTTTTTTCATTTTTACTTAGCATATGACCTTTGTTATATGTAGTCCATAAGTATTAAGATTGTTTCTTTATCTGTTTCCTAGTTTCTGATTTATTTTTATAAGTGTTTGCTTCTAAGAATCTGTCTTGATAGTATTGGTTATTGTGCCACATAGTACATTTCGAGTCAATATATTTCTTTTATCTGCGAAAACTTAACTAGATGATGATATCTAATCTTTTGCAGGTAGATTTTGAAGAATATGCTGCAAAAGCTAAAACGTTACCTGTAAATACTACTAAGAAGAGCAAATTGTTCCTGTATGGGCTTTACTACCAAGCGACTGTCGGACCAGTGAATACTAGAATGTGCTCCTTAATATATTCTGATTCGTTATTTTCAATCTTTGCCAAACAAAATTTTGACACTTTTATCTTTTGTTTCTTTGCAGGTTGACCTGGTATATTCAATATGAGGGATAGAGCCAAATGAGAAGCTTGGAAGGCTGTTGAAGGTTTACAAAATCCACTTGACAAATCTTATATATATAAATATAAATAAATATATATAACTTGTTGGACAAAATTTATTTCTTATTTAATATTAGTAAAATTGACAGGGGAGGAAGCCAAAGGAGGAGGCTATGAGTGACTACCTCACCAAGGTTAAACAGCTGCTCGAGGCAACTGCTACTGCTGCTTATGCTACTTTGTCACGCCTTGCTCAATGTAGTACCATGTAAGCTGTTACCTTCTATCTTGAACTTGAATCTTCTAGTGGATGTGTTAGTTATGGATTTCATCTCCTTTGTGTCTAACAATTGACACTATCTGAAATCTAATGCAGTATCTTATCATTTCATTAGTGTTTCATTCGAGTTAAGATGCATGCGGATGTCAAGTTTTTAGGTCAGCAAAGCTAAGTGTGGGCATGTTGAATGAGCATTACCTGCAGCCCATATATTTAGTGAAGCTTTATTGATTCCCGGTAAGACTATAAATTGTCTGTTAGGTTCTGTTCATTTTTCTCTTCAGCACTACATGCTAGAGATCTTTTATCTTTGTTCAGTTTCTTCCCCTTAAAACCTAGGCGATCTGTGATAAAATTTTATTGGAAATTTAATAGTGATGAGTGTATATTACCTTGAAATGAAAAGGAGGCTTTTTATAGTTGTCTTCCTATAGTTTGATTATTTAGTCTAACAATCGTGGTAGAAAAATCCTGTATATTTTATCCGATCTTTTGCTATGACTTTTGGGCTTCTTTCTACATCCAAATTTGTATAGAATGTGTTTTGTGAAAGGCATGGATAGTTGTAATGCAGACATTGATCGAGTGTTTTATCTTTCGGTATGCCATCTGACATTTATTTGCTTATGGTCTCTTAAAAATCTTTGTCATGCATATATATTATTAAAAAAATGAGAAAAAAAATAATTTTTAAAGGTTAAAATCAAATGCCTTATCATATTCAAATATTTTTTTTAGTTTTAAAAAAATATTTTTTACGAAGTTAAATTAATAAGATTTGTGAGCCCCTTTTTCCATAAAGATGTTTATTTTATTGTAAGATTTCCCTAGAATAATCCTCAATGTTATATATTTTTGCATTGAGCATCTCATTTTTTTTTTTTTTGCAGTTCAGTTTATTTTTCATAAATGATAAAACTATCATTAAATGATTAATTGATGGAAATTAAATTGTTTTTTATTTGGTTTTTATTTAGTTGAAACCCTTAAATTGTTCATTATTTTAATTTTATACATTACAAAAAGATTAGCATTATTAATATATAATTAAAATTATACATTTTCAAAATAACTAGTTAAAAATTGATTTAAACATTATAAAATAATAAACTAAGATCCATTTATATGATTATATTTTTATTTTTAAATAATATCTTTTATTTAATATGTCAAAGTTTGATGTGTCTTTTTTTAATGTCGTCATCCGATGCTCGACCATTGAGATGGCAATCGAAGCGATCTCCAATCTTCACTCACACAAAGTTTCACGAACCCTAACGTTAAGTATCTCCCTAGATTGTTTCTTATTGTAACACTTTGTGGATTTTATTTTCCTATGTTCTAGTTTGTTGGTGATGGTGTGTTCTTTGCGGAGCTTAGTGACGTCCTCACAAGAACCACTGAGCTGTGGACGGGTACTCCAGTGTTGAGGTCAGCATCGGTGATCATTATTAGAGCCGCCAGGACCCTGAACGTACTTGATATCGTTCTCCAATCTATGTTAAGCCTTGGTGGTACACCCGATTTGGACTTCGTATCATAATTGTGTATGGTGAGAAGGGGAGAAGGATATTGGAGTTGACTTCTGTGGTCCAGTAAAGATTCAACTTTTTGGAAAATGGTGTGGAGCTCTACACCGAAGGTCAACAACAGAGGGCTTTGTGCAATTGCTTGGGCTATCTTTCTGGTACAAGCTTCTCGGAGGTGAGCTCATCGTTAGACATTTTGTCTGTGGCAATTTAATTTAGATTTTGTCTATCTTGCTTGAAAAAATTAAGGTTTTTCATTGGAATTGTTTGTCTAAGATGCTTGAAAGAACTTACAAGTGAGTGTGCCACATTCATGCAGTTTTTCATTGGAATCAGTTTAACAATTATGAGGACATTCTGGTTCTTCCTTGCATGGCCTTTGTTTAAATATGGGTTTGAGACTAGATGATTTGTGTGCAATTGGTTGTAAAGTGATTCCTTGCATTAAGTAAGCTTTCCATTCTTATTATGCATTTGTTGGTTGTAATCTTTTGGCCTCTGCTGTTCTAATTTTGGGGTCTTTAGCAACAATGCATAAAATGAAAACTATTCAGTCGATGATAGTGGTCAGACAACCATGGATGGATCCACAAATGACTTGACTACAGTTTCAGTTTGTTCATTAATACCATCTCATATATAGTTGTACACCTTACAATGCTTTAATAGAACTTGGTTTTCTAGCATTGCTCATATAACGACTTGCCTATTGATAACTTCAAACTAGAAATACTTGTCTGTTGTGTCTAAATGCTTCAAATTTTTTACTACAGTAACATTGCTTGTGCTGAAATTTAGATGGATGAATTTATTTACTTCCTAAATAGCAATGAAAACATAGATATCCCTGGAGAAATATATATTCAAGTTCTTAATGATCCCATTTTAACTGACCTATTACTTTTAGAGATTTAAATTTTAGAGTGACGAGAAGAATTTGAATGCTATAACCTTTGTAAAAAAAAAAGAATTGAGATTACATTTCTTCTTGATAAGCCAAAGTTTTTCTAATTTATATGTTTCTACTCGTCGTAGATTGAAGATTGGGAGTCCAATCTTTCCAGAAGTATTATTATTTGTTCCTTATCATTTGTTATTTGTTCTCAGGAGTGTCATTCCTTCTTAACATGGAGGAGAAGGGAGCATAGGAGAGGAGAGCAAAGTGAGAGTGAAGCGCTTATATGTTGGTAATGATAGATACGGCTGTTGGATCGTTTCTTGAACAGAATCCAAATCTAAATCCTGTGTTTCCTAAAGCCCCAAGATTAATTAATTAATTAATTAATTAGGTTTATATGTTTAATTTGATATATATATTTATTTTGAAATCAAGTTTCCCTATTTCTCTCCTGTCTTATTTTTCTCTATCCTTCCATCCATAGTGTCTCCGAGATTCTCTATTCCTAACTCTCTATTGAACTCAAGTTTGAATTCGTGGCATACTCTCTGAATGAGGTGGATTATTTTGTGTGTAACATGCATAGAGACTCCAGTAAATGCCAGTTCTTAGATCATGGCATGATTCTGTTCAACTCAAGCTTGAAATGACATGCATAATTGATCTTGGAAGAACAGCAAACAAAGATAATTTCTGATGGTAACTGGGATAAGTAGTTTATGGTAGAAAATTTTTCAATGAAACTATTCTGATGACGGCAGCAAAATGATTGTTACAGTCAAAATTTTGATGAAGTCATTAAGTCATTGCAATTGGATTCTTGGTTTTTTCTTCATTTATAACGGTTGCCAATGCCTGTGTGTTTTTGCTGCAACTTCAAGCATTATGATTTTGTTGCTGCTGCATGGTTGACTGCAGTAGGAATTTGTCTCATACACATGTTGAAAGCATCAAGAACAATTTTAGTCAAACTGTGTTCTTAACTTTTTTTATTGTTTGAATCCAAACTCTCCTTTTCAAGTATCTTGCCTTCTTGATCACCTCTCTGGATGCTGATGAGCTTAAACTCTGCAATAAGAATAATTTGGCTTGGCTAAGTTTAAATGCTTGAGGAGAGGGAAAAACTCAAAATATCTTTCATTTTCTTCTATTTTGCTTTATTTCTACATCTCTAGTGCCACATGATAAAGGAGATGACTTTTTGTTCTTCCTATTTGATACTTTTGTCCTTAATTCTTTCTACATCTCTAGTGCGGCATGATTGTTTTAATAGATCTTGGTTTCCGTGTGATGCTCATATAGATATTTGCCTATTGACAACTTCAACTAGAAATGCTTATCTGGTAGGCTGTACCTAAATGCTTCGAATTTTTTATTGTACTAACCTTGTTTGTGCTGAAATTTAGATGGATGAATTTATTGACTTTCTAAACAGTAATAAAAACACAGATATACCTGGAGATATATATATATTCAAGTGCTTAATGATCCATTTTAATTGATCTTTTGCTTTTAAACATGTCAGGGTGTCCTCGATATCGAAGTAAAGATCATGCTGGACTAGGATCCTAAAAGAAAGCAGGGCACCATGACTCCTTTGCCAGATCATGTTACAATTCATGCCCCAAAGGAGGAAGAGGAGTTACACTCCAGAAGAATTTGAATGCTACAACCTTTGCAAAAGGAAATATGATTACATTTCTTCTTCATAAGCTTTCGGTATGTAACAAGTCAAAATTCTTTTGATTTATGCGCTTTAACTAGTCGTAGATTAACATGAAGAAAGATTGGGAGTCCTTAGGCCCATATCTTAGTTTGTTCCAATCTTCTCAGGAGTGTTATTTGTTCTTATCATTTGTTTGAAAAACCGACGTGGTTACTCCCACAAATTTTTACTGTTTTGTAGACTTGATATTAGTTATTTGAATTCGTATGTAACTTCCAAAGCTGGAATAGTAGACTCAGATTGGTTGTTTAAATTTATTCAAAATTCTGAATATGTAATTTAGATGTAATTTGACAATTTTTTCGAGTCGTAAGATGAATGGTATGTTCTTCTATCTCAATTGTCTTGTATTTCTTAACGGTGGCTTATCAGGACTAGTTGTTGATACTTTGATATTCATCTAATGAATTTAACATGATGCAGATTTCTGGAGAGAATGCATTTCCTACTATGATATGTGTGTTTAATCTTTTGCATATCAGTTAGAATTTTTTTGGGCATTGTCAATTGCTTCAAACCATGGAATTTTTTTATCGATTCAGTGATTAAAGGTTTGGTTTTCGATAGTATCGATTCAGTGATTAAAGGTTTTTAACGATGGATTGACTTGCAGCAGCTTTGTTATTTGTTTCTGTTGTTGTTGTGGACTTCACTCGGAAACAAAAAAGTTGGAACATGTTTCCAAAAGATGATTGATCAAATTTGCTGCCTTGCCTCTGATACCAGTCGTCCAAACCAGCAAAGTCTGAGGTTGAGAGAACCTGTTGATATCATATGATCACTCTTTCTCTTTGAACTTGACGAAACAACATTGATACCATTTCTTATAGATGCCATCATATTAAGGAAACAACAAACAAAACATGAGATGAAAATTGAACTTTGTTATGGCCATCATATTATTTACAAGAACATAAAATTTTCTTTCCCTACCATTGTTATGATATACATGAACAAACATCATTTTCCGTATAAGCTTTCATACAAGCAAGCTACGGATCCAACCACCAGGTCATAGTCGAATCAATAGGGGTGTCATCGGACTTCATGAGTGCTTCAATCCTTTGCAGGAAGTCGTCATTATCATCTATGATCTCCGTCTGCTCACACTCAACAATGTCGATCGATGATGACGACGAAGCCGCTGCGACCGTGGTTGAATCAGTGTTGGTGCCAAACATCACCGAGGCTGGAATCGTGTCATCGGACATCAAGGAGGCATGGATCTGTTCCAGGCTCGCGAAGAAGTCATCGTCGGTGCTGTACATCTGCTCACACGCAACCAAGTCTGTCGACGACGATGAGGAGGAAACATCTGCGACCGTGGTCGAATCAATCCGAGTGTCATCGGGCATCGAGAGAAGATCGACAAGGCCTGGCGGTGAGGCCTTCGGGATGGTAGTCGTGGCTGTGTCGGTGTCATCCGACATCAGCAAGGCTTCAACCTCTCTGGCGAAGAACGCATCGTCGGTGCAGTTCTGCTCACCGCCAAGATCGACCGACGACGAAGACGAAGCCAAGAATGCTTCCAGTTCTTCCGTAGTTATCGGGAGCTCACCTCCACCAACGTCCGTAGATGATGGAGAGGCGGCTGCGACTCCGGCTTCGTTCGGTGCAACGGAGTCGACCGACGAAAGATGAGTCTCCGGGGGTGTCACAGCAGGAGCCAACGAGGAATGTTGCACCGCCGCGGTTGGATGTGGCGAGACGTCGGACTGCAATGCTCTGCTGGGATGTGCAACCAACTCCCAGCATGGCTTCTTTGAGAGAGTCGATGCTTTTGCCGAGAGAGTAGAAGATTCGTCTCTATTTCTCTTTAGCCCAACGAAGCTGTCGCCGGTGACCGTGTCTGTCGCGGCCTCCGAGGTGGTCTCAACCGTTTTGATGGTGGTGCCGCCGGAGTAGGCACAATGCGAGCTTCTCTTGACGTGACAGAGAACTCGTCTCTCGAAGCCGCCGGACGAACACATTTCGAACTCGTACATCGTCCACCCGGAGTTCTTCCGCCGACCATCGTTGAAAGAAAGGCAGCTCTTTCGCCCGACCACCATCTCGCGCCCGCCGACCATGGACTTAACGGTTTCTTGCTTTTTGTACAGAGTCCAAGAACCGCTGCCGGCCTTTCGATCGACGCGCGAGCCGCCGCTGTTCTTGGGCTTGCGCTCCGCAAAGAAATAGCCCTCCTGCCGATCGCTGCCGAGAAGATTCCACGGCTCGGTGCCGTAGACGTCCGCGAAGGCGACAGCGCGGCCAGGGAGCGGTGCGCCGGCGACCCAGTTGGCGAGGTAGTCAACCAAGAGTTCCTCCGCCGTGGGAAGGAACCTGTAGCCGCTCGGTACGAGGTCGATGTGCTCCATGGATGGACGACCAAAGACGGTTTCTTGACTAGGGGAGGAGAGGAAATCAACGAGGAGGAGAATGGAGCAGAGGAGAGGCGAGAGGCGCAGGGGCGAGAAGACGGAGTGAGAGTGGGAGAGGCGTGCGATATATATATGTAGGCAATGGGCGCGCAGAGTGATTCTTGAAGCGTGTTTCCTGTTCTGGATTCCGAATCCCCAAATTAATTATATTTATAAGATTTTAGCGTCGTATTATATATTTAATTTGACATTAACTTTCGCACGTGCTCATCTTCTTTGTGGCTCCAAATCCACCGAGCCCTTCGCCCCGTTCGATCTGTCTCTGCTCGGGAACGGAGGTGAGCATTTTGTCCGAAACACCTCATTTTTCAGCGTAATGCATGGATTTTAGGGCTGATTTTGAGTTTTCTTCGATCGATTTCAGGTTGGTTCGATGATCGCGAAGACGGAGGAGGTATGTGAGCTGCTTCCTCCAGTATTGCCTTGTGGTTTGAGGGTGGGAGCTGACGGAACCAATCAGAGGGACGAGGAGGGTGATCATTTGCCCCTGTATGCCAACGAGGTCCTTCGCATGTTGATTTCGATCTGGAACGCATTGATCCATCGAAAATCCAAATGCATATTGTTTTGAATCCGAGGCCTATAATGACGTGCGCGTACATAATTATCTCTCGGTCCTTCGCGACCCGGCGACGCAACCGGGAATCCAAAGACGCGTAGGAGGAGGAATAGAGAGCGCGATGTGTCTGCAGGTGATGAGAACAACATCGCCACTTGATTTATGATCCTCTTTTCCTGTTGTTGTGTTCTATTTTGCTAATTTTTCCCCTTTTTTTGGGGATGTGGTGACCTAATCTTAGAGCTCTGACTGTGCGTGTATGTTAGTCATAATGATCTTATTTTGCCTAGAACATCTGCAGTTCTTTGGCTGGTTATTCTTCGATTTGAACCTTTCAAGCTGTTGTATGGAGCGATATGCTGACATTCATGTAGTTTCATGGATCTGGAGAGCATGAATGCATGAGGCCCCTTTCTCAGTTAAGATCAGAGGCTTCCTTGATCATTTGGTGAAGGGTTGATTTAGTAGTTAGTGTCTGATCGATTTGTACAGTGATTAGCTTCTTGAGACCAGAAAGAATCTTTATGTCACCCCCTTTATTTTCTTTGTCGATATTGTTGGTTGAGTCCTTTTGAACTCTTCCATGGCCTAAGCCTCATAATGAAGGCAAGAACATGGCGATGGAAGGATAGGTAAGATGCATTGATCATATTACATGATGCAGAAGTGCGTCAGAAATGATCCGTTTGACTTTTGATGGGCCAAGAGACGTCTGATATTGAGTATTTTGTTGACCATAACTATAGATCTCACTCTTAAATTCTATCACAATTTGGAAAGTGTAGCTAAAATTGTAGCTATGTGAAATTTGAAGCATCAGGGACTTTTGTTTTTAATTTTGGGTGATTAGTAGTCTTTGATTTGTATTTGTGAATGGAAATGATTTGTATTTTATAATTAGATCGGGGTTGCTTTGACAATTTCTTATAAGTAGAGTTGATCTTTTTAGATGATAAATTATATATCTTTCCTTGCAAAAGCTTGAAGAAGCCATATCGTGAAGGATGGAGTTTTAGTGTTCAGTCTGGTGAACGAGATTGATTTCACAAAGACCAGAGGAAGCTTGCGTCTGTTTAAAATCGTGCAATACACTAGAGATGCATGTTTTGAAAATCTATACATATGATGGATCAAAGACATGGTTAAAAATCTAGTGAGCTTCAGAGACAATCTTCCAACACTCTAGATGCTTGGTAAACAAACTTGTATGGATCTGTATAACTCTTTGCCTCACCCTCAAAGATATATATTCATTACCTTTAACATGGAGAGCTTATTTTGAAGCTGCTTCAAAAATCTATTTGATAATGTTTCAATGTCTATTATCAGTTCTTCTACTTGTGTACCTGTTGGTAGATCTCATGCGCTCCTAATCTAGTTTTGGTTCTTGTAAGTAATACAATTTCTGATGTACTTTACAAGAACTCTAATAACATTTATTGGTCCGATTCGAAGTTGCATATCTGTATGCATAAGAGAAACTCGAATTTAGATTCTTTTCATCAATTTATATTTCATTGGGATCATAATTATAGTTGGAGCATCTTTGCAAGAGCATCCATCATCATTCAATTTTAAACTTTGGTATCCAATGAAAAATAGAGACATAATTTCATTTTTGTTATATTTATCGGTATCTTAATTTTATCAGATACAGCGAGGCTTAAACTCTTCACATATTTGTGAATAATTACTACAATGAGGAAGAAAAACCATAACGACTGAAATTAGTGGCCCTAAAGTAATAAATATAATTGCTAGAATCTGCCATCAATTTTCCTCAGTTGATGTTCATGTTATGTGTGCATGTGTGCACACATGAGAAGAAATAACTTTTCCTAAATGATACTCTATTGCACACTTATTTTTGGACGGGAAAGAAAAAACATTTCTCAGAAGAGGAAATGAAAAAAAAAAAAAAAGAAGTCTTGGTCTTCTGCTCACCATTTCTTCCAAATAGTTGAATTGAAAAGATGGGCTTATGTTTTGTGTTATTGTTATTAATTATCATTTCTTCTTATTTATGTCATTGAGGCTGTTCGGTCATTCATTTTTTTTTTCAGTTTTACTCCGCAGATGACATTTGTTATAAGTAGTCTATAAGTATTAAGATTGTTTCTTTATCTGCTTCCTAGTTTCTGATTTATGTTTATAAGTGTTTGCTTCTAAGAATCTGTCTTGATAGTATTGGTTATTGTGCCTCATAGTACATTCCGAGTCAATATTTTTCTTATATCTACGAAAACTTAACTAGATGATGATATCTAATCTTTTGCAGGTCGATTTTGAAGAATATGCTGCAAAAGCTAAAACTTTACCTGTAAATACTACTAACAAGAGCAAATTGATCCTGTATGGGCTTTACTAGCAAGCAACTGTCGGACCTGTGAATACTAGTATGTGCTTCTTAATATATTCTGATTCGTGATTTTCACTCTTTGCCAAACAAAATTTTGACACTTTTATCTTTTGTCTCTTTGCAGGCTGACCTGGTATATTCAATATGAGGGATAGAGCCAAATGGGAAGCTTGGAAGGCTGTTGAAGGTTTACAAAATCCACTTGACAAATCTTATATATATAAATATTAATAAATAAATATAACTTGTTGGACAAAATTTATTTCTTATTTAATATTAGTAAAATTGACAGGGGAGGAAGCCAAAGGAGGAGGCTATGAGTGACTACCTCACCAAGGTTAAACAGCTGCTCGAGGCAGCTGCTACTGTTGCTTATGCTACTTTGTCACACCTTGCTCTATGTAGTACCATGTAAGTTGTTACCTTCTATCTTGAACTTGAATCTTCTAGTGGATGTGTTAGTTATGGATTTCATCTCCTTTGTGTCTAACAATTGACACTATCTGAAATCTAATGCAGTATCTTATCATTTCATTAGTGTTTCATTCGAGTTAAGATGCAATGCGGATGTCAAGTTTTTAGGTCAGCAACGCTAAGTGTGGGCATGTTGAATGAGCATTACCTGTAGCCCATATATTTAGTGAAGCTTCATTGATTGCCAGTAAGACTGTAAATTGTTTGTTAGGTTCTGTTCATTTTTCTCTTCAATACTACATGCTAGAGATCTTTTATCTTTGTTCAGTTTCTTCCCCGTAAAACCTAGGCAATCTGTGATAAAATTTTATTGGAAATTTAATAGTGATGAGTGTATATAACCTTGAAACTTAGCTGATCTTTGAAAAGGAGGCTTTTTATAGTTGTCTTCCTATAGTCTGATTTTTTAGTGTAACAGTCCTGGTAGAAAAATCCTGTATATTTTATCCGATCTTTTGCTATGACTTTTGGGCTTCTTTCTACATCCAAATTTGTATAGAATGTGTTTTGTGAAAGGCATGGATAGTTGTAATGCAGACATTGATCGAGTGTTTTATCTTTCAGTATGCCATCCGACATTTATTTGCTTATGGTCTCTTAATAATCTGTGTCAAGCATAGTATTGGTTTTGATCACGTTGGCCTCAAAACTGTGATTGTTTTCTCTAATAGACTCGATTGCTCAAAAGGAACTTTGCTTTATGGAGTTAATTAGGCAAGACATTCTTTTTTAGAAGAAAATGGTCAGTCTGATTCCAACAAACAAGATTTTCTTTTTGCTTTTTCCATTAGATTCTCGTTTGCTACCTCCAAATAATGTAGCTTACAATTCTGTTTTCTTATTTGCAACTCAAGCATTTTGCATTCCTTTTCTTCCATATCAACTACAGGAACGCAATGAATTTTGGGTTCTCAAATTTGTAATTTCATCAACTCTCTATTGAACTCAAGTTTGAATTCGTGGCATACTCTCTGAACGAGGTGGATTATTTTGTGTGTAACATGCATAGAGATTCCAGTAAATGCTAGTTCTTAGATCATGGCATGATTTCTGTTCAACTCAAGCTTGAAATGATATGCATAACTGATCTGGGAAGAACTGCAAACAAAGATAATTTCTGTTGGTAACTGGGATAAGTAGTAGATAGTAGAAAATTTTTCAATGAAACTATTCTGATGACAGCAGCAAAATGATTGTCACGCCAAAAATTTGATGAGGTCATAAGTCATTTGAATTGGATTCTTGGTTTTGTCTTCATTTATATCCTCTGCCAATGCCTCTCTTTTTTCGCTGCAACTTCAAGTATTTTGGTTTTGTGGCTGCTGCATGGCTGACTGCAGCCGGAATTTGTCTCATACACATGGTTAAATCATCAAGAACAATTTTAGTCAAATTGTGTTCTTACCTTCTTTTTGTTTGAATCCAAACTCCTTTTTTAAGTATCTTGGTAACTAGGATATGTAGTATATGGTAGAAAATTTTTCAATGAAACTATTCTGATGACGGCAGCAAAATGATTGTTACAGTCAAAATTTTGATGAAGTCATGAAGTCATTGCAATTGGATTCTTAGTTGTCTTCATTTATAACCTTTGCCAATGCCTGTGTATTTTTGCTGCAACTTCAAGCATTAGGATTTTGTTGCTGCTGCATGGTTGACTGCAGTAGGAATTTGTCTCATATACATGGTTAAATCATCAAGAACAATTTTAGTCAAACTGTGTTCTTACCTTCTTTTTGTTTGAATCCAAACTCCTTTTTTAAGTATCTTGGTAACTGGGATAAGTAGTATATGGTAGAAAATTTTTCAATGAAACTATTCTGATGACGGCAGCAAAATGATTGTTACAGTCAAAATTTTGATGAAGTCATGAAGTCATTGCAATTGGATTCTTGGTTGTCTTCATTTATAACCTTTGCCAATGCCTGTGTATTTTTGCTGCAACTTCAAGCATTATGATTTTGTTGCTGCTGCATGGTTGACTGCAGTAGGAATTTGTCTCATACAAATGGTTAAATCATCAAGAACAATTTTAGTCAAACTGTGTTCTTACCTTCTTTTTGTTTGAATCCAAACTCCTTTTTTAAGTATCTTGGTAACTGGGATAAGTAGTATATGGTAGAAAATTTTTCAATGAAACTATTCTGATGACGGTAGCAAAATGATTGTTACAGTCAAAATTTTGATGAAGTCATGAAGTCATTGCAATTGGATTCTTGGTTGTCTTCATTTATAACCTTTGCCAATGCCTGTGTATTTTTGCTGCAACTTCAAGCATTATCATTTTGTTGCTGCTGCATGGTTGACTGCAGTAGGAATTTGTCTCATACACATGTTGAAAGCATCAAGAACAAATTTAGTCAAACTGTGTTCTTACCTTTTTTATTTGTTTGAATCCAAACTCTCTTTTTCAAGTATCTTGCCTTCTTGATCACCTCTCTGGATGCTGATGAGCTTAAACTCTGCAATAAGAATAATTTGGCTTGGCTATGTTTAAATGCTTGAGGAGAGGGAAAAACTCAAAATATCTTTCTTTTTCTTCTATTTTGCTTTATTTCTACATCACTAGTGCCACATGATGAAGGAGATGACTTTTTGTTCTTCCTATTTGATACTTCTGTCCCTGAATTCTTTCTACATCTCTAGTGCGGCATGATTACTTTAATAGAGCTTGGTTTCCTCGCAATGCTCATATAGATACTTGCCTATTGACAACTTCAACTAGAAATGTTTGTCTGGTCGGTTGTACCTAAATGCTTCGAATTTTTTATTGTACTAACCTTGTTTGTGCTGAAATTTAGATGGATAAATTTATTGACTTTCTAAACAGTAATAAAAACACAGATATACCTGGAGAAATATATATATATATATTCAAGTGCTTAATGATCCATTTTAACTGACCTTTTGCTTTTAAAAATGTCAGGGCGTCCTCGATATCGAAGTAAAGATCATGCAGGACTAGGATCCTAAAAGAAAGCAGGGCACTATGACTCCTTTGCCAGATCATGTTATAATTCATGCCTCAAAGGAGGAAGAGGAGTTACATTCCAAAAGAATTTGAATGCTACAACCTTTGCAAAAGGAATTAGGATTACATTTCTTCTTCATAAGCTTTCGGCATGTAACAAGACAAAGTTCTTCTGATTTATGCGCTTGAACTAGTCATAGATTAACATGAAGGAAGATTGGGAGTCCTTGAGCCCATATCTTAGTTTGTTCCAATCTTCTCAGGAGTGTTATTTGTTCTTATCATTTGTTTTGAAAACCGACGTGGATACTCCCACAAATTTTTACTGTTTTGTAGACTTAATATTAATTATTTGAATTCGTATGTAACTTCCAAAGCTGGAATAGTAGACTCAGATTGGTTGTTTAAATTTATTCAAAATTCTGAATATGTAATTTAGATGTAATTTGACAATTTTTTCGAGTCGTAAGATGAATGGTATGTTCTTCTATCTCAATTGTCTTGTATTTCTTAACGGTGGCTTATCAGGACTAGTTGTTGATACTATGATATTCATCTAATGAATTTAACATGATGCAGATTTCTGGAGAGAATGCATTTCCTACTATGATATGTGTGTTTAATCTTTTGCATATCAGTTAGAATTTTTTTGGGCATTGTCAATTGCTTCAAACCATGGAATTTTTTTATCGATTCAGTGATTAAAGGTTTGGTTTTCGATAGTATCGATTCAGTGATTAAAGGTTTTTAACGATGGATTGACTTGCAGCAGCTTTGTTATTTGTTTCTGTTGTTGTTGTGGACTTCACTCGGAAACAAAAAAGTTGGAACATGTTTCCAAAAGATGATTGATCAAATTTGCTGCCTTGCCTTCGATACCAGTCGTCCAAACCAGCAAAGTCTGAGGTTGAGAGAACCTGTTGATATCATATGATCACTCTTTCTCTTTGAACTTGACGAAACAACATTGATACCATTTCTTATATATGCCATCATATTAAGGAAACAACAAACAAAACATGAGATGAAAATTGAACTTTGTTATGGCCAATATTTACAAGAACATAAAATTTTCTTTCCCTTCCAATGTTATAATATACATGAACAAACATCATTTTCCGTATAAGTTTTCATACAAGCAAGCTACATATCCAACCACCAGGTCATAGTCGAATCAATAGGGAAGTCGTCATTATCATCTATGATCTCCGTCTGCTCACACCCAACAATGTCGATCGATGACGACGACGAAGCCGCTGCGACCGTGGTTGAATCAGTGTTGGTGCCAAACATCGCCGAGGCTGGAATCGTGTCATCGGACATCAACAAGGCATGGACCTGTTCCAGGCTCGCGAAGAAGTCATCGTCGGTGCTGTACATCTGCTCACACGCAACCAAGTCTATCAACGACGATGAGGAGGAAACATCTGCGACCGTGGTCGAATCAATCCGAGTGTCATCGGACATCGAGAGAAGATCGACAAGGGCTGGCGGTGAGGCCTTCGGGATGGTAGTCGTGGCTGTGTCGGTGTCATCCGACATCGGCAAGGCTTCAAGCTCTCCGGCGAAGAACGCATCGTCGGTGCAGTTCTGCACACCGCCAAGATCGACCGACGACGAAGATGAAGCCAAGAATGCTTCCAGTTCTTCCGTAGTTATCGGGAGCTCACCTCCACCAACGTCCATTGATGATGGAGAGGCGGCTGCGACTCCGGCTTCGTTCGGTGCAACGGAGTCGACAGAGGAAAGATGACTCTCCGGGGGTGGGGGTGTCACAGCAGGAGCCAATGAGGGATGTTGCACCACCGCGGTTGGAGGTGGTGAGACGTCGGATTGCACCACCGCGGTTGGAGGTGGTGAGACGTCGGATTGCACCACCGCGGTTGGAGGTGGTGAGACGTCGGATTGCACCACCGCGGTTGGATGTGGTGAGACGTCCGACTGCAATGCTCTGCCGGGATGTGCAACCAACCCCCAGCATGGCTTCTTTGAGAGAGTCGATGCTTTTGCCGAGAGAGTAGAAGATTCGTCTCTATTTCTCTTTAGCCCAACGAAGCTGTCGCCGGTGACCGTGTCTGTCGCGGCCTCCGAGGTGGTCTCAACCGTTTTGATGGTGGTGCCGCCGGAGTAGGCACAATGCGAGCTTCTCTTGACGTGACAGAGAACTCGTCTCTCGAAGCCGCCGGACGAACACATTTCGAACTCGTACATCGTCCACCCGGAGTTCTTCCGCCGACCATCGTTGAAAGAAAGGCAGCTCTTTCGCCCGACCACCATCTCGCGCCCGCCGACCATGGACTTAACGGTTTCTTGCTTTTTGTACAGAGTCCAAGAACCGCTGCCGGCCTTTCGATCGACGCGCGAGCCGCCGCTGTTCTTGGGCTTGCGCTCCGCAAAGAAATAGCCCTCCTGCCGATCGCTGCCGAGAAGATTCCACGGCTCGGTGCCGTAGACGTCCGCGAAGGCGACAGCGCGGCCAGGGAGCGGTGCGCCGGCGACCCAGTTGGCGAGGTAGTCAACCAAGAGTTCCTCCGCCGTGGGAAGGAACCTGTAGCCGCTCGGTACGAGGTCGATGGGCTCCATGGATGGACGACCAAAGACGGTTTCTTGACTAGGGGAGGAGAGGAAATCAACGAGGAGGAGAATGGAGCAGAGGAGAGGCGAGAGGCGCAGGGGCGAGAAGACGGAGTGAGAGTGGGAGAGGCGTGCGATATATATATGTAGGCAATGGGCGCGCAGAGTGATTCTTGAAGCGTGTTTCCTGTTCTGGATTCCGAATCCCCAAATTAATTATATTTATAAGATTTTAGCGTCGTATTATATATTTAATTTGAAATTAACTTTCGCACGTGCTCATCTTCTTTGTGTCTCCAAATCGACCGAGCCCTTCGCCCCGTTCGATCTGTCTCTGCTCGGGAACGGAGGTGAGCATTTTGTCCGAAACACCTCATTTTTCAGCGTAATGCATGGATTTTAGGGCTGATTTTGAGTTTTCTTCGATCGATTTCAGGTTGGTTCGATGATCGCGAAGACGGAGGAGGTATGTGAGCTGCTTCCTCCAGTATTGCCTTGTGGTTTGAGGGTGGGAGCTGACGGAACCAATCAGAGGGACGAGGAGGGTGATCATTTGCCCCTGTATGCCAACGAGGTCCTTCGCATGTTGATTTCGATCTGGAACGCATTGATCCATCGAAAATCCAAATGCATATTGTTTTGAATCCGAGGCCTATAATGACGTGCGCGTACATAATAATCTCTCGGTCCTTCGCGACCCGGCGACGCAACCGGGAATCCAAAGACGCGGAGGAGGAGGAATAGAGAGCGCGATGGGTCTGCAGGTGATGAGAACAACATCGGCACTTGATTTCTGATCCTCTTTTCCTGTTGTTGTGTTCTATTTTGCTAATTTTTCCCTTTTTTTTGGGGATGTGGTGACCTAATCTTAGAGCTCTGACTGTGCGTGTATGTTAGTCATAATGATCTTATTTTGCCTAGAACATCTGCAGTTCTTTGGCTGGTTATTCTTCGATTTGAACCTTTCAAGCTGTTGTATGGAGCCATATGCTGACATTCATGTAGTTTCATGGATCTGGAGAGCATGAATGCATGAGGCCCCTTTCTCAGTTAAGATCAGAGGCTTCCTTGATCATTTGGTGAAGGGTTGATTTAGTAGTTAGTGTCTGATCGATTTGTACAGTGATTAGCTTCTTGAGACTAGAAAGAATCTTTATGTCACCCCCTTTATTTTCTTTGTCGATATTGTTGGTTGAGTCCTTTTGAACTCTTCCATGGCCTAAGCCTCATAATGAAGGCAAGAACATGGCGATGGAAGGATAGGTAAGATGCATTGATCATATTACATGATGCAGAAGTGCGTCAGAAATGATCCGTTTGACTTTTGATGGGCCAAGAGACGTCTGATATTGAGTATTTTGTTGACCATAACTATAGATCTCACTCTTAAATTCTATCACAATTTGGAAAGTGTAGCTAAAATTATAGCTATGTGAAATTTGAAGCATCAGGGACTTTTGTTTTTAATTTTGGGTGATTAGTAGTCTTTGATTTGTATTTGTGAATGGAAATGATTTGTATTTTATAATTAGATCGGGGTTGCTTTGACAATTTCTTATAAGTAGAGTTGATCTTTTTAGATGATAAATTATATATCTTTCCTTGCAAAAGCTTGAAGAAGCCATATCGTGAAGGATGGAGTTTTAGTGTTCAGTCTGGTGAACGAGATTGATTTCACAAAGACCAGAGGAAGCTTGCGTCTGTTTAAAATCGTGCAATACACTAGAGATGCATGTTTTGAAAATCTATACATATGATGGATCAAAGACATGGTTAAAAATCTAGTGAGCTTCAGAGACAATCTTCCAACACTCTAGATGCTTGGTAAACAAACTTGTATGGATCTGTATAACTCTTTGCCTCACCCTCAAAGATATGCATTCATTACCTTTAACATGGAGAGCTTATTTTGAAGCTGCTTCAAAAATCTATTTGATAATGTTTCAATGTCTATTATCAGTTCTTCTACTTGTGTACCTGTTGGTAGATCTCATGCGCTCCTAATCTAGTTTTGGTTCTTGTAAGTAATACAATTTCTGATGTACTCTACAAGAACTCTAATAACATTTATTGGTCCGATTCGAAGTTGCATATCTGTATGCATAAGAGAAACTCGAATTTAGATTCTTTTCATCAATTTATATTTCATTGGGATCATAATTATAGTTGGAGCATCTTTGCAAGAGCATCCATCATCATTCAATTTTAAACTTTGGTATCCAATGAAAAATAGAGACATAATTTCATTTTTGATATATTTATCGGTATCTTAATTTTATCAGATACAGCGAGGCTTAAACTCTTCACATATTTGTGAATAATTACTACAATGAGGAAGAAAAACCATAACGACTGAAATTAGTGGCCCTAAAGTAATAAATATAATTGCTAGAATCTGCCATCAATTTTCCTCAGTTGATGTTCATGTTATGTGTGCATGTGTGCACACATGAGAAGAAATAACTTTTCCTAAATGATACTCTATTGCACACTTATTTTTGGACGGGAAAGAAAAAACATTTCTCAGAAGAGGAAATGAAAAAAAAAAAAAAAGAAGTCTTGGTCTTCTGCTCACCATTTCTTCCAAATAGTTGAATTGAAAAGATAGGCTTATGTTTTGTGTTATTGTTATTAATTATCATTTCTTCTTATTTATGTCATTGAGGCTGTTCGGTCATTCATTTTTTTTTTCAGTTTTACTCCGCAGATGACATTTGTTATAAGTAGTCTATAAGTATTAAGATTGTTTCTTTATCTGCTTCCTAGTTTCTGATTTATGTTTATAAGTGTTTGCTTCTAAGAATCTGTCTTGATAGTATTGGTTATTGTGCCTCATAGTACATTCCGAGTCAATATTTTTCTTTTATCTACGAAAACTTAACTAGATGATGATATCTAATCTTTTGCAGGTCGATTTTGAAGAATATGCTGCAAAAGCTAAAACTTTACCTGTAAATACTACTAACAAGAGCAAATTGATCCCGTATGGGCTTTACTAGCAAGCAACTGTCGGACCTGTGAATACTAGTATGTGCTTCTTAATATATTCTGATTCGTGATTTTCACTCTTTGCCAAACAAAATTTTGACACTTTTATCTTTTGTCTCTTTGCAGGCTGACCTGGTATATTCAATATGAGGAATAGAGCCAAATGGGAAGCTTGGAAGGCTGTTGAAGGTTTACAAAATCCACTTGGCAAATCTTATATATATAAATATTAATAAATAAATATAATTTGTTGGATAAAATTTATTTCTTATTTAATATTAGTAAAATTGACAGGGGAGGAAGCCAAAGGAGGAGGCTATGAGTGACTACCTCACCAAGGTTAAACAGCTGCTCGAGGCAGCTGCTACTGTTGCTTATGCTACTTTGTCACACCTTGCTCTATGTAGTACCATGTAAGTTGTTACCTTCTATCTTGAACTTGAATCTTCTAGTGGATGTGTTAGTTATGGATTTCATCTCCTTTGTGTCTAACAATTGACACTATCTGAAATCTAATGCAGTATCTTATCATTTCATTAGTGTTTCATTCGAGTTAAGATGCAATGCGGATGTCAAGTTTTTAGGTCAGCAAAGCTAAGTGTGGGCATGTTGAATGAGCATTACCTGTAGCCCATATATTTAGTGAAGCTTCATTGATTGCCAGTAAGACTGTAAATTGTCTGTTAGGTTCTGTTCATTTTTCTCTTCAATACTACATGCTAGAGATCTTTTATCTTTGTTCAGTTTCTTCCCCGTAAAACCTAGGCGATCTGTGATAAAATTTTATTGGAAATTTAATAGTGATGAGTGTATATAACCTTGAAATGAAAAGGAGGCTTTTTATAGTTGTCTTCCTATAGTCTGATTATTTAGTGTAACAGTCCTGGTAGAAAAATCCTGTATATTTTATCCGATCTTTTGCTATGACTTTTGGGCTTCTTTCTACATCCAAATTTGTATAGAATGTGTTTTGTGAAAGGCATGGATAGTTGTAATGCAGACATTGATCGAGTGTTTTATCTTTCAGTATGCCATCCGACATTTATTTGCTTATGGTCTCTTAAAAATCTGTGTCAAGCATAGTATTGGTTTTGATCACGTTGGCCTCAAAACTGTGATTGTTTTCTCTAATAGACTCGATTGCTCAAAAGGAACTTTGCTTTATGGAGTTAATTAGGCAAGACATTCTTTTTTAGAAGAAAATGGTCAGTCTGATTCCAACAAACAAGATTTTCTTTTTGCTTTTTCCATTAGATTCTCGTTTGCTACCTCCAAATAATGTAGCTTACAATTCTGTTTTCTTATTTGCAACTCAAGCCTTTTGCCTTCCTTTTCTTCCATATCAACTACAGGAACGCAATGAATTTTGGGTTCTCAAATTTGTAATTTCATCAACTCTCTATTGAACTCAAGTTTGAATTCGTGGCATACTCTCTGAATGAGGTGGATTATTTTGTGTGTAACATGCATAGAGATTCCAGTAAATGCTAGTTCTTAGATCATGGCATGATTTCTATTCAACTCAAGCTTGAAATGACATGCATAACTGATCTGGGAAGAACCGCAAACAAAGATAATTTCTGATGGTAACTGGGATAAGTAGTAGATAGTAGAAAATTTTTCAATGAAACTATTCTGATGACAGCAGCAAAATGATTGTCACGCCAAAAATTTGATGAGGTCATAAGTCATTTGAATTGGATTCTTGGTTTTGTCTTCATTTATATCCTCTGCCAATGCCTCTCTTTTTTTGCTGCAACTTCAAGTATTTTGGTTTTGTGGCTGCTGCATGGCTGACTGCAGCCGGAATTTGTCTCATACACATGGTTAAATCATCAAGAACAATTTTAGTCAAACTGTGTTCTTACCTTCTTTTTGTTTGAATTCAAACTCCTTTTTTAAGTATCTTGGTAACTGGGATAAGTAGTATATGGTAGAAAATTTTTCAATGAAACTATTCTGATGACGGCAGCAAAATGATTGTTACAGTCAAAATTTTGATGAAGTCATGAAGTCATTGCAATTGGATTCTTGGTTGTCTTCATTTATAACCTTTGCCAATGCCTGTGTATTTTTGCTGCAACTTCAAGCATTATGATTTTGTTGCTGCTGCATGGTTGACTGCAGTAGGAATTTGTCTCATACATATGGTTAAATCATCAAGAACAATTTTAGTCAAACTGTGTTCTTACCTTCTTTTTGTTTGAATCCAAACTCCTTTTTTAAGTATCTTGGTAACTGGGATAAGTAGTATATGGTAGAAAATTTTTCAATGAAACTATTCTGATGACGGTAGCAAAATGATTGTTACAGTCAAAATTTTGATGAAGTCATGAAGTCATTGCAATTGGATTCTTGGTTGTCTTCATTTATAACCTTTGCCAATGCCTGTGTATTTTTGCTGCAACTTCAAGCATTATGATTTTGTTGCTGCTGCATGGTTGACTGCAGTAGGAATTTGTCTCATACACATGTTGAAAGCATCAAGAACAAATTTAGTCAAACTGTGTTCTTACCTTTTTTATTTGTTTGAATCCAAACTCTCTTTTTCAAGTATCTTGCCTTCTTGATCACCTCTCTGGATGCTGATGAGCTTAAACTCTGCAATAAGAATAATTTGGCTTGGCTAAGTTTAAATGCTTGAGGAGAGGGAAAAACTCAAAATATCTTTCTTTTTCTTCTATTTTGCTTTATTTCTACATCACTAGTGCCACATGATGAAGGAGATGATTTTTTGTTCTTCCTATTTGATACTTCTGTCCCTGAATTCTTTCTACATCTCTAGTGCGACATGATTACTTTAATAGAGCTTGGTTTCCTCGCAATGCTCATATAGATACTTGCCTATTGACAACTTCAACTAGAAATGCTTGTCTGGTCGGTTGTACCTAAATGCTTCGAATTTTTTATTGTACTAACCTTGTTTGTGCTGAAATTTAGATGGATAAATTTATTGACTTTCTAAATAGTAATAAAAACACAGATATACCAGGAGAAATATATATATATATATTCAAGTGTTTAATGATCCATTTTAACTGACCTTTTGCTTTTAAAAATGTCAGGGCGTCCTCGATATCGAAGTAAAGATTATACAGGACTAGGATCCTAAAAGAAAGCAGGGCACCATGACTTCTTTGCCAGATCATGTTATAATTCATGCCTCAAAGGAGGAAGAGGAGTTACATTCCAAAAGAATTTGAATGCTACAACCTTTGCAAAAGGAATTAGGATTACATTTCTTCTTCATAAGCTTCCGGCATGTAACAAGACAAAGTTCTTCTGATTTATGCGCTTGAACTAGTCATAGATTAACATGAAGGAAGATTGGGAGTCCTTGGGCCCATATCTTAGTTTGTTCCAATCTTCTCAGGAGTGTTATTTGTTCTTATCATTTGTTTTGAAAACCGACGTGGTTACTCTCACAAATTTTTACTGTTTTGTAGACTTAATATTAATTATTTGTATTCGTATGTAACTTCCAAAGCTGGAATAGTAGACTCAGATTGGTTGTTTAAATTTATTCAAAATTCTAAATATGTAATTTAGATGTAATTTGACAATTTTTTCGAGTCGTAAGATGAATGGTATGTTCTTCTATCTCAATTGTCTTGTATTTCTTAACGGTGGCTTATCAGGACTAGTTGTTGATACTATGATATTCATCTAATGAATTTAACATGATGCAGATTTCTGGAGAGAATGCATTTCCTACTATGATATGTGTGTTTAATCTTTTGCATATCAGTTAGAATTTTTTTGGGCATTGTCAATTGCTTCAAACCATGGAATTTTTTTATCGATTCAGTGATTAAAGGTTTAGTTTTCGATAGTATCGATTCAGTGATTAAAGGTTTTTAACGATGGATTGACTTGCAGCAGCTTTGTTATTTGTTTCTGTTGTTGTTGTGGACTTCACTCGGAAACAAAAAAGTTGGAACATGTTTCCAAAAGATGATTGATCAAATTTGCTGCCTTGCCTTCGATACCAGTCGTCCAAACCAGCAAAGTCTGAGGTTGAGAGAACCTGTTGATATCATATGATCACTCTTTCTCTTTGAACTTGACGAAACAACATTGATACCATTTCTTATAGATGCCATCATATTAAGGAAACAACAAACAAAACATGAGATGAAAATTGAACTTTGTTATGGCCATCATATTATTTACAAGAACATCAAATTTTCTTTCCCTACCATTGTTATGATATACATGAACAAACATCATTTTCCGTATAAGTTTTCATACAAGCAAGCTACAAATCCAACCACCAGGTCATAGTCGAATCAATAGGGAAGTCGTAATTATCATCTATGATCTCCGTCTGCTCACACCCAACAATGTCGATCGATGACGACGACGAAGCCGCTGCGACCGTGGTTGAATCAGTGTTGGTGCCAAACATCAGCGAGGCTGGAATCGTGTCATCGGACATCAACAAGGCATGGACATGTTCCAGGCTCGCGAAGAAGTCATCGTCGGTGCTGTACATCTGCTCACACGCAACCAAGTCTATCAACGACGATGAGGAGGAAACATCTGCGACCGTGGTCGAATCAATCCGAGTGTCATCGGACATCGAGAGAAGATCGACAAGGGCTGGCGGTGAGGCCTTCGGGATGGTAGTCGTGGCTGTGTCGGTGTCATCCGACATCGGCAAGGCTTCAAGCTCTCCGGCGAAGAACGCATCGTCGGTGCAGTTCTGCACACCGCCAAGATCGACCGACGACGAAGATGAAGCCAAGAATGCTTCCAGTTCTTCCGTAGTTATCGGGAGCTCACCTCCACCAACGTCCATTGATGATGGAGAGGCGGCTGCGACTCCGGCTTCGTTCGGTGCAACGGAGTCGACAGAGGAAAGATGACTCTCCGGGGGTGGGGGTGTCACAGCAGGAGCCAATGAGGGATGTTGCACCACCGCGGTTGGAGGTGGTGAGACGTCGGATTGCACCACCGCGGTTGGAGGTGGTGAGACGTCGGATTGCACCACCGCGGTTGGATGTGGTGAGACGTCCGACTGCAATGCTCTGCCGGGATGTGCAACCAACCCCCAGCATGGCTTCTTTGAGAGAGTCGATGCTTTTGCCGAGAGAGTAGAAGATTCGTCTCTATTTCTCTTTAGCCCAACGAAGCTGTCGCCGGTGACCGTGTCTGTCGCGGCCTCCGAGGTGGTCTCAACCGTTTTGATGGTGGTGCCGCCGGAGTAGGCACAATGCGAGCTTCTCTTGACGTGACAGAGAACTCGTCTCTCGAAGCCGCCGGACGAACACATTTCGAACTCGTACATCGTCCACCCGGAGTTCTTCCGCAGACCATCGTTGAAAGAAAGGCAGCTCTTTCGCCCGACCACCATCTCGCGCCCGCCGACCATGGACTTAACGGTTTCTTGCTTTTTGTACAGAGTCCAAGAACCGCTGCCGGCCTTTCGATCGACGCGCGAGCCGCCGCTGTTCTTGGGCTTGCGCTCCGCAAAGAAATAGCCCTCCTGCCGATCGCTGCCGAGAAGATTCCACGGCTCGGTGCCGTAGACGTCCGCGAAGGCGACAGCGCGGCCAGGGAGCGGTGCGCCGGCGACCCAGTTGGCGAGGTAGTCAACCAAGAGTTCCTCCGCCGTGGGAAGGAACCTGTAGCCGCTCGGTACGAGGTCGATGGGCTCCATGGATGGACGACCAAAGACGGTTTCTTGACTAGGGGAGGAGAGGAAATCAACGAGGAGGAGAATGGAGCAGAGGAGAGGCGAGAGGCGCAGGGGCGAGAAGACGGAGTGAGAGTGGGAGAGGCGTGCGATATATATATGTAGGCAATGGGCGCGCAGAGTGATTCTTGAAGCGTGTTTCCTGTTCTGGATTCCGAATCCCCAAATTAATTATATTTATAAGATTTTAGCGTCGTATTATATATTTAATTTGAAATTAACTTTCGCACGTGCTCATCTTCTTTGTGTCTCCAAATCGACCGAGCCCTTCGCCCCGTTCGATCTGTCTCTGCTCGGGAACGGAGGTGAGCATTTTGTCCGAAACACCTCATTTTTCAGCGTAATGCATGGACTTAAACTCTTCAAATGTTTGTGAATAATTGCTACAATGAGCAAGAAAAACCATAACGCCTGAAATTAGTGGCCCTAAAGTAATAAATATAATTGCTAGAATCTGCTATCAATTTTCCCCAGTTGATGTTCTTGTTATGTGTGCATGTGTGCACACATAAGAAGAAACAACTTTTCCTAAATCATACTCTATTGCACACTTATTTTTGGACGCGAAAGAAAAAACATTTCTCAGAAGAGGAAAAGAAAACAAATAAAAGAAGTCTTGGTCTTCTGCTCCCCATTTCTTCCAAATAGTTGAATTGAAAAGATGGGCTTATTTTTGTGTTATTGTTATTAATTATCATTTCTTCTTATTTATGTCATTGAGGCTGTTCGGTCATTCATTTTTTTTTCATTTTTACTTAGCATATGACCTTTGTTATATGTAGTCCATAAGTATTAAGATTGTTTCTTTATCTGTTTCCTAGTTTCTGATTTATTTTTATAAGTGTTTGCTTCTAAGAATCTGTCTTGATAGTATTGGTTATTGTGCCACATAGTACATTTCGAGTCAATATATTTCTTTTATCTGCGAAAACTTAACTAGATGATGATATCTAATCTTTTGCAGGTAGATTTTGAAGAATATGCTGCAAAAGCTAAAACGTTACCTGTAAATACTACTAAGAAGAGCAAATTGTTCCTGTATGGGCTTTACTACCAAGCGACTGTCGGACCAGTGAATACTAGAATGTGCTCTTTAATATATTCTGATTCGTTATTTTCAATCTTTGCCAAACAAAATTTTGACACTTTTATCTTTTGTTTCTTTGCAGGTTGACCTGGTATATTCAATATGAGGGATAGAGCCAAATGAGAAGCTTAGAAGGCTGTTGAAGGTTTACAAAATCCACTTGACAAATCTTATATATATAAATATAAATAAATATATATAACTTGTTGGACAAAATTTATTTCTTATTTAATATTAGTAAAATTGACAGGGGAGGAAGCCAAAGGAGGAGGCTATGAGTGACTACCTCACCAAGGTTAAACAGCTGCTCGAGGCAGCTGCTACTGCTGCTTATGCTACTTTGTCACGCCTTGCTCAATGTAGTACCATGTAAGCTGTTACCTTCTATCTTGAACTTGAATCTTCTAGTGGATGTGTTAGTTATGGATTTCATCTCCTTTGTGTCTAACAATTGACACTATATGAAATCTAATGCAGTATCTTATCATTTCATTAGTGTTTCATTCGAGTTAAGATGCATGCGGATGTCAAGTTTTTAGGTCAGCAAAGCTAAGTGTGGGCATGTTGAATGAGCATTACCTGCAGCCCATATATTTAGTGAAGCTTTATTGATTCCCGGTAAGACTATAAATTGTCTGTTAGGTTCTGTTCATTTTTCTCTTCAGCACTACATGCTAGAGATCTTTTATTTTTGTTCAGTTTCTTCCCCTTAAAACCTAGGCGATCTGTGATAAAATTTTATTGGAAATTTAATAGTGATGAGTGTATATTACCTTGAAATGAAAAGGAGGCTTTTTATAGTTGTCTTCCTATAGTTTGATTATTTAGTCTAACAGTCGTGGTAGAAAAATTCTGTATATTTTATCTGATCTTTTGCTATGACTTTTGGGCTTCTTTCTACATCCAAATTTGTATAGAATGTGTTTTGTGAAAGGCATGGATAGTTGTAATGCAGACATTGATCGAGTGTTTTATCTTTCGGTATGCCATCTGACATTTATTTGCTTATGGTCTCTTAAAAATCTTTGTCATGCATATATATTATTAAAAAAATAAGAAAAAAAATAATTTTTAAAGGTTAAAATCAAATGCCTTATCATATTCAAATATTTTTTTTAGTTTTAAAAAAATATTTTTTACGAAGTTAAATTAATAAGATTTGTGAGCCCCTTTTTCCATAAAGATGTTTATTTTATTGTAAGATTTCCCTAGAATAATCCTCAATGTTATATATTTTTGCATTGAGCATCTCATTTTTTTTTTTTTTTGCAGTTCAGTTTATTTTTCATAAATGATAAAACTATCATTAAATGATTAATTGATGGAAATTAAATTCTTTTTTATTTGGTTTTTATTTAGTTGAAACCCTTAAATTGTTCATTATTTTAATTTTATACATTACAAAAAGATTAGCTTTATTAATATATAATTAAAATTATACATTTTCAAAATAACTAGTTAAAAATTGATTTAAACATTATAAAATAATAAACTAAGATCCATTTATATGATTATATTTTTATTTTTAAATAATATCTTTTATTTAATATGTCAAAGTTTGATGTGTCTTTTTTTAATGTCGTCATCCGATGCTCGACCATTGAGATGGCAATCGAAGCGATCTCCAATCTTCACTCACACAAAGTTTCACGAACCCTAACGTTAAGTATCTCCCTAGATTGTTTCTTATTGTAACACTTTGTGGATTTTATTTTCCTATGTTCTAGTTTGTTGGTGATGGTGTGTTCTTTGCGGAGCTTAGTGACGTCCTCACAAGAACCACTGAGCTGTGGACGGGTACTCCAGTGTTGAGGTCAGCATCGGTGATCATTATTAGAGCCGCCAGGACCCTGAACGTACTTGATATCGATCTCCAATCTATGTTAAGCCTTGGTGGTACACCCGATTTGGACTTCGTATCATAATTGTGTATGGTGAGAAGGGGAGAAGGATATTGGAGTTGACTTCTGTGGTCCAGTAAAGATTCAACTTTTTGGAAAATGGTGTGGAGCTCTACACCGAAGGTCAACAACAGAGGGCTTTGTGCAATTGCTTGGGCTATCTTTCTGGTACAAGCTTCTCGGAGGTGAGCTCATCGTTAGACATTTTGTCTGTGGCAATTTAATTTAGATTTTGTCTATCTTGCTTGAAAAAATTAAGGTTTTTCATTGGAATTGTTTGTCTAAGATGCTTGAAAGAACTTACAAGTGAGTGTGCCACATTCATGCAGTTTTTCATTGGAATCAGTTTAACAATTATGAGGACATTCTGGTTCTTCCTTGCATGGCCTTTGTTTAAATATGGGTTTGAGACTAGATGATTTGTGTGCAATTGGTTGTAAAGTGATTCCTTGCATTAAGTAAGCTTTCCATTCTTATTATGCATTTGTTGGTTGTAATCTTTTGGCCTCTGCTGTTCTAATTTTGGGGTCTTTAGCAACAATGCATAAAATGAAAACTATTCAGTCGATGATAGTGGTCAGACAACCATGGATGGATCCACAAATGACTTGACTACAGTTTCAGTTTGTTCATTAATACCATCTCATATATAGTTGTACACCTTACAATGCTTTAATAGAACTTGGTTTTCTAGCATTGCTCATATAACGACTTGCCTATTGATAACTTCAAACTAGAAATACTTGTCTGTTGTGTCTAAATGCTTCAAATTTTTTACTACAGTAACATTGCTTGTGCTGAAATTTAGATGGATGAATTTATTTACTTCCTAAATAGCAATGAAAACATAGATATCCCTGGAGAAATATATATTCAAGTTCTTAATGATCCCATTTTAACTGACCTATTACTTTTAGAGATTTAAATTTTAGAGTGACGAGAAGAATTTGAATGCTATAACCTTTGTAAAAAAAAAAGAATTGAGATTACATTTCTTCTTGATAAGCCAAAGTTTTTCTAATTTATATGTTTCTACTCGTCGTAGATTGAAGATTGGGAGTCCAATCTTTCCAGAAGTATTATTATTTGTTCCTTATCATTTGTTATTTGTTCTCAGGAGTGTCATTCCTTCTTAACATGGAGGAGAAGGGAGCATAGGAGAGGAGAGCAAAGTGAGAGTGAAGCGCTTATATGTTGGTAATGATAGATACGGCTGTTGGATCGTTTCTTGAACAGAATCCAAATCTAAATCCTGTGTTTCCTAAAGCCCCAAGATTAATTAATTAATTAATTAATTAGGTTTATATGTTTAATTTGATATATATATTTATTTCGAAATCAAGTTTCCCTATTTCTCTCCTGTCTTATTTTTCTCTATCCTTCCATCCATAGTGTCTCCGAGATTCTCTATTCCTAACTCTCTATTGAACTCAAGTTTGAATTCGTGGCATACTCTCTGAATGAGGTGGATTATTTTGTGTGTAACATGCATAGAGACTCCAGTAAATGCCAGTTCTTAGATCATGGCATGATTCTGTTCAACTCAAGCTTGAAATGACATGCATAACTGATCTTGGAAGAACAGCAAACAAAGATAATTTCTGATGGTAACTGGGATAAGTAGTTTATGGTAGAAAATTTTTCAATGAAACTATTCTGATGACGGCAGCAAAATGATTGTTACAGTCAAAATTTTGATGAAGTCATTAAGTCATTGCAATTGGATTCTTGGTTTTTTCTTCATTTATAACGGTTGCCAATGCCTGTGTGTTTTTGCTGCAACTTCAAGCATTATGATTTTGTTGCTGCTGCATGGTTGACTGCAGTAGGAATTTGTCTCATACACATGTTGAAAGCATCAAGAACAATTTTAGTCAAACTGTGTTCTTAACTTTTTTTATTGTTTGAATCCAAACTCTCCTTTTCAAGTATCTTGCCTTCTTGATCACCTCTCTGGATGCTGATGAGCTTAAACTCTGCAATAAGAATAATTTGGCTTGGCTAAGTTTAAATGCTTGAGGAGAGGGAAAAACTCAAAATATCTTTCATTTTCTTCTATTTTGCTTTATTTCTACATCTCTAGTGCCACATGATAAAGGAGATGACTTTTTGTTCTTCCTATTTGATACTTTTGTCCTTAATTCTTTCTACATCTCTAGTGCGGCATGATTGTTTTAATAGATCTTGGTTTCCGTGTGATGCTCATATAGATATTTGCCTATTGACAACTTCAACTAGAAATGCTTATCTGGTAGGCTGTACCTAAATGCTTCGAATTTTTTATTGTACTAACCTTGTTTGTGCTGAAATTTAGATGGATGAATTTATTGACTTTCTAAACAGTAATAAAAACACAGATATACCTGGAGATATATATATATTCAAGTGCTTAATGATCCATTTTAACTGACCTTTTGCTTTTAAACATGTTAGGGTGTCCTCGATATCGAAGTAAAGATCATGCTGGACTAGGATCCTAAAAGAAAGCAGGGCACCATGACTCCTTTGCCAGATCATGTTACAATTCATGCCCCAAAGGAGGAAGAGGAGTTACACTCCAGAAGAATTTGAATGCTACAACCTTTGCAAAAGGAAATATGATTACATTTCTTCTTCATAAGCTTTCGGCATGTAACAAGTCAAAATTCTTTTGATTTATGCGCTTTAACTAGTCGTAGATTAACATGAAGGAAGATTGGGAGTCCTTAGGCCCATATCTTAGTTTGTTCCAATCTTCTCAGGAGTGTTATTTGTTCTTATCATTTGTTTGGAAAACCGACGTGGTTATTCCCACAAATTTTTACTGTTTTGTAGACTTGATATTAGTTATTTGAATTCGTATGTAACTTCCAAAGCTGGAATAGTAGACTCAGATTGGTTGTTTAAATTTATTCAAAATTCTGAATATGTAATTTAGATGTAATTTGACAATTTTTTCGAGTCGTAAGATGAATGGTATGTTCTTCTATCTCAATTGTCTTGTATTTCTTAACGGTGGCTTATCAGGACTAGTTGTTGATACTATGATATTCATCTAATGAATTTAACATGATGCAGATTTCTGGAGAGAATGCATTTCCTACTATGATATGTGTGTTTAATCTTTTGCATATCAGTTAGAATTTTTTTGGGCATTGTCAATTGCTTCAAACCATGGAATTTTTTTATCGATTCAGTGATTAAAGGTTTGGTTTTCGATAGTATCGATTCAGTGATTAAAGGTTTTTAACGATGGATTGACTTGCAGCAGCTTTGTTATTTGTTTCTGTTGTTGTTGTGGACTTCACTCGGAAACAAAAAAGTTGGAACATGTTTCCAAAAGATGATTGATCAAATTTGCTGCCTTGCCTTCGATACCAGTCGTCCAAACCAGCAAAGTCTGAGGTTGAGAGAACCTGTTGATATCATATGATCACTCTTTCTCTTTGAACTTGACGAAACAACATTGATACCATTTCTTATATATGCCATCATATTAAGGAAACAACAAACAAAACATGAGATGAAAATTGAACTTTGTTATGGCCAATATTTACAAGAACATAAAATTTTCTTTCCCTTCCAATGTTATGATATACATGAACAAACATCATTTTCCGTATAAGTTTTCATACAAGCAAGCTACAAATCCAACCACCAGGTCATAGTCGAATCAATAGGGAAGTCGTAATTATCATCTATGATCTCCGTCTGCTCACACCCAACAATGTCGATCGATGACGACGACGAAGCCGCTGCGACCGTGGTTGAATCAGTGTTGGTGCCAAACATCAACGAGGCTGGAATCGTGTCATCGGACATCAACAAGGCATGGACATGTTCCAGGCTCGCGAAGAAGTCATCGTCGGTGCTGTACATCTGCTCACACGCAACCAAGTCTATCAACGACGATGAGGAGGAAACATCTGCGACCGTGGTCGAATCAATCCGAGTGTCATCGGACATCGAGAGAAGATCGACAAGGGCTGGCGGTGAGGCCTTCGGGATGGTAGTCGTGGCTGTGTCGGTGTCATCCGACATCGGCAAGGCTTCAAGCTCTCCGGCGAAGAACGCATCGTCGGTGCAGTTCTGCACACCGCCAAGATCGACCGACGACGAAGATGAAGCCAAGAATGCTTCCAGTTCTTCCGTAGTTATCGGGAGCTCACCTCCACCAACGTCCATTGATGATGGAGAGGCGGCTGCGACTCCGGCTTCGTTCGGTGCAACGGAGTCGACAGAGGAAAGATGACTCTCCGGGGGTGGGGGTGTCACAGCAGGAGCCAATGAGGGATGTTGCACCACCGCGGTTGGAGGTGGTGAGACGTCGGATTGCACCACCGCGGTTGGAGGTGGTGAGACGTCGGATTGCACCACCGCGGTTGGATGTGGTGAGACGTCCGACTGCAATGCTCTGCCGGGATGTGCAACCAACCCCCAGCATGGCTTCTTTGAGAGAGTCGATGCTTTTGCCGAGAGAGTAGAAGATTCGTCTCTATTTCTCTTTAGCCCAACGAAGCTGTCGCCGGTGACCGTGTCTGTCGCGGCCTCCGAGGTGGTCTCAACCGTTTTGATGGTGGTGCCGCCGGAGTAGGCACAATGCGAGCTTCTCTTGACGTGACAGAGAACTCGTCTCTCGAAGCCGCCGGACGAACACATTTCGAACTCGTACATCGTCCACCCGGAGTTCTTCCGCAGACCATCGTTGAAAGAAAGGCAGCTCTTTCGCCCGACCACCATCTCGCGCCCGCCGACCATGGACTTAACGGTTTCTTGCTTTTTGTACAGAGTCCAAGAACCGCTGCCGGCCTTTCGATCGACGCGCGAGCCGCCGCTGTTCTTGGGCTTGCGCTCCGCAAAGAAATAGCCCTCCTGCCGATCGCTGCCGAGAAGATTCCACGGCTCGGTGCCGTAGACGTCCGCGAAGGCGACAGCGCGGCCAGGGAGCGGTGCGCCGGCGACCCAGTTGGCGAGGTAGTCAACCAAGAGTTCCTCCGCCGTGGGAAGGAACCTGTAGCCGCTCGGTACGAGGTCGATGGGCTCCATGGATGGACGACCAAAGACGGTTTCTTGACTAGGGGAGGAGAGGAAATCAACGAGGAGGAGAATGGAGCAGAGGAGAGGCGAGAGGCGCAGGGGCGAGAAGACGGAGTGAGAGTGGGAGAGGCGTGCGATATATATATGTAGGCAATGGGCGCGCAGAGTGATTCTTGAAGCGTGTTTCCTGTTCTGGATTCCGAATCCCCAAATTAATTATATTTATAAGATTTTAGCGTCGTATTATATATTTAATTTGAAATTAACTTTCGCACGTGCTCATCTTCTTTGTGTCTCCAAATCGACCGAGCCCTTCGCCCCGTTCGATCTGTCTCTGCTCGGGAACGGAGGTGAGCATTTTGTCCGAAACACCTCATTTTTCAGCGTAATGCATGGATTTTAGGGCTGATTTTGAGTTTTCTTCCATCGATTTCAGGTTGGTTCGATGATCGCGAAGACGGAGGAGGTATGTGAGCTGCTTCCTCCAGTATTGCCTTGTGGTTTGAGGGTGGGAGCTGACGGAACCAATCAGAGGGACGAGGAGGGTGATCATTTGCCCCTGTATGCCAACGAGGTCCTTCGCATGTTGATTTCGATCTGGAACGCATTGATCCATCGAAAATCCAAATGCATATTGTTTTGAATCCGAGGCCTATAATGACGTGCGCGTACATAATAATCTCTCGGTCCTTCGCGACCCGGCGACGCAACCGGGAATCCAAAGACGCGGAGGAGGAGGAATAGAGAGCGCGATGGGTCTGCAGGTGATGAGAACAACATCGGCACTTGATTTCTGATCCTCTTTTCCTGTTGTTGTGTTCTATTTTGCTAATTTTTCCCTTTTTTTTGGGGATGTGGTGACCTAATCTTAGAGCTCTGACTGTGCGTGTATGTTAGTCATAATGATCTTATTTTGCCTAGAACATCTGCAGTTCTTTGGCTGGTTATTCTTCGATTTGAACCTTTCAAGCTGTTGTATGGAGCCATATGCTGACATTCATGTAGTTTCATGGATCTGGAGAGCATGAATGCATGAGGCCCCTTTCTCAGTTAAGATCAGAGGCTTCCTTGATCATTTGGTGAAGGGTTGATTTAGTAGTTAGTGTCTGATCGATTTGTACAGTGATTAGCTTCTTGAGACTAGAAAGAATCTTTATGTCACCCCCTTTATTTTCTTTGTCGATATTGTTGGTTGAGTCCTTTTGAACTCTTCCATGGCCTAAGCCTCATAATGAAGGCAAGAACATGGCGATGGAAGGATAGGTAAGATGCATTGATCATATTACATGATGCAGAAGTGCGTCAGAAATGATCCGTTTGACTTTTGATGGGCCAAGAGACGTCTGATATTGAGTATTTTGTTGACCATAACTATAGATCTCACTCTTAAATTCTATCACAATTTGGAAAGTGTAGCTAAAATTGTAGCTATGTGAAATTTGAAGCATCTGGGACTTTTGTTTTTAATTTTGGGTGATTAGTAGTCTTTGATTTGTATTTGTGAATGGAAATGATTTGTATTTTATAATTAGATCGGGGTTGCTTTGACAATTTCTTATATGTAGAGTTGATCTTTTTAGATGATAAATTATATATCTTTCCTTGCAAAAGCTTGAAGAAGCCATATCGTGAAGGATGGAGTTTTAGTGTTCAGTCTGGTGAACGAGATTGATTTCACAAAGACCAGAGGAAGCTTGCGTCTGTTTAAAATCGTGCAATACACTAGAGATGCATGTTTTGAAAATCTATACATATGATGGATCAAAGACATGGTTAAAAATCTAGTGAGCTTCAGAGACAATCTTCCAACACTCTAGATGCTTGGTAAACAAACTTGTATGGAACTGTATAACTCTTTGCCTCACCCTCAAAGATATACATTCATTACCTTTAACATGGAGAGCTTATTTT
Organism: Musa acuminata AAA Group; assembly: GCF_036884655.1. Lineage (NCBI taxonomy): Eukaryota > Viridiplantae > Streptophyta > Magnoliopsida > Zingiberales > Musaceae > Musa > Musa acuminata. Next base: position 22,193,572 of record NC_088344.1, on the reverse strand, counting down.
GAAGCTGCTTCAAAAATCTATTTGATAATGTTTCAATGTCTATTATCAGTTCTTCTACTTGTGTACCTGTTGGTAGATCTCATGCGCTCCTAATCTAGTTTTGGTTCTTGTAAGTAATACAATTTCTGATGTACTCTACAAGAACTCTAATAACATTTATTGGTCCGATTCGAAGTTGCATATCTGTATGCATAAGAGAAACTCGAATTTAGATTCTTTTCATCAATTTATATTTCATTGGGATCATAATTATAGTTGGAGCATCTTTGCAAGAGCATCCATCATCATTCAATTTTAAACTTTGGTATCCAATGAAAAATAGAGACATAATTTCATTTTTATTATATTTATCGGTATCTTAATTTTATCAGATACGGCGAGGCTTAAACTCTTCACATGTTTGTGAATAATTGCTACAATGAGGAAGAAAAACCATAACGACTGAAATTAGTGGCCCTAAAGTAATAAATATAATTGCTAGAATCTGCCATCAATTTTCCTCAGTTGATGTTCATGTTATGTGTGCATGTGTGCACACATGAGAAGAAATAACTTTTCCTAAATGATACTCTATTGCACACTTATTTTTGGACGGGAAAGAAAAAACATTTCTCAGAAGAGGAAATGAAAAAAAAAAAAAAAGAAGTCTTGGTCTTCTGCTCACCATTTCTTCCAAATAGTTGAATTGAAAAGATGGGCTTATGTTTTGTGTTATTGTTATTAATTATCATTTCTTCTTACTTATGTCATTGAGGCTGTTCGGTCATTCATTTTTTTTTTCAGTTTTACTCCGCAGATGACATTTGTTATAAGTAGTCTATAAGTATTAAGATTGTTTCTTTATCTGCTTCCTAGTTTCTGATTTATGTTTATAAGTGTTTGCTTCTAAGAATCTGTCTTGATAGTATTGGTTATTGTGCCTCATAGTACATTCCGAGTCAATATTTTTCTTTTATCTACGAAAACTTAACTAGATGATGATATCTAATCTTTTGCAGGTCGATTTTGAAGAATATGCTGCAAAAGCTAAAACTTTACCTGTAAATACTACTAACAAGAGCAAATTGATCCTGTATGGGCTTTACTAGCAAGCAACTGTCGGACCTGTGAATACTAGTATGTGCTTCTTAATATATTCTGATTCGTGATTTTCACTCTTTGCCAAACAAAATTTTGACACTTTTATCTTTTGTCTCTTTGCAGGTTGACCTGGTATATTCAATATGAGGGATCGAGCCAAATGGGAAGCTTGGAAGGCTGTTAAAGGTTTACAAAATCCACTTGACAAATCTTATATATATAAATATTAATAAATAAATATAATTTGTTGGATAAAATTTATTTCTTATTTAATATTAGTAAAATTGACAGGGGAGGAAGCCAAAGGAGGAGGCTATGAGTGACTACCTCACCAAGGTTAAACAGCTGCTCGAGACAGCTGCTACTGTTGCTTATGCTAATTTGTCACACCTTGCTCTATGTAGTACCATGTAAGTTGTTACCTTCTATCTTGAACTTGAATCTTCTAGTGGATGTGTTAGTTATGGATTTCATCTCCTTTGTGTCTAACAATTGACACTATCTGAAATCTAATGCAGTATCTTATCATTTCATTAGTGTTTCATTCGAGTTAAGATGCAATGCGGATGTCAAGTTTTTAGGTCAGCAAAGCTAAGTGTGGGCATGTTGAATGAGCATTACCTGTAGCCCATATATTTAGTGAAGCTTCATTGATTGCCAGTAAGACTGTAAATTGTCTGTTAGGTTCTGTTCATTTTTCTCTTCAATACTACATGCTAGAGATCTTTTATCTTTGTTTAGTTTCTTCCCCGTAAAACCTAGGCGATCTGTGATAAAATTTTATTGGAAATTTAATAGTGATGAGTGTATATAACCTTGAAATGAAAAGGAGGCTTTTTATAGTTGTCTTCCTATAGTCTGATTTTTTAGTGTAACAGTCCTGGTAGAAAAATCCTGTATATTTTATCCGATCTTTTGCTATGACTTTTGGGCTTCTTTCTACATCCAAATTTGTATAGAATGTGTTTTGTGAAAGGCATGGATAGTTGTAATGCAGACATTGATCGAGTGTTTTATCTTTCAGTATGCCATCCGACATTTATTTGCTTATGGTCTCTTAAAAATCTGTATCAAGCATAGTATTGGTTTTGATCACGTTGGCCTCAAAACTGTGATTGTTTTCTCTAATAGACTCGATTGCTCAAAAGGAACTTTGCTTTATGGAGTTAATTAGGCAAGACATTCTTTTTTAGAAGAAAATGGTCAGTCTGATTCCAACAAACAAGATTTTCTTTTTGCTTTTTCCATTAGATTCTCGTTTGCTACCTCCAAATAATGTAGCTTACAATTCTGTTTTCTTATTTGCAACTCAAGCCTTTTGCCTTCCTTTTCTTCCATATCAACTACAGGAACGCAATGAATTTTGGGTTCTCAAATTTGTAATTTCATCAACTCTCTATTGAACTCAAGTTTGAATTCGTGGCATACTCTCTGAATGAGGTGGATTATTTTGTGTGTAACATGCATAGAGATTCCAGTAAATGCTAGTTCTTAGATCATGACATGATTTCTATTCAACTCAAGCTTGAAATGACATGCATAACTGATCTGGGAAGAACCGCAAACAAAGATAATTTCTGATGGTAACTGGGATAAGTAGTAGATAGTAGAAAATTTTTCAATGAAACTATTCTGATGACAGCAGCAAAATGATTGTCACGCCAAAAATTTGATGAGGTCATAAGTCATTTGAATTGGATTCTTGGTTTTGTCTTCATTTATATCCTCTGCCAATGCCTCTCTTTTTTTGCTGCAACTTCAAGTATTTTGGTTTTGTGGCTGCTGCATGGCTGACTGCAGCCGGAATTTGTCTCATACACATGGTTAAATCATCAAGAACAATTTTAGTCAAACTGTGTTCTTATCTTCTTTTTGTTTGAATCCAAACTCCTTTTTTAAGTATCTTGCCTTCTTGATCACCTCTCTAGATGCTGATGAGCTTAAACTCTGCAATAAGAATAATTTGGCTTGGCTAAGTTTAAATGCTTGAGGAGAGAGAAAAACTCAAAATATCTTTCTTATTTTTCTATTTTGTTTTATTTCTACAACTCTAGTGCCACATGATAAAGGAGATGACTTTTTGTTCTTCCTATTTGATATTTCTGTCCCTGAATTCTTTCTACATCTCTAGTACGGCATGATTGCTTTAATAGATCTTGGTTTCCTTGTGATACTCATATAGATATTTGCCTATTGACAACTTCAACTAGAAATGCTTATCTGGTAGGCTGTACCTAAATGCTTCGAATTTTTTATTGTACTAACCTTGTTTGTGCTGAAATTTAGATGGATGAATATATTGACTTTCTAAACAGTAATAAAAACACAGATATACCTGGAGAAATATATATATATATATATATATATATATATATATATATATATATTCAATCCATTTTAACTGATCTTTTGCTTTTAAACATGTCAGGGTGTCCTCGATATCGAAGTAAAGATCATGCTGGACTAGGATCCTAAAAGAAAGCAGGGCACCATGACTCCTTTGCCAGATCATTTTACAATTCATGCCCCAAAGGAGGAAGAGGAGTTACACTCCAGAAGAATTTGAATGCTACAACCTTTGCAGAAGGAATTAGGATTACATTTCTTCTTCATAAGCTTCCTTCCGGCATGTAACAAGACAAAGTTCTTCTGATTTATGTGCTTGAACTAGTCGTAGATTAACATGAAGGAAGATTGGGAGTCCTTAGGCCCATATCTTAGTTTGTTCCAATCTTTTCAGGAGTGTTATTTGTTCTTATCATTTGTTTTGAAAACCGACGTGGTTACTCCCATAAATTTTTATTGTTTTGTAGACTTGATGTTAGTTATTTGAATTCGTATGTAACACTTCCAAAGCTGGAATAGTAGACTCAGATTGGTTGTTTAAATTCATTCAAAATTCTGAATATATAATTTAGATGTAATTTGACAATTTTTTCGAGTCGTAAGATGAATGGTATGTTCTTCTATCTCAATTGTCTTGTATTTCTTAACGGTGGCTTATCAGGACTAGTTGTTGATACTATGATATTCATCTAATGAATTTAACATGATGCAGACGTTGTTCTCACTCACTATTGAAATCACATTTTTGGAGAGAATGCATTTCCTACTATGATATGTGTGTTTAATCTTTTGCATATCAGTTAGAATTTTTTTGGCCATTGTCAATTGCTTCAAACCTTGGAATTTTTTTATCGATTCAGTGATTAAAGGTTTGGTTTTCTATAGTATCAGTGCACACCTGTTGTTTTTCTATAGTATCGATTCAGTGATTAAAGGTTTTTAACGATGGATTGACTTGCAGCTTTGTTATTTGTTTTTGTTGTTGTTGTTGTGGACTTCACTCGGAAACAAAAAGTTGGAACATGTTTCCAAAAGATGATTGGTCAAATTTGCTGCCTTGCCTCTGATACCAGTCGTCCAAACCAGCAAAGTCTGAGGTCGAGAGAAGTTGTTGATATCATATGATCACTCTCTCTTTGAACTTGATGTAACAACATTGATACCATTTCTTATAGATGCCATCATATTAAGGAAACAACAAACAAAACATGAGATGAAAATTGAACTTTGTTATGGCCAATATTTACAAGAACATAAAATTTTCTTTCCCTTCCATTGTTATGATATACATGAACAAACATCATTTTCCGTATAAGCTTTCATACAAGCAAGCTACGGATCCAACCACCAGGTCATAGTCGAATCAATAGAGGTGTCATCGGACATCAAGGAGGCATGGACCCGTTCCAGGCTCGCGAAGAAGTCATCGTCAGTGCTGTGCATCTGCTCGCACGCAACGAAGTCTATCGACGACGATGAGGAGGAAACATCTGCGACCGTGGTCGAATCAATCCGAGTGTCATCGGGCATCGAGAGAAGATCGACAAAGCCTGGCGGTGAGGCCTTCGGGATGGTAGTCAAGGCTGTGTCGGTGTCATCCGACATCAGGAAGGCTTCAACCTCTCTGGCGAAGAACGCATCGTCGGTGCAGTTCTGCTCACCGCCAAGATCGACCGACGACGAAGACGAAGCCAAGAATGCTTCCAGTTCTTCCGTAGTTATCGGGAGCTCTCCTCAGATAGGTCAACATAGCATTTCATTGAGTACATTGGATTACTTATTTTCTTTTCTAATAAGAACTTTTCATAGTATCATGGATGTTTGTTTTCTGGCAAATCTGAACTGGAAAAGGCTGTCTCATTGGCTGAAAGTGTAACCACTGGAGTGGGATGCTTTCCTTCTAGTAAAATATATTTAGTTTGTAAATTTACTTGTAACAGGGAAACCTTGCTGTAGGAAGTTAAAGTCTCTAGTTTTTTTTATTCTTATAGACATATTTTAAATTTTTTTTTTTAAATTCTTGCATGAAGCTTGGCATTGTTAGTTCTACACCTAATTATGTCTGTGGAGTGATGCACTTGTCGGGGACAAGAATTTGCTGTATGTCATGAAATTTATCTTTGTTTTGGATTTTTGCTGCTAGAAGCATTAGTAAATCCATCTATTGTCTAACATAGTACTATGTTCAATGCATGGGAGTTAGATGGAAAACTGTAATGTGAACGAGCAGTTACAATGCCTGGCAACACAACATTAGAGGAAAAGTTTTGGGATCTGCAATCATGGTATCATAAAGTCGTGCGACTTCACTATGGTATATGTATTAATCAGTATTAATTTATCTCTTTTTTTTTGTGCATATTATGAGGGTATGGCATGATTGCTTTAACAGAGGTTGGTTATCTTGTAGTGCTCATATAGATACTTTGTCTATTGACAACTTCAACTAGAAATGCTTGTCTGATATGCTGTACCTAAATGCTTCAAATTTTTTATTACACTAACCTTGTTTGTGTTGAAATCTAGATGGATGGATTTGTTTACTTTCTAAACAGTAATGAAAACACAAATATCCATTAAGACATGTATATTCAAGTGCTTAATGATCCGTTTTAACTGACCTTTTGCTTTTAAATATCACAGGGTGTTCTCGGCATCAAAGTAAAGATCATGCTAGATTGAGGTCCTAAAGGAAAGCATGGCCCCATGACTCCTTTGTCAGATCAGATTACATTTCATGCCCCAAAGGAAGAAGAGGAGTTAATCTAACCTACTGTTTTGTCTTTACATATTTAAATGCTACAATCTTTGCAAAAGAAAAAGAAATGGGATAATATTTTTTATTGATAAGTTTAGGGTGTGTTATTTGTTCTTATAATTTGTTTTGATACCCAACAGGGATACTCTCTATTCTGACATTTTTAACTGTTTTATAGAATTGATATTAGTTGTGAATTTTTACCTGTGGTCAATCAATGCCGGTGCGATAAGACATCAATGAGGTTTGCAGTTCTTTCGGGGTTGTCATCGTCCGTCATGGACTCTCGCAGGCTCTTGATTAAGTGATGGATGGGAGAGAACATCTGCTCATCGCCATGATCGACCGACGACGATGAGGCTGGGATTTTTGCAGAGGGGGCTTCATTAGATGCAGGAGAGTCGACGAAGGAAAGATTCCTATTCCGGGATGCCACACCAGAAGCCAATAAGGGATTTTGCACTACCGCGGTTGGAGGTGGTAACGTGGACTCATCTCCGACTGTTTCGATGGAGGTGCCGCCGGAGGCCTGATGCGAGCTCTGTGAGCTCTTCTTTATGTGACAGAGAACTTGTTTCTGGAAGTCGGAAGAACACATCGCATACTCGTACATCGTCCACCCGGAGTTCTTCCGCTGGCCTTGGCCTTTCTTGAAAGAAAGGCAGCTCCTTCGCCCTACCACCATCTTGCGCCCGTCGACGATGGACTTGAGTTCTTGCTTTTTGTACAGAATCCAAGAACCGCTGCCGGCCTTTCGATCCACGCGCGAGCCACTGCTGTTCTTGGGCTTGCGCTCCGTAAAGAAATAGCCCTCCTGCCGATCGCCGACGAGAAGATTCCACGGCTCTGTGCCGTAGACGTCGGCGAATTCGACAGCGCGGCCAGTGAGGCGTGTGCCGGCGACCCAGTCGGCGAGGTAGTCAACCAGTTCCTCCGCCGTGGGAAGGAACCTGTAGCCTCTCGGAACGTCGTCGACGGGCTCCATGGATGGACTTTCTTGACTAGGAGAGGAGAGGAAATCAGGAGGAGGAGAATGGAGCAGAGGAGATGCGAGGGTGAGAAGACAAGAGTGAGAGTGGGAGAGGACAGCGATATATATAGGCAATGGGCGTGGTAAAGAGTGGAGAGGAGAGAGGCAACTCGGTGCCGTGTTTCGACGATCCAGTGGGCGAGGTAGTCAACCAGTTCGAACCAATGGAGCAGAGGAGTTGAGAACGGAGATCGCCCATCGCGAGTGGGAGAGGAGAGCAAGCGAGTCTGAGGTTTCGGAACAAGGTCAAAAGGGTTCACCAGATGTCATGCTACAACCTTCGCAAAAAGAATTGAGATTAGATTGAGAGTTTTTGAGCTCATATCTTAGTTTGTTTTAATGCTCTTAGAGTGTTATTTATTTTTTATCACTTGTTATTTGTTTAAGGAGGAGAGGAGTGAAAAAGAAAAAAAAAAAAAGAGTAGGAGAGAGAAAAGAGATATGAGGGTTCCTATTTCACTATTAGAGCCACCAGGATCCTGAACGGGTACTCTGAGGATTTAGAATTTGATATATATATATATATATATATATATATATATATATATATCAAATTAAATATATAAACCTAATTAATTAATTCATCTTGGGGATTTAGAATTCGATTCTCATCGACAAATGAATAAGAAGTACGATTGAGCTGTGTTGAGGTCTATGACTTCTGCGGTCCAGTAAAAGATTCCATTTTCTAGAAAATGGTGTTGAACTTTTCGTCGAGAAGGTCAACAACATTGTTCCGGTACATGCTTCTCGGAGGTGAGCTCATCCTTAGACATTTTGTCTGTGACAGTTTAATTTAGATTTTATCTATCTTGTATGAAAAAGTTGAGATTTTTCATTGGAATTGTTTGTTTGAGATGCTTGAAAGAACTTACAAGTGAGTGTGCCACATGTAGTTTTTCACTGGAATCAGTTTGATAACTACGAGGATATTCTGGTTCTTCCTTGCATGGCCTTTGTTTAAATATGGGTTTATGAGATTAGATGATCTATGTGTAATTGGTTGTTAAGTGATTCATTATATTAAGTAAGCTTTCCATTCTTATTCTGTCTTTAGCAACCATGCATGAAATGAAAACCACGGCAGTGGTCAAACAACCACAGGGATGGATCTATAAATGACTTTGACTACAGTTTTGGTTTATTCACTGATACCTACAGTTGTACACCTCACAGTGCTTTAATAGAACTTGATTTCTTTGTAGTGCTTGTGCTGAAATAGCATGCTGTGTCTAAATGCTTCATATTTTTTACTACAGTAACCTTGCTTGTGCTGAAATTTAGATAGATGAATTTATTTACTTTCTAAATAGCAATGAAAACACGGATATCCCTGGAGAAATATATATTCAAGTTCTTAATGATCCCATTTTAATTGACCTGTTACTTTTAGAGATTTAAATTTTAGAGTGACCAGAAAAATTTGAATGCTATAACCTTTGCAAAAAAAAAAGAATTGGGATTACATTTCTTCTTGATAAGCCAAAGTTTTTCTAATTTATATGTTTCTACTCGTCATCTTAGATTAACACGAAGGAAGATTGGGAGTCCAATCTTTCCGGAAGTATTATTATTTGTTTCTTATCATTTGTTATTTGTTATCAGGAGTGTCATTCCTTGAAAACATGAAGGAGAAGGGAGCATAGGAGAGGAGAGCAGAGTGAGAGTGAAGCGTATACGTAAGTAATGTTAGATACGATTGTTGGATCGTTTCTTGAACATAATCCAATTCTAAATCCCGTGTTTCCTAAAGCCCCAAGATTAATTAATTAATTAGGTTTATATGTTTAATTTGATATATATATATATATATATATATATATATATATATATATATTTCGAAATCAAGATTCCCTATCTCTTTCTTTTCTGACTTATTTTTCTCCGTGTATATATATATATATATATATAAATTCTCCTATCGAGGGTGGGAGAGGTGAGTCCATGGATGTATTTGACTTAAGCGAGTGACAATGAGGTGATTATGTCAACATCTGATCAGCCCGACTGGATATACTTACTAGTCAAGGCATCTTGTCAACCATGGGAGTGGGATTTTTTTTTTATTATTCTGTCAAACATTGCTAATGCTAAGTTATTACTTTTCTTACGAAGAACCTTTCATTATCGTAACATGCTTTCATTATGGTAAAATAAAATATATTTAGTTTGTACATTTATATGTCGGATTAATTTTTGGATAAATTTTTATCATGATATAGAATGAAATTATTGAAGGCTTATATATATTATTAAAAAAGATGAGAAAAAAATATTTTTTAAAGGTTAAAATCAAATGCCTTATCATATTCAAATAATTATGTGACTTGTTGCCAATAATTATTCATTTCTTGTAATATAAGTGGATTCCATCATATTGTACTAACGTCACTCGAAGCGCCTAACCCTTGGTCTCGGGAAAGTGCCCAAGCGATGCCTCATTGAAACGTGCCGCTTGACCGTTAAATGAGCGCTTAGGCGAGAATCCGAATGGCTTTTTAAATCGCTGTCAAATAGTATGCACTAGTCCAACCATGGGTTGGTATCGAACTATATAAGTTAGTACCAATCAGGATGTATTTAATTTTCATTACATTTTTTGCGATACTAGATGGTATATGCCAGTGTACTATCAAATACATTGGTGCCGTATTGTCGATTGATTGCTGAAAGGAACTTTGTTGACTTTTACGATCTTAAAGTAAAGTACCAAATAGGTTAACCTGCTCTCCTCAGATCGTGCGACTTCACTATGACACATGTATTAATCAGTATTAATTTATCTTTTTTTTTTTTGTACATATTATGAGGGTACGACAAGATTGATTCAATAGCCGGTGGCATCAGACATCAACTGAGGCTTGTCAGATCAGTATTGGGTACATATTATGGATACTGTGGTCTCTCGATGCCGGTGCCATCAGACATCAACGAGGCTTGCAGCACTTTCGGGGTTGTCAAGCCGGCTTCGTCCATGCACTCCATTGCACCGCAGACATGGCCGGTTGACGATGACAGCGCAGCCCTTGGAATCGTAGTCAGGTGTCATCGGACGTCAAGAAGGCTTCGTACTCTTCCAGCCTCGTGACCGCGGTTGAGGAGTTGGGGGGGATGGTGTCATCGGACATCAAGAAGGTTTCGACCTCTTCCAGGCTCTTCTTGAACGAGTGATCGAGGGGGCAGTGCATCTGCTCACCGCCATGATCGACCGACGACGACGAGATCCGTGCGGCTTCAATAATTTCCGTGGTTATCCCAAGGTCACCTCCACCAGAGAACTCGTCTATCCAAGCCGCCGTCGGAAGAACACATCGCATATTCGTACATCGTCCACCCGGAGTTCTTCCGCCGGCCATCGTTGAAGGAAAGGCGGGTCTTTTGCACCCTTGCTATGTACCCGTCGACGATGTAGTCGACGAGTTTTTCCTTCTTATACGCACGCCAAGAACCTTCGCCGGCCTTTCGATTCACGCACAAACTAGTGCTGTACTTGGGCTTGCGCTCCGTAAAGAAATAGCCCTCCTGCCGATTGTTGCCGAGAAGATGCCACGGCTCGGTTCCGTAGACGTCGGCGAATTCGAGAGCGCGGCAAGGGAGGGGTGTTTCGTTGTTGATCCACCTGACGAGGTAGTCAACCAGTTCCTCCGCCGTGGGAAGGAACCTGTAGCCTCTCGGAACGTCGTCGACGGCTTCCATGGACGACAACTAAAGATGATTTCTTGAAGAGAAGAAGAAGGGAGCAGAGGAGTCGTGATAAAGAGTGAAGATCGCCTACCGAGAGTGGGAGAGGAGAGCCAAGTGGGTCGGACAGTGAGAAACTCGGTGCTGTAGATGTCGGAGAATTCGCCAGGGAGGGGTGTTTCGGCGATCCAATTGGCGAGGTAATGAACCAGTTCTTCCGCCGTGGAAAGGAACCTGTAACCTCTCGGAACGAGATCGACGGGCTCCATGGACAACTAAAACCGATTTTAGAAGAACGGTGCGAGGCGTCGAGTGCAGAGTTCACACCGCAAGTGGGAGAGGAGAGCAAGTCGGATGGAAACAGGACCAGAGGAATTGAGAGCGTCGGTTTTTTGAACGAGGCCGCCAAAGGTTGACTAGTGTTGGTGTAAACACTTTTAAGCTGTGACCTCACCCTCGGTTCGGATCTGAATGACGGGGAATCTCCTAAACTTCTCCGGGTAGCTCTTCGCTTGTGCGCCCGGTGAGAATCGTTTCATCTTCGTTCCTACACATAGGTCGGGTCGGAAGCTCGGCCCGATCCCTCCGACGATCAAGTTAGTGATGTGGAATCAAGTGATTTTTCTTGTCCCCCCTTTTTGCTTAGAACACGGGGGTATTTATATGAGAGCTTAGTGTTACCTAGAGCGCTTGTCCGCAGGGAGCAGGATCGTATCTCTGATGGTGTCTGCCGTTGCCGCTGGCGTACCGTGAGGAGGTGAGCCTGAGCTGTCGTTAATGAGTCTCGATCGACGTTTTGGCCCATGCTGGTCAGGCGTTGTTAGCCCATCAGAGACGCGGGGCGTCAGCTGAGGTCAAGAGAGTCTTATCATAATTATTATCCTTATCAACTAGAACGGAGATCCGACCTCGAGTAAGAGACGATGTAAAAAGGGTTGACCGGATGTCATCATCTTCAAGAAGAGTGCAGAGTTCTCTCTTCTGTCTCTTTTTTTCTCCGTATCCATCTGCAGTGTCTCCGATATTCTCTATTCTAACACGTAATTTTGTCTACCTGTATTTTTCGCTTCATATGGACACGTGCCAAAAGACGCTTGATCCAATTTGCTGCTCCGCGTGTGCACGCAAACGAAACAAACCGATCGCCGAATCACGTCCGTTAACATCGATCGGCAACTGTTAGGTGACTCGTTTCGGTCAATTGTTGGTACGATTTGCTGTTTCGAATCTTAAATTGGCCGTCCGTTACAACGTTCTATGCGACGGCATCGTGATCGACCGCTAGTCCCGATCATTGAATCACGTCCGTTTATTTCTATCTGTGACGCTTTGATCCATCGCAAATCCAACTGTACAGGCGTTGTTGTAATTGTTTCGAAATCCGAGGCCTATAATGACGCGCGCGTTCACAATAATATCTCCGTCCTTTGCGATCCGGCGACGCAACCGGGAGTCCAAAGACGCGGAGAAAGAGGAAGAATACAGAGTGCGATGGGTTTGCAGGTGATGAGAACAACATCGCCCCTTGATTTCTGACCCTCTTTTCCTGTTGTTGTGTTCGATTTTGCTGATTTTTCGGAATTTTTTTTTTGGGGATATGGTGACCGAATCTTAGAGCTCCGACTGTGGGTGTATGTTAGTCGTAAAGATCTGATTTTGCTTAGAACATCTGCAGTTCTTTGGCTGGTTATTCTTGGATTTGAACCTTTCATGCTGTTGTTTGGAGCCTATGCTGACATTCATGTAGTTTCATGGATCTGGAGAGCATGCATGCTTGAGGCCCCTTTCTCTGTTAAGATCAGAGGCTTCCTTGATTATTTGGTGAAGGGCTGAGATTTAGTGGTTAGTGTCTGATCGATTTGTACAGTGATTAGCTTCATGAGACTAGTACGAATCTTTTTGTGTCACCCCCTTCATTTTCTTGTTCGATCTTGTTGGTTGAGTCCTTTTGAACTCTTCCATGGCCTAAACCTCATAATGAAGGCAAGAACATGGTGGTACAAGGATAGGTAAGAAGCATTGATCATATGACATGATGCAGAACTGCATCAGAAATGATCCACTTGACTTTTGTTGGGCCAAGATACGTCTGATGTTGAGTATTTTGTTGATCATAACTATAGATCTCACTCTTAAATTCTATCACAATTTGGAAAGTGTAGCTAAAATTGTACCTATGTGAAATTTGAAGCATCAGGGACTTTTGTTTTTTAATTTTGGGTGAATAGTAGTCTTTGATTTGTATTTGTGAATGGAAATTATTTGTATTTTAAAATTAGATCACGGTTGCTTTGACAATTTCTTATAAGTAGAGTTGATCTTTTTGGATGGTAAATTATATATCCTTGCAAAAGCTTGAAGAAGCCGCCATATCGTAAAGGATGGAGTTTAGTGGTTCAGTCTGGTGAACGAGATTGATTTCACAAAGACCATAAGAAGCATGCATCTGTTTAAACTCGTGCAATACACTAGAGATGCATGTTTTGAAAATCTATACATATGATGGATCAAAGACATGGTTAAAAATCTAGTGAGCTTAAGAGACAATCTTCCAACACTCTAGATGCCTGGAAAACAAACTTGTATGGATCTATATAACTCTTTGCCTCACCCTCAAAGATATACACTACCTTTAACATGGAGAGCTTATTGTGAACCTGCTTCAAAAATTCATTCGATAATGTTTCATTGTCTATTATCAGTTCTTCTACTTGTATCAGTTCTTCTACTTGTGTACTTGTTGGGAGATCTCATGCACTCTTAATCTAGTTTTGGTTCTTGTAAGTAATACAATTTCTGATGTACACTAAAAGAACTCTAATAACATTCAATGGTCCAATTCCAAGTTGCATATCTATATGCATATGAGAAACTGGAATGTAGATCCTTTTCATCAATTTATATTTCATTGGGATCATAATTATAGATAGCTGGAGCATCTTTACAAGAGCATCCTCCATCATCATTCAATTTTAAATTTTGGTATCCAATGAAAAATAGAGACATAATTTCATTTATGTTATAGCTATGAAAAAAATATATAAAAGTTGGTCTCTTAATTTTTTCAGATACAGCAAGGTGTAAACTTTTCAAATGTTTGTGAATAATTGGTACAATGAGCAAGAAAAACCATAATGCCTGGAATTAGTGGCCCAAAAGTGATAAATATAATTGCTAGAATCTGCCATCTATTTCCCTCAGTTGATGTTCATGTTATGTTTGCGTGTGTGCACACATGAGAAGAAACAACTTTTCCTAAATGATGCTCTATTTGCACACTTAAGTTTGGAAAAAAACTGTCTCAAAAGAGGAAAAGACAAAAAAAAGACTTGGTCTTCTGCTCCCCATTTCTTCCAAATAGTTGAATTTAAAAGATGGCTTTGTTTTGTGTTCTTGTTATTAATTATCATTTTTTCTTATTTATATCAGTTTTACTTAGCATATGGCCTTTGTTATAAGTAGTCTATAAGTATTAAGATTGTATCTTTATAAGTAGCCTTTCTGATTTATGTTTATAAGAGTTTGCTTCTAAGAATCTGTCTTGATGGTATTGGTTATTGTGCCTCATAGTACATTCTGATTTAATATATTTCTTTATCTGCGAAAACTTAACTAGATGATGATATCTAATCTTTTGCAGGAAGATTTTGAAGAATATGCTGCAAAAGCTAAAACTTTACCTGAAAATACTACTAACGAGAACAAATTGATCCTCTATGGGCTTTACAAGCAAGCAACTGTTGGACCAGTGAATACTAGTATGTGCTCCTTAATATCTTCTTATTCGTGATTTTCATTTTTTGTCAAACAAATTTATGACACTTTTTTCTTTTGTTTCTTTGCAGGCCGACCTGGTATATTCAATATGAGGGACAGAGCCAAGTGGGATGCTTGGAAGGCTGTTGAAGGTTCACAAAATCAACTTGACAAATCTTTTATATATATATATATATATATATATATAAAACTTGTTGGACAAAATTCATTTCTTATTTGATATTGATAAAATTGACAGGGAAGTCAAAGGAGGAGGCCATGAGTGACTACATCACCAAGGTTAAACAGCTTCTCGAAGAGGCCGCAGCTGCTGCTGCCTAAGCCACTTCGCCTGATGCATCAATGAATTGAAACATCTTGCTCTATGTAGTACCATTTAAGCATTTTGAACTTGAATCGTCCACTGGATGTGTTTGTTATTGATTTCTTCTCCTTTGTGTCTTAACAATTGACACTATCTGATATCTAATGCAGTATCTTATCATTTCATTAGTGTTTCATTTAAGTTAAGATGCATGCGGAAGTTAAGTTTTTAGGTCATGAAAGCTAAGCGTGGGCATGTTGAATGTGCATTACCTGCAGCCCTTATATTTAGTGAAGCTACATTGATTCCCAGTAAGACTGTAAATGTTAGGTTTTGTTCATTTTTCTCTTCAGTACTACATGCTAGAGATCTTTTATCTTTGTGAAATTTCTTCCTCATAAAACCTAGCAGATCTTCGATAAAATTTTATAAGAAATTTAATAGTAATGAGTGTAACCTAGAAACTTAGCTGATCTTTAAAAAGGAGGCTTTTTATAGTTGTCTTCCTATAGTCTGATTTTTCAGTCTAACAGTCCTGGTAGAAAAATCCAGTATATTTTATCTGTTTTTCTGCCATGACTTTTGGGCTTCTTTCTACATTCAAATTTGTATAGAATGTGTTTTGCAGAAGGCATGGAGAGTTGTAATTACCAACATTGCTTTTGTTTTTTATCTTTCAGTATGCCATCTGATATTTATTTATTATATTCTCCTAAAAATCTGTGTCAAGTATAGTATTGGCTTTGATCACGGTGGCCTCAGAACTTTGATAGTTTTATCTAATAGACTCGATTGATCCAAAGGAACTTTGTTTTATGTATTTAATTAGGCAAGGCATTCTTTTTTAGAAGAAGAAAGTGATCATTCTGATTTCAACAAACTTGATTTTCTTTTTCCTTCTTTCATTAGATTCTCATTTGCTACCTCCAAATAAAATTCTGTTTCCTTATTTGCAACATAGTCTTTTGCCTTCCTTTTCTGCCATATCAACTGCGGGAATGTAATGATTTTTTGGTTCTCAAATTTATAATATCATCAACTCTCTGTTGAACTCAAGTTTGAATTCATGGCGTACTCTCTGAATGTGGTGGATTATTGTGTCCATGACTTGCATAGAGATTCCTGTAAATGAAGTGGTCTCTGTTGAACTCAAGCTTGAAATGACATGCATTAACTGATCTGGGAAGAAGAGCAAAGAAAGATCTTTTCCGATGCTAATTGGGATAAGTAGTAGATGATAGAAAATTTTGCCATGAAAATATTTTGATGACAGCAGCACAAAATTTTGATAAAGTCATTAAGTCATTGGAATTGGATTCTTGGTTTTGTCTTCATTTATAACCTCTGCCAATGCCTGTGTTTTTTAACTGCAACTTCAAGCATTATGATTTTGTTGCTGCTGCATGGTTGACTGCAGTAGGAATTTGTCTCATACACATGTTGAAAGCATCAAGAACAATTTTAGTCAAACTGTGTTCTTACCTTTTTTTTTTTTTTTTTTGAATCCAAACTGGCATTTTCAAGTATCTTGCTTGAATCCAAACTCATACACATGATGAGCTTAAACTGTGCAATAAAAATAATCTGGCTTGGCTAAGTTCAAATACCAAATACTTGAGAGAGAAAAAACTCAAATATCTTTCTTTTTTTTTTGCTTTATTTTCACATCTGTGACAACTCTTTTGTTGTTCCTTTTTTTTTTATACTTATGTCTCTTAATTCTTTCTAGAAGTAGAGATTGTTGATAAATATGTGTTTTTCAACCCAAATATGAATCATGGTTAAATTAATTATTTGAGTAGATGAATTTTTTGATATATTTTTATGATAAATAATAAAATGAAATTATTGAAGGCTTATGTATATATTATCAAAAAAGATGAGAAAAAAAATAAGTTTTAAAGGTTAAAATCAAATGCCTTATCATATGCAAATCAAAGAATTCTAGTTTTTCAAAAAAAATATTTTTTACAAAGTCAAATTAATCAATTTATGTATTCTTTATGCAGAGCAGTTAATTTTTTATAAATGATAAGAAGGATCATTAAAAGGTTGATTGACACATATTTTATTCTTTTTTGTTTGGTTTTTATTTAGTAGAGACCCTTAAATCGATTATTATTTTAATTTTAAACATTACAAAAAAATAGTATTATTAATATATAATTAAACTTATACATCTTCAAAATAATTAGTTAAAAATTGATTTAAATATTATAAAAATAGTAAACTAAGATTCATTTATATGATAATATTTTTATTTTTAAAATAATATCTTTTATTTAGTATGTCAAAGTTGGATGCGTCTCTCTTTAATGTCGTCATCCGAGGGTCGACCGCTGAGACTGCCACCGAGGCAAACGCCAGTCTTCACTCCCGCAAAGTTCCTCGGAGCGAGGAAGGGAGGAGTTCGCCGGCGATGGAGAAGAATGTGGTGATGATCTGTGCAGCCGTGAGCTTCCTTGGCCTTCTCTCTGCTACGCTCGGCTTCGCTGCTGAGGCGACAAGGATCAGGGTTTGCTATCTCGAATCACTCCCTTCTTTGGCATTCTTCTTTTCTGAGCTCGTTGATATTCTTATCCTTCGTTCCTCGAACTCATGCTAGCTAGTCCTCGACATTTCTTGGTGTATTTGCAGACCGATGAAGGTTTTGGGTTTTCTTCACCTGACCTACCATGTGGAATCGGTTGCTCTGCCGCTCCACTGGAAAGCCATCATCTATCGCGTTAGGGTTTTATAGGGTTTTAAAGACGGGATCTCGTTGATTACGAGGCATCTTTACTGTTTCCTGTGGTAAAGTTCTGATCTTTGAATTCCTGGTTGTCTTTCTTTCTTCGGTAAGGGTGGACTAGAATTACTATTGATTGCTATCAGTTGTCAGGTTTTGTCGGTAAGGTCCGTTGATTTCTCTTGATTCACCTATCATTCGTCCTATAATGAATTCATCATCTTGGAACCGGCTTCAGGGATAATATTTTTTTTCTCTATCGCATTAGGGTGTTTGTAGTGTTTAAAGATTGGATCTTTTTAATTGGCCTTGAGGAAGTCGTGTCAGGTCAAGCTTGCACTTGGTCTAGAACACCTTCATCAAGCCATGGGACTGTTGCAATCTTGGTTAGCGGTTGATGTCTTTACCTTCAATCTCTATTTGCAGGTTTCTGATGTACAAACATCTAACACTAGGTCAATGCATATATCCAAGGAGCCCATCATTAGCTCTGGGTCTTATAGCTGCAGTGGCTCTTATGATAGCTCAGGCCATCATAAGCACCGTAGCTGGGTGTATATGTTGCAAGAAATATCCAAATCCATCCGACACCAACTGGACAATTGGGATGATCGCCTTTGTTGCTTCTTGGTAACTCACGTACTTTATGTTACATGGGTGTATTTACCTATATGACAATCTTATTGAGCCACCCTTTATTATTGGCAATAGAATTTGGACATGGAACTATAAGCAAGCTACTTGTTTCTGTCAATTGATAATCCAGTATTGATTCTTTCTAGTGGTTGTATTTGTTATGCACTTTTTGTTTTGGTCCATCTTTTGCCGTTTTACAAGATGAAACATTGTCGTGCTTTTGGAGAACTTGGGGCCTGATGAGATATTAAGGATCCCTGCTTCAAGTTCTACATGTGTACGAGAAAATATACTAACACCCATCTTTCTGAAGGGTATTGTATACAACTTATGCTCCCTTTTCCAAAGATTCTGTAGTTCAGATTTGCTTCTTGTAAGCAACTGCAAGGATTACCACCTCATCCTTATGGTTATTCATGAATATGACCTTTTTCTCTATATTTCTTGCAGGCACGTGAAATATCTCTATTGTGAACCATAATTGTGCCCTGTGATAAACTTTACCTCCACATTATATTAATAGTTCAAACTCGGCAATCCTTACCCGCAGGCATTAATTGCTCTTGTTTGATGTCTTGATCAATTATTTTATATTAATTACTTCTCAAGTCAATTTAAACAGTAGCTTTTATAACTAATATACTAACCTTACTCAGAACAAAAACAATGGTGAGAATTATTTAGGTTCACTAATTGGACCCTTTCTCATCATTGAGCTGTACAGAGGATGATATCATCAAGTAAATGAAGAACCAACAAGTTCTATATTATTTTCTATCACAGTATTGAAGGGATCAAGAAAAATGTATCAAAGGAAGAAGGCAGGTCATAGTTCATCAATTCACATGGTGAGGAAACATTGGCTTATGGTGATCAGACGTGATGCCAACAACTAAGATTAGACGCTCAAGAGATTGTGGGAGATGATTATCAAGCATTGGAAGTTGGAACAAGACTGATTGTTTGTTCGTGAAAGGAAGATGCAGAAAAAAAGAGCTATGGTTGGCAGCAATGTTGCAAAGATTATATTGGTATCCCTTATTAAATCCTTAGATAAGCATAAAAGTATTCTAATTCGCAATTTGCGTCTAAGCTCATATTGCGTCTAAGCGCAGTTTGCGTCTAAGCGCAGTTTGCGTCTAAGCGCAGATTGCGTCTAAGTGCAGTTTGCGGTTATAAATGGAATCAAAACGTAAACGTAAACTACAAAGAAACTCGTTCGTAAAAGCGCAGAAGACAGTTTGCAGTTATAAATAGAATCAAAACGTAAATGTAAACTGCAATGTAAAGATCGTACGAAAACACCGATTTACGTCTGAATGCAGATTCGGAAAGATCAGAACTTAGAAACTTGTTCGTAAAAGCGCAGAGAGCAGTAGCTATGTAGGAGGTTTGCAGTAATGATAAAGTGCTCAAAATAAACGCAAACCAGAGATTTAGAGTGGTTCGGTCAGTCTTGACCTACTCCACTTTTGGCTTCCTCCACCGACGAGGTCACCGACGTCAACTAGAGGCCTTCCTTCAATAGGCGAAGGCCAACTGCCCTTTTACAGTTTTACTCCTTTTGACGGGCTCAGGAGACAACCCTTACAGAACCTTTCTCTCCTCTCTTTACAACTCAAGACTTGAAGAACAGAAAGAGGAGAACTTTAGGACTTTACACAAATTTGAGCTCTTAGAATCACAGAAAAGATCAAGAATTCGGTGTGTGTCTGTATCTTTTCAGTGCTGAATGGGTGGGGTATTTATAGGCCCCACCCAGTTCAAATTTGGAGCTCAAAACGATCAAATCCCGGAATTCCGGGATCAGGCGGTTGCACCTCCTGACTGGGGCGGTTGCACCGCCTGGCAGAGCTCGAAGACTGAGCCTCTGGGCGGTGCTACCTCTGTCAGGGGCGATTGCACCTCTCTGCCAGAGCTCGAAGACCGAGCTCAGGTGGTTGCACCGCCTGACTGGTGAGGTTGCACCGCCTGGCAAAGCTCGAAACTTGAGCTTTGGCGGTGCTACCTCCTGACAGAGGAGGTTGCACCGCCCAGTCTCGCTCGGAGATTGAGCCCTGGGCGGTTGCACCTCTTGGCTGGGGCGATTGCACTGCCCAGTCTCGCTGGGAGACATAGCCTGGGCGGTGCTACCTCCATGCCTGGGCGGTTGCACCTCCCACAGCAACCTGGGTCCGAATGGGTTGAACCATTCGACCCAATTTGAGTTCTTCAGGGGCCCAATTGCCCCAGGATTAAGCTAATGGGATCACCTCCCATTTCTAACTTAATCAAAGTGCTAACTACGATTATTTCCTAAGACATATTCTGCAGCTTGCTTCGGTGCGTCACTCGCTTCTTCCGACGAGTTTCCGGCGAACTTCCGTCGATCATTCAATGAACCCTCGGTGATGCTCCTGCGGACTTCCGGCAAACTCCTGTACTGCGACGATCCACTTGGCAAGTTCCGACGAGCTCCTTTGGCAAGCTTCTGGACTTCTCGGATTTGTTCCCGCAGAACCTCCGATGACTGTCCGAACTTCCGTCGAGCTCTCGAACTCCCAACGTGATCATTGTCATGACTCCGGTGCAACTCCTGCTGCATGTCTTACTTTCATCGTTGTTAATCCTGCATATGTAAAACAAAACTTCGATCGAGACAATTAATCCTAAGCAATTAACCAAGTTGTCCGGCATGTCATTGGTCCCTCGATGCTTCGTCCAATTCTTCGGCGCATCGTCCTTTCCTGCGGCCTATTGCCCAATCGGCCAGTTGGCTCCGCAACTCCGATATCCTTGGCATAATACCCGCTCTTCTTGGCCCGATGCCTGAGTCCACGGCCCGAAGCCTTCTGTTGATACGTCGACCGATCCACCGGCCCGACGTCCAATCTTCTGACATGTTCCTCCGGCACAACATGATTTTCCTGCTTTAATTGTCTCATCCTGATCGAGGCATCCTGCGTCACTGAAAACGCAGATTAAGTCATAAACATATATCAAGTAGTTTCATCATCAAAATACGAGATTCAACAGGTTGCACCTCTCTGCCAAAGCTCGAAGACCGAGCTCAAGCGGTTGCACCTCCTAACTAGGGCGGTTGCACCGCCTGCCAGAGCTCGAAGACTGAGCTCAAGCGGTGCTACCTCCTGTCAGGGGAGGTTGCACCGCCCAGTCTCGCTCGGAGACTGAGCCCAGGCAGTGCGACCTCCTGGCTAGGGCGGTTTGTTAGGACTCTAGCTAGGAGAGTCCTAATTGAGAGGGACATTCTGTTAGGACTCTAGCTAGGAGAGTCCTAATTGAGAGGGACACTCTATTAGGACTCTAACTAGGAGAGTCCTAATTGAAAGGGACATTCTGTTAGGAGGTTTTTTCTTAGAGAAGAATTAGGAGTTGTAAGGGAATAGGAGTCTTGAGTATGAGTCATATTAGGAGTTGGTTAGAAGTAAGAGTCTTAAGTAGGAGTCCTATTAGGAGTTAGGGTTTAGAAGCCCTATAAATAGCCATGTATTCCTTCTCTTTTCTTAAGCAATAGATGAATCTTTTCTGCAGCCTTTGAGCAGCAACTTGGAGGGAGGAACCCCTATAGAGTTCCAAGGAGGCCGATCCCCTAAAGAGATCAACCCCAAGTTTAGAATCTGAAAGGGTTCTAACACCTGGTATCAGAGCAGCGTTCTTGGCGTCTCGCTGCCCTTCCACAGCCATCCATCAACCCTCCACAACCATCCAAAGCAATTCCCACAATTGCTTAAAAGATCGTCGCCGAATTCCACCATCATCTCCACCACCGCAAATCAACCTTTGATCTCCCCGTGAATTGCAATAGGTTCTGGTTTCCTACCTTACTGCTGCTGCAATTTATTTATCCCTATCCGAAAATCCAAAAAAAAAAAAAAAAATTTCGTTCCTATATTGCTGCAAATTTTCATCGTAAGTTGTTGAAATTTTTCGACGAGAATTCTGCTATCGCAACTTACGCCAATTTTCTTGCTGTTACTGTCGAAATTTTCTTGATGGACATCCTTGCTATCATATAAACTGAGATATTGTTGTCAACTCTCTCCTCAAATCTCTCAAATTTTTTGTGGAGATTTCGTCGAGAAATCGTTGTTTCTTCGACGATAATTCTGCTCTTACAAGACAACACAATTCTGCAGCAAACTTTCACTGATTTCTATCAAACCTATACATGCCTTTAACTCGTCAACAAAAGAGAGATCTTAACATCACAGATTTGGAGTCATATACTATGGCATCTGAGGAGGCAATCAATGCTAAATTTGAAGCCTTTGAGGCACGAATGGAGGATAAGATTCGGACTCTCCTTACCGAATTCAGTTTGGGCCGACCACCAAGCCCGAAGAAATCACATCAAGGAGAGAGCTCTAACCAATCACATCATGCCCAAAGAGATGACTTCCAAGAGAGGGGAGGCTCTATGACCGACCCCAACTATTCGCGCATGAGAGTGGACTTCCCTAGATGGGAAGAAGGAGACCCAATTGGTTGGATCTCGCGCGCTGAGCGATATTTTCGGTACCATAAAACTGCGGATGCATCCATGGTGGAAATTGCAGCTATACATCTTGAAGGGGATGCCATACAATGGTTTGACTGGTTTGAACACACTTATGGAGCCCTTTCATGGCGACAATTCAAAGAAGGACTACTGATCCGCTTCGGACCAACTTATTACGAGAACATTGACGGACAACTAGCAAAGATCCGACAAACCTCCACCATTCAGGAGTACCAAACCAGGTTTGAAACATTATCTAATCAAACTCGTGATTGGTCTGAAAAATAGTTATTGGGGACTTTTATTGAGGGCTTAAAGCCGGAGATCCGGGGAGAAGCTAAGGCGCGACAACCATACACGCTTATGGTAGCCATCTCTTTCTCATGACTTCAAGAGGAGAGATTGAACCATGAAGCCCGGAGGACAAGGATCACTCCACGACCTGCAATACTAAAGCCCTCAGCCCCCCCTACTATCAACTGAGTCCCTGCAACGAAAAGGTTAACAAGAGAAGAACTTCGGGAGCGATCTGCGAAGGGGTTATGTTGGCATTGCGACGAGCCGTGGAGCCGCGAGCATCACTGTAAAAAAGGTAGACTTCTTATGATTGAACCAATAGAAGAAGAGGTCATTGAACATCTAGAAGAGAGCCTTGAACATGAAGAAGAAGATATGGAAGAAGAGCCACAGCCGACCGACTTTACGGTACACGCACTAGTCGGCTATTCAAATCCGCAAACGATGAAAGTTGGAGGCCTTCTCAAACAATAGCCGATCACTGTTCTCATCGACATGGGTAGCACTAATAACTTCCTGAATAGTAAGGTTGCTGCTCGGATGGCACTGCATATTGAAGGTTGCAGCAAGTTCGATGTAAAGGTTGCCGACGGTAGAATCCTAAAGTGCGACCAAAGATGCCCGCAGGTGAAACTATTACTACAAGACCAAGAAATTATCACCGATTTCTTCCTCCTACCAATCGATGACTATGAAGCAGTGCTTGGTATAGAATGGCTGACTACACTAGGTGATGTCTCTTGGAACTTTTCTAAATTAATTATGAAATTCTACTGTAAGGGCAAACAGATCATCCTACGCGAGAAGCGCGGAAGCAACGTTACCACTATTTCGACCCAAAGAATGGAGAAAGTTTTACACATGGTAAATGGTGCCTTTTTGATGCACCACCAGCAGCAACCAGAGGGGAAGAAAATAGAATTTGAAGATCAAAATCTTGCCCAATTGCTTACTGAATTTGCCGACATATTTGTCGAACCGCGCGGTCTTCCTCCTTCTCGGCAACATGACCATCGAATTCCAATCCTTCCGGGCAAGCCACCAGCGAACACCCGACCATACCGATATCCTCACCTCCAGAAAGATAAAATTGAAAAGATCGTAAAGTAGATGCTTGAAACAGGGGTGATTCGACCAAGTTGCAGCCCCTATTCCTCACCGGTGCTACTTGTACGCAAGAAGGATGGAACTTGGCGGATGTGCATCGACTACCGAGCTTTAAATGGCATCACCGTCATGGACAAATACCCAATACCAGTGGTGGATGAACTTCTTGATGAATTGAAAGGAGCTCGAGTCTTCACGAAGTTGGACCTCCGATCCGATTACCACCAAATTCGGGTATGTAACGATGACATTCCAAAAACTGCATTTCGCACACATGATGGCCATTATGAATTCTTGGTAATGCCTTTTGGACTTACTAATGCTCCTTCAACCTTTCAAAGTCTCATGAATGATATATTTCGGAGCTTTCTTTGTAAATTTGTGCTGGTATTTTTCGATGATATTCTCGTTTACAGCCCTTCTCTTGAGACTCACTTTCAGCATTTACGGATTATTTTGACGACTCTTCGGGAGAATACTCCTTTTGTTAAGCAACCAAAGTGTAGCTTTCTCCAGCAAAAAGTAGAGTACCTTGGGCATATAATATCAGAAGAAGGAGTGGCGGTAGACCCAACAAAAATTGAGGCAATGCAAGGCTGGCCGAAACCTACAAACGTGAAATTACTACGGGGGTTCCTTGGACTAACGGGCTACTACTGAAAATTTGTTAAGGACTATGGGAAGATCAATGCACCACTCACTTCTATACTGAAAAAAGATGCTTTCCAATGGTCGGACAAAGCCTCTGCTGCTTTCGACAAACTTAAAGCAGCCATGACAACGACGCTGGTGCTTGCGCTACCAGATTTCAATAGACCCTTCATCATTGAGGCCGACGCATCTGGAGTCGGAATTGGAGCCGTTCTCATGCAAAATGGTCGACCACTCGCATACACTAGCAAGGCATTATCTCCCTCCCATCAAAATATGTCAGTATATGATAAGGAGATGCTTGCCATTGTACACGTAGTAACGAGGTGGAGACCCTACCTGATCGGCCGGCGATTTCAAATTAAAACTGACCATAAAAGCCTAAAGTACTTTTTGGAGCAAAAGATATCATCCCCTGAGCAGCAAAAATGGGTAACCAAACTTCTTGGATTTGATTATGAAATTATTTACAAAAAGGGGAAAGAAAACGTTGTTGTAGATGCACTCTCACGGCTACCTGAACAAGCTAAGGTTTCAACCATCTCCCTTCCTACCACCGGTCTCCTCGAAGACATTAGGGAACAATGGAAGAAGGATCCAGAGATCAGCAAGATCATAAAAAAATTGGAGGAGGATCCAAGTGCAATAGCCCACTACACTTGGGATTCGAGGGATTTACGCTACAAAGGTCGCATTGTGCTTATACCTGACTCCCCTTGCATCGCAATCATCTTGCATGAAATGCACTCTATACCTTCAGCAGGGCACTCTGGATTCCTAAGAACCTACAAAAGAGTGAAGCAAAATTTTTATTGGAGAGGGATGAAAAAAATTATTGCTGAATATGTGGCACAATGTGATGTATGTCAACAGCACAAGGGTGAAACTGTGGCAAATCCAGGGAAGCTACAACCACTACCCATACCAGACTCAGTGTGGATTGACATCTCTATGGACTTCATTGAAGGGCTGCCATCTTCCAAAGGTAAAAGCACGATTCTCGTGGTGGTTGATCGACTTACGAAATATGCTCATTTTTGTGCTGTGAGAAATCCCTACACTGCTGCTAGTATTGCTTAGATTTTCATAGAAAATATTGTTAAACTGCATGGGATGCCAAGGTCCATCGTAAGTGATCGTGACAGGATCTTCACTTGTAAATTTTGGACCGAGTTATTTCAGTTACAAGGCACCAAACTCAAGATGAGCACAGCATATCATCCACAAACTGATGGCCAAATAGAGGTGGTAAATAGGTGCTTAGAGACGTACCTCCGGTGTTTCGCTAGCGACCGACCAAAAGAGTGGGCAAAATGGCTTCCTTGGGCTGAATGGTGGTATAATACTACATATCATTCATCTACAAAATGTGCCCCTTATGAAGCATTGTATGGTCGACCAGCACCTGTGATTCCAAAGTATGTAATTGGCTCGGCCAAGGTAGATCAGGTTGACCAAGAATTGATTGATAGGGACAAACTCTTACAATTGTTAAAAGATAATCTCTCTACCGCTCAAGCCAGAATGAAGCAGCAAGCCGACACACGACGAAGTGAAAGAGAATTTTCAGTGGGAGATTGGGTTTATCTTCGCCTACAACCATACAAGCAACTCTCTATCAACACTCGAGCCTCCATGAAGCTATCCCCACGTTTTTATGGGCCCTATCAGATCACAAAGCGTATTGGAGCCGTGGCATACAGACTTAAATTACCTGAAGATGCCAAAATTCACCCTGTCTTCCACGTATCATGCCTAAAGCTCAAGTTGGGAGAACACGAGTCACCCCAGATCCAACTGCCCAACACAACTGAGGTTGGAGTTATTCAAGCCCAGCCACAGGCCATCCTCGATCGTAGGATCGTGATGCGTCACTGACATCCCTCTACTGAAGTACTAGTGCATTGGAATAATCTACCACTTGAAGACGCCACATGGGAACCATATGAGGAGCTGAAGACCCGGTTCCCTGAGTTCATGGAATCTCAGCCTTGAGGACAAGGCTGATTTGAAGAGGGCGGGTCTGTTAGGACTCTAGCTAGGAGAGTCCTAATTGAGAGAGACATTCTGTTAGGACTCTAGCTAGGAGAGTCCTAATTGAGAGGGACACTCTGTTAGGACTCTAACTAGGAGAGTCCTAATTGAAAGGGACATTCTGTTAGGAGGTTTTTTCTTAGAGAAGAATTAGGAGTTGTAAGGGAATAGGAGTCTTGAGTATGAGTCATATTAGGAGTTGGTTAGAAGTAAGAGTCTTAAGTAGGAGTCCTATTAGGAGTTAGGGTTTAGAAGCCCTATAAATAGCCATGTATTCCTTCTCTTTTCTTAAGCAATAGATGAATCTTTTCTGCAGCCTTTGAGCAGTAACTTGGAGGGAGGAACCCCTATAGAGTTCCAAGGAGGCCGATCCCCTAAAGAGATCAACCCCAAGTTTAGAA
The DNA here is from genome assembly GCF_036884655.1 of Musa acuminata AAA Group. NCBI lineage: Eukaryota > Viridiplantae > Streptophyta > Magnoliopsida > Zingiberales > Musaceae > Musa > Musa acuminata. The sequence goes on along the minus strand of NC_088344.1, from coordinate 22,166,244 downwards.
TCTGAAAGGGTTCTAACATGGTTGCACCGCCTAGTCTCCCTGGGAGACTTAGCCCAGGCGGTGCTACCTCCTGGCTTGGGCGGTTGCACCTCCCACAGCAATCAGGGTCCGAATGGGTAGATCCATTCGGCCCAATTTGGGTTTTTCAGGGGCCCAATTGCCCCAAGATTAAGCTAATGGGATCACCTCCCATTTCCAACTTAATCATTGTGCTAACTATGATAAATCCTAAGATAATTTCTGCAGCTTGCTCCAGTGCGTCAATCGCTTCTTCCGGTGAGTTTCCGGCGAACTTCCGTCGATCATTCGATGAACCCTCGGTGATGCTCCTACAGACTTCCGGCAAACTCCTGGACTTGCGACGATCCACTTGGCGAGTTCCGACGAGCTTCTTTTGGCAAGCTTATGGACTTCTCAGATTTGTTCCCACAGAACCTTCGATGACTGTCCGAACTTCCGTCGAACTCTCGAACTCCCAACATAATCATTGTCTTGACTCCGGCGCAACTCCTGCTGCATGTCTTTCTTCCATCGTAGTTAATCCTGCACACTTAAAATAAAACTTCGATCGAGACAATTAATCCTAAGCAATTAACCAAGTTGTCCAGCATGTCATTGGTCCCTCGACGCTTCGTCCGATTCTTCGGTGCATCGTCCTCTCCTGCAGCCTATTGCCCAATCGGCCAGTTAACTCCGCAACTCCGATATCCTTGGCACAATACCCGCTCTTTTTGGCCCAATGCCCGAGTCCACGGCCCGAAGCCTTCTGTCGATACGTCGATTGATCCACCGGCCCGACGTCCAATCTTCTGACATGTTCCTCCAGCACAACATGATTTTCCTACTTTAATTGTCTCATCCTGATCGAAGCATCCTATGTCACTCAAAACGTAGATTAAATCAGAAACATATATCAAGTAGTTTCATCATCAAAATACGAGATTCAACAATGGCTGCCTTAAGTTTGTCGAAGGAAGCGAAGGCTCTGTCCAACCATTGGAAGACATCTTTTTCCAATAAGGAAGTAAGTGGTGCATTGATCTTTCCATAGTTTTTCATGAACTTGCGGTAGTAACCTGTTAAACCCAAAAAGGCATATAGCAATTTTATGTTTCTCGTGGTCGGCCAGTTTTGCATTGCTCCAATTTTGAAGGGGTCCACTGCCACACCTTCCTCTGATATGATATGCCCAAGATATTCCACCTTCTGTTGAAGAAAGCAAAAATTCGTGGTGGTTATTATGTGTTCAAAAGGTGGTTTTCGGTATGTCTTCTTCACACGCTCGTACTTGATGATACCCAGATCAAATGTCCATCTTTGTGAAGATTTGTGCTCCCTTTCATCTAGCAATTCATCTACTATTGGAATAAGGTATTTGTCCTTGATGGTTATGCCATTGATAGCTCTGTAATCAACACATATTCACCTTGTTCCGTCCTTCTTGCGTACAAGTAGCACCGGTGAAGAGTAGAGGTTGCAACTTGGCCGAATAACTCCTGTTTCAAGCATCTCTTTTACAATCCTTTCTATTTCATCCTTCTAGAGATGTGGATACTGATATAGTTGAGCATTTGCTGAAGATTTGTCTGGAAGAATCGTTATACAATGATCATGCCGACGGGTAAGAGGTAGGTTACGCAGTTCGTCAAATATATTTGAAAATTCAGCAAGCAAAGGAAGTAGATTTGGATCTTCAAATTTTGTTGGCTCTCTCTTAGTTTGCTGCTCAAGTTGTACCAAAAAGCCACTATATGCTTTATGCAAAACCTTCTCTATTTGTTGTGTGCAAATCGTTATTATGTCGGCCCCACGTTTCCTGTGCAATGTCATCTGTTTCTCCTTACTGTAAAATTTCATAATTAGTTTCCTAAAATTCCAAGAAATATCACCTAATGTCATCAACCATTTAATTCTGAGCATGGCCTCATGATTGTTAAGAGGGAGAAGGAAGAAATTTGTAATTATCTCTTGGTCCTGCAGCAATAGTTTCTCCTGCGGGCGCCTACGATCACAATTCAAAATCCGTCCATCGGTGACCTTAACATCAAACCTGCAGTGATTCTCGATAGGTAATGCTATCCAAACAGCAAGCTTACTATGTAGGAAGTTAGTAGTACTGCCCGTGTCGATGAGAACAGTGATCGGTTATTGTTTGAGAAGGCCTCCAACTTTCATCGTTTACGAGTTTGAGTAGTCGGCTAGTGCGTATACTGTAACGTCAGTCGGTTGTGGCTCTTCTTCTGCATCTTCTTTATGTTCAAGGTTCTCTTCTGAATGTTCAATGACCTCTTCTTCTATTGGTTCAATCACAAGAAGTCTCCCTTTCATCGTTTGCGGGTTTAAGTAGCCAGCTAGTGTGTGTACTGTAACGTCGGTCGATTGTGGCTCTTCTTCCGCATCTTCTTCGTTATGTTTAAGGCTCTCTTTTGAATGCTCAATGACCTCTTCTTCTATTGGTTCAATCAAAAGAAGTCTCCCTTTTCTACAGCAATGCTTGTAACTCCAAGGCTCGCCGCAATGCCAGCATAACCGCTTCGCAGATTGCTCCCGAAGCTCTTCTCTTGTCAACCTCTTTGGTGCAGGGACTCGATTGATAGTAGGGGGGGCTAAGGGCTTTAGTATTTCTGGTTGAGGAGCAACTCTAGTCCTCCAAGTTTCATGATTCAATCGCTCCTCTTGATGTCGTGCGAAAGACTCCTATTCCTTTACAACTCCTAATTCTTCTCTAAGAAACATCCTCCTAACCCTAGCCGGCCTCTTCACCTCTTTAATAGGGGTCAGCTTAGGTAGATTTTACATGAATGTCCCTCTCTATTAGGACTCTCCTAGCTAGAGTCCTAACAATCTACTATAGTCATCTACAATGACAAAGGTGTATTTGCTACCTCCTAGGCTTGATGTAGAGATTGTTCTAAACAAGTCCATATGGATCAATTGTAAGGGCCTAGATGTGCTTATTTGATTCTTAGATTTGAAACTACTCTTAATTTGTTTTGCTAATTGACAAGCATCACACACATTATCTTTGATGAACTTGATGTGAGGAATTCCTCGTACAAGTTTTTTGGATGATATTTGAGTGATTAGTTTCATGCTAGCATGACCTAATCTCCTATACCAAAGCCAAGCATCCTTATTCAAAACTGAGAAACATACTTCATTGCAAAGATCATTGATGTTAATGGTGTATACGTTATTCTGTTTTAATGCAATCATAGATGTGTTTTTGTATGGTTTTTCAATGATGCAAGCATTAGATTCGAATTTGACGATATATCCTTTATCACATAATTGACTAATACTCAAGAGGTTATGTTTTAAACCATCAACTAACAAAACATCTTCAATAAAGAAGTTGGATTTGTTACCTATGGTTCCTTTGCCAATGATTTTACCCTTGTTGTCTCCGAAGGTGACATAGCCTTCGTCTATGCTAGTGAGCTTAGAGAATTGAGATGGTTCTCCGGTCATATGCCTTGAGCATCCACTATCAAGGTACCATCTCTTGCTCCTAGCTTGTGATGGTGTATGTCTCTACAAGAAAGGATAATTTTTAGGTACCCATTTACTTTTGGGTGCCTCAAAAACTGATCTACATCGTTTATTATGTTGCATAGAGTTTATCATGGTTCCTTTAGGAACCCAAATTAATTTGTTCGGACTAATTTTCTTGAATGGACAATAATGCGTTTTGTGTCCATGTTTGCAACAAAAGTTACATTTGCTTTGGTGTCGAACATGTAGGATGGGGCCTTTTATGAAGGTGGTTGGATTTTGGTGAGGATTTCTCACAAATCTGATTCCACTTCTTTTGGGAACGTGACCCTTATTTGTAAGGATCATGTTCAAAGACTTGCTACCAACCTCGAATTTCTTCAAGGTATCCTTAAGTAGCAAGTTTTCCTTTTGGATAGTTTCTAGATCATGGCATTTTATACAAGAACCTAAACTATTATGATATTCAGTTTTTAACTTATCGAAATTACAAGCAAGACTATCATGCTCCTTTTTTTGTAATTTGTATTTTCTACTAATAATCTTGCATTCATCAAATAAGTCATGGAAGGCATTTAATAGTTCGTCAAATAATAAATCTTCATCAATTAAATTCGTTACCTCCTCTCAAATGGCCATTAAGGCGTAATGAGCAACTTGCTCGGTGTTGGACTCCTCTTCTTGGGACGCGCTCGAGTCATCCCACATTGCTTTGAGTGCCTTCTTCTTTGATGTTATCTTCTTGGCTTGGGGACAATCACTTTTGTAGTGTCCCGGCTTTTTGCACTTATAGCAAATAACTTAGTCCTTTTTGGGTTCAAGTTTATTTTTTGTGTCATTTTTAAACTTGTTTCTCTTAATGAATTTTTTGAATTTCCTTGTTAGAAGTGCCAAGTCATCATCACAGTCCTCATCACTTGAGTTTTCTCTCAAGTGGTCATCTAAAGTTCTAAGTGTCATATCCTTCCTGTTCTTTGGAAGGATGTCTTCTTGCTCTTTATGAGCCTTGTATGTCATTTCATAGGTCATTAATGACCCGATTAGTTCTTCAAGAGGAAAGTTGTTTAAATCTTTAGCCTCTTGAATAGCAGTGACTTTAGGGTCCCAACTCTTACGAAGGGATCTTAGAATCTTATTTACGAGCTCAAAATCATAAAAACTTTTGCCGAGTCCTTTTAGACCATTGACGACATCCGTGAAACAGGTGTACATGTCGCCAATATTCTCGCTCGGTTTCATTCGGAAAAGTTTGAAAGAGTGTATCAAAAGATTGATTTTTGACTCTTTCACTCTACTTGTGCCTTCGTGAGTCACTTCGAGTATATGTCAAATATCAAACGTTGTTTCACAAACCAAAACACGATTAAACTCATTTTTATCAAGCGCACAAAATAAGGCATTCATAGCCTTTGCATTAAGAGTGAAAGTCTTCTTCTCTAATTCATTCCAATCGATCATTGGAAGAGAAGACTTCGAAAATCCATTTTCGACAAGATTCCAAAGTTCAAAATCCATTGAAATAAGGAAGATCCTCATTCGGGTCTTCCAATAGGTGTAGTCCATCCTATTGAACATGGGTGGACATGTAATAGAATGGCCCTCTTGGTTTCCGACATATGCCATCTCTCTTGGGTTTTTATCCGTTTGAGAGTTAACCCCACTCTGATACCAATTGTTAGGATCAAGAGCACTAAGAGGAGGGGGGGGGGGAGTGAATTAGTGCAGTAGAAAACTTTTGACGATTAAAACTGTGTTCGTACGATAAAAGTGATTTCGATAGAAAACCCGATTCATAAATCACTTTAACTTGTGATCAAGCGAGATGCAGTTAAAGCAAATCTATAAAGGCAGTTTGCAGTTATGATGGAAATTAGAATGTAAGCATAAACTAAAATATGATATTCGTACGATAAAACTGATTTACGTCTAAACACCGATTCAGAAAATACTGAACTTTGAAACACGATCGTAAATGCGCAGTAGGCAGTAAGCTATTGAGGAGGTTTGTAGTAAAGATAATATGCTCAAAGTAAATGCAAACCAGAGAGCATCGCAATTTTAGAGTGGTTCGGTTAATCTTGACCTACATCCACTTCTGGCTTCCTCCACCGACGTCCACTAGAGGCCTTCCTTTAATAGGCGAAGGCCAGCCACCCTTTTACAGTTTCACTCCTTTTGACGGGCTTAGGAGACAACCCTTAGAGAATTTTCTCTCCTCTCTTGAAAGATCAGAACTTGGAAGAAAAGGGAGAGAAGAACTTTTGGCCTTTATAATACTTTTGAGCTCTAAAAATCACATAATAAGATCAGGATTTCGGTGTGTTTTTGTTACCCTTTCATTGTTGAAAGGGTGGGGTATTTATAGGCTCCAACCTAGTTTGAATTCCGAGCTCAAAACTACCAATTCCCAGAATTCTGGGGTCTGACGGTTGCACCATCTGACTAGGGCGGTTGCACCGCCTAGCAGAGCTCGAAGACTGAGCCTTTGGGCGGTGCCACCTCCTGTCAGGGGCAGTTGCACCACCTGCCAGAGCTCGGAGACCGAGCTCAGGCGGTGCCACCGCTTGACTAGGGCGGTTGCACCGCCCAACTAGAGCTCGGAGACCGAGCTCAGGCGGTTCCACCTTTGTCAGAGGCGGTTGCACCGCCCAGCCAAAGCTCGGAGACTGAGCCCTGGGCGGTGCCACCGCCGACCCAGGTGGTGCCACCTTTGGCCAAGAAATCTGGGTCCGAATGGGCTGATCCATTCAACCCAATTTGGGTTTGTCAAGGGCCCAATTGCCCCAAGATTAAGTTAATGGGATCACCTCCCATTTCTAACTTAATCAACATGCTAACTATGACAATTCTTAAGACATTTACTACAGCTTGCTACGGTGCGTCAGTCACTTCTTCCGGCGAACTTCCGGCGAACATCCGATGAACCTCCGGCGATGCTCCGATGAACTTCTGGCAAACTCCTGGACTTGCGACGATCCACTTGGCGAGTTTTGACGAGCTTCTTTTGGCAAGCTCCTGGAATTCTCGGATTTGTTCCCGCAGAACCTCCGACGACCGTCCGGACTTCCGTTGAGCTCTCGAACTCCCAACGTGATCATAGTCTTTGACTCCGGCTCAACTCCTGCTACATGTCTTACTTTCATCATAGTTAATCCTGCACACTTATCTTAATATATGGATTAGATAACAAATGACAATTGACTTCATCATCAAAATCTGAGATACAATAAGATGCGCTTTCACGGCTACCCAAGCTAGCTGAATTTTCGGCCATTTCACTTTCGACTAACAACTTCCCTAAGGATATTAAGAGGGAATGGCAGGAAGATCTAGAGACCAATAAGATCATAAAAAAATTGGAGGAAGCACTAAGCTCCGTGGCTCATTACAATTGGGACTCAAATGAATTATGCTATAAGGGCACTAAATTGAAAAGGAGTACGGTGTATCACCCGCAAACCGATGGTCAGACGGAAGTGGTAAACAAGTGCTTGGAGACAGCCCAAAGCCACCCACCAAATATGACTACCCAAGGAGAACTCCATACCTAGTCTAGTGTCATTGTTGATCGACGGATCGTGACTCGACGACGATGACCCACTACTAAAGTGCTAATACAGTAGGCAAACTTACCAACATAAGGTGCCACTTGGGAGAACTATGATGACTTGAAGATCAAATTTCTAGAATTCATAGATTATCAGCCTCGAGGACAAGGCTAATTTGAAAATGGTGGGTCTATTAGGACTCTAGCTAGGAGAGTCCTAATAGAGAGGGGTATTCATGTAAAATCTACCTAAGCCGACCCCTATTAAAGAGGTGAAGTGGTCTGCTAGGGTTTGGAGGTTATTTCTTAGAGAAGAATTAGGAGTTGTAAAGGAATAGGAGTCTTGAGTAGGAGTCTTAATTGAGTAGAAGTCTTGATTAGGAGTCCTATTAGGAGTCTTGAGTAGGAGTCTTAATTGAGTAGAAGTCTTGAGTAGGAGTCCTATTAGGAGTTAGGGTTCTGAAACCCTATAAATAGTCATGTATTCATCCTCTTTTGATAAGCAATAGATGAATCTTTTCTGCAGCCTTTGAGCAGCAACTTGGAGGGAGGAACCCCTATAGAGTTCCAAGGAGGCCAATCCCCTAAAGATATCAACTCCAAGTTTAGAATTTGCAAGGGTTCTAACAACAACATAAGGAGACATCGACAATCATGAAACCAATCCTAGAGGAATTTCAAGATATTATACCGGAAGAGATTCCACATGGCCTTCCACCTTTGAGAGACATCCAACATCATATTGATCTTATTTCGGTGGCTATTCTACCTAATAAAACAATATACAAAATGAGTCCCAAGGAGCATGAAGAACTTCAAAAGTAAGTTGATGAATTTGTGAAAAAGGGGTTAATTCGGGAGAGCATGAGTCCTTGTGCAGTTCTCGCCTTGTTGGTGCCTAAGAAGGTGTTGAATCTCGTATTTTGATAATAAAACCACTTGATATGTGTTTATGATTTAATATGCATTTTGAGTGATGCAGGATGCTTCAATCAGGATGAGACAATTAAAGCAGAAAAATCATGTTGTGCCGGAGGAACATGTTAGAAGATTGGACGTCGAGCCAGTGGATCGGTCGATGTATCGATAGAAGGCTTTGAGCCATGGATTTGGGCATCGGACCAAGAAGAGCGGGTAATGCGCCAAGGATATCAGAGTTGTGGAGTCAACTGGCCGATTGGGCAATAGGCCGTAAGAGAGGATGATGCGCCGAATAATCGAACGAAGCGTCGAGGGACCAATGACATGCCAGACAACTTGATTAATTGCTTAGGAGTAATTGTCTAGATCGAACTTTTGTTTTACATGTGCAGGATTAACTACGATAGCTTGAAGACATAAAGCAAGCCTACCGGAGTCAAGTTTGATGGGTGTTCGAGAGTCCGAAGATTCGTCGGAGTTGTTGCCGAAAGCAACCGAGAAGAAATCGGGGACTTGTCGGAGTTTTCAAAAGTCCATTGAAGAGATCGTCGAAGGTTTGTGGAGATCACCGAGAAGGCTTGGCTACTCGCTGAACTCGCCACAAGATCGGGAGCCTGTTGGGAATCTGTCGGAAGAAATCCGAGGGTATATCAGAAGTCCGCCGGAAGATCACCGGAAAGCTTACCGGAAGGAGACTCGACGTTTGTCGGTTGAAAACTTACTTACGACTATGTTTTCAGTTGCATAGTTTGCATGTAATTAGGGTTAGGATTAAGGGATAATCTTATATCTTGGTTAGGGGCCAATTGGGCCCGATATTACTTATTTTGGGCCAGATTTGAAACCCATCTAGCGACCCGTAGGATCGGGCGGTGGAACCGCTGGACTGGGCTGTGGCACTGCCCAGAACTCGAGGATCGGGCGTTGGTACCGTCGGACTGGGCGGTGGCACCGCTAGTACACTAACAGGCGGTGGCACCTCCACTAACAGGCAGTGGCACCGCCAGCCTCGGGAACCCAAGAGAATTCAAAATTTATAGTCCAAATTTGAATCCTCTTGGGGCCTATAAATACCCCTCAATTCTCATTAGAGAATAAAATCCTTTGAAAAGTTAGAGATTGAGATAAAGCCTTAGCAAAGTCTTTAGCAAGTCTTGTTTTCAATGCTTGAGTGTTCACCTCCTTTCTTATTGAAAATTTGTAAGAGTGTGAACCACTTGTAAAAGGTTATAAGAGGGGTATTTGTCCTTCCCCTTCAAAGCGATTTGTTAGTGGAAGTTGGGAGCCTCATCGAAGAAGGCTTCGCAAGTGGATGTAGGTCATTTTGACCGAACCACTTTAAATTGGTGTGTTCCTTGAATGTGTGAGTGTTTACCTTTCTTAAACCATTATTTACATAGCAGCAAGCTTTTGGTTTTTATCTTCTTACTTTACTCGAGTTACTTTCACCAAGTCATTCATTGTTGAATCGAAATCTCTACGCATTTATGAAATCGTTTTCAAACTTATGAGTTTTAATCCGCTGCACTAATTCACTCCCCCCCTCTTAGTCCCGCTTCGATCCTAACAATTGGTATCAAAGCCTCATTATTTCTCAATTGGTTTAACACCCAAGAGAAATGGCTCTTTACGGCATTCAAGAGGGGAACTCTCTCATCCGTCCTCCCTTTTTCAATGGGACGGGCTACACTTATTGGAAAACTCTGAATGAGAGTTTTCTTATTTTCTTTGGATTTGAATTTATGACACATAGTCAAAAATGGATTTAAAATATCTTCTCTTCTAATGAACCATTGGAATGATTTGGAGAAGAAGATGTTTTCTCTAAATGCAAAGGCTATAAAGGCCTTATATTGTGCACTTGACAAAAATAAATTTAATTACGTTTTGAATTGTGATTCGGCTTTTGATATTTAGAGAACTCTTGAGGTCACTCATGAAGGCACTAGTTGAGTGAAAGAGTCCAAAATCAATATTCTTGTGCATTCTTACGAATTTTTTCGGATGAAATCAAGTGAGTCCATTGGAGACATTGACACCCATTTCACGGATGTCATCAATGGACTTAAAGCTCTTGGTAAATATTTTTCTAACTTTGAACTAGTAACTAAAATTTTAAGATCCCTTCCAAAGAGTTGGGATCCAAAAGTTACGACCATTTAAGAGGCCAAGGACCTTAAAACATTTCCTCTTGAAGAACTTATTGGGTCTCTAACCTACGAAATAACATGCAATGCATGTGAAGAACTTGAGAACCACCTTCCAAAGGACAGGAAGGATTTGGGATATAGAATATTTGAAGACCACTCGAGCATAAGCTCAAGTGATGGTAAACTTAAACTACAAATGAAACAAAAATTAAAAAGCAAAAAGAATGAAACTACTTGCTTTGAACGCAAGAAAATGAACAAGAATTGGGATGAATCGAGCTCCTCCGAAGATGAGGAGAAAATCAAGAAAGTCGAGGTGGCAAACTACGCCTTAACCACTTTCAATGATGAGGTATTTGAAATCCCCCTAATTTACTTCGAAATTACATAATGCTTTTCATAATGCACTTCTTTTTGTAATTTAGCTTTGGATCATTTTTTTAATTAAATGTTCAAAAATAAAAATGTAAAAATATGATCATGCTCGTAATCTTGAAAATAATAATGAAAATTACATGTTCTATGTTAATGCAATAAAATGTTAGATATAAATCTAATGCTTGTACACCTAGTAAGATTAATCTTATGTACTTGAGAAGCAAGAATGTGTATTTTGATGATTTCCATATTGATTTTCAGTGACGATGCATGAATTTTGAATGGATGGCTTGATGATTTTTTTATGAACCTTGTCTTTAGTTTTCAAACATGATGCATGGTTTTGACATAAGAACAAAATTTGAGCATACTAATATAAAGTCAATCATATAAATTAAAATTAAAGAAGTTTTAGTTATCTATAAGAATCATTCAAAATTATGTTCAATGAAACCAATGCAATAAAGTTGTAATGAAAATATTAAAATTTTGATACCATGATTTGATGATTTTATGTATGAGATTTTAAAAGTTATACATGATGATTTTTTATGTTTTATTGATCTTGATGGTTTTTATGTTGAAACTTATTTTTCGATCTTAAACGATTGACGATATATATATATATATATACATATATATATATATATATACATATATATATATATATATACATATATATATATATATATACATATATATATATATATACATACATATATATATATATATATACATATATATATATATATATATATTTTTTTTTTGGCACAGAAAGGACAAAAGCATGCTTATATGAAACAACTAAATAGATAAAAGTATTTTTCTTGAAAATTCTTGTTTTTATGAATCTCTTTTATCATCTTTTTATGAATCTCTTGAAAATGATTTTGATTTGATGATTTGAATTTGAATGAGCTTTATCTTGATTTTTCAAGATTTATAACTTGAGATTTACTCTATAAAAATCGAGATCTTTTATCCTCAATGTTTTTTTTTAGCATCTACTATCCAAATGAATCATGATTGGTATCATTGCTATATTTCTTCTTATCATGCACTAAAGAGAAAATTTTCCTAAATGAATCGTGATTTTTCGAAAATACAATTCTTATTATGATTCATAATGAATTGAGATATTTTATATGCTTGAATTAATATCTTGCTCTCCTACAAGATTGAATGAATTTTATCTATATTATGATCTCCTAAGATTTTCTTTTGATTATTTAAGAGGAGATTTTTCAAAAGAAAACGTGTCTTTTGGTATTATCTTTTCATGATATGATTTTTATGTAGTTACTTGTATTCATGAAATATTTATTTCATCACCAAAATTCTCTTGATATTTTGAATGTGATGAAATGAAATAATACATGAAATACAAATGAGAAGTTAATGATCATGCATGATAGGATGCAATGAATTTTGACATTTAGATACCATCATTTGAATAGCTATGATCATGTTGCCAAAATGATATATCATGAATGCTTGAATATCATGTATGTTATGCCCATAGTGATGATTGATTTATTTGTATCATGCATGAAAAATGAAAGGTATAGTTTTGAAATTATGCATGTTCGAATTTGAAAATATGATGATGCATAATGATGAAATTGTGTAATGGAAATATTAAACATTTTGAAACCATGTTTTAGTGTCATGCATAATGATCATGCTTAATAAATTTCAAAATTATGCATGATGAATCTTATGATTTACGGATTATTAATTTTTACCATAATAAAAGTGCCTTATTGATCTTTATTGTAATAAATCTCACACTTTCGATTTTAAACATGATACATATTTTTATTTGGCATACATGAAATAAAATCATATGAATTGAAACAACTAAAAAGAGGAAAATATTTTTTTCTTTGAAAAATTATTTTTCTCTATCTTATTGATCTTGATGATTATTATGATAAATCTATGTATATCATTTTGAATCTCTCGAAAGTAATGTTGAGATTTTGATGAATTTGACGATTTGAATTTGAATGAGTTTGTATTCAAATTATGATCTTGATTTGTTGGATTTACTACTTAAGATTCTTTTTTAATCATAATCTCTTCTTTGTACACCTACAATTTTTGTTATTTATAAAAAGAAGAGATTTGATAAAATGAATCATGTCTTTTGTAATTCAAGAGGTCTTATCTTTCATGACATGATGCCATTGGATTTATGGCTTGTATGCCTTGAAATAATTGAAATATTTTATACTATTTTGTTCTTCCCTTATTCTTTCTTGTTTACAATGATAAAATGAAAAAAGTTGTGATCATGCATGGTAGGATGCAATTTGACAAATTAATACCATCATGATATGAAACATTTATGATTTGCAATGATGCATACAATACTTGTGCTTTCTAATTATGATGTGATATATTACATATAATGTAAATCATGATTTAAAATGCTATAAGTTGTTGCTAAAATGATGTATGTTGATTTAATGCTTTGTGTCATGAATGCTATAAATGATGAATGTTTGGTATCATGATCAAAATATTGATAAATAGTTAAAAAGTTTAGTATCATGTATAATATACTCATAATGTTGATTGATTTATTCAATATCGTGCATGAATAAAATATAAAATTTTTAAAAAGGTGTATGTTTTAATTTGAAAATATAATAATGCACGAATAAGATTGATACTTACCTTTGTCATAATTGATGTAAAGGGTCTTCCCTTCTTTTTGACAATGACAAAGGGGGAGATAGTTAGCTTGCACAAGACAAGAGAAGCAAAAAAATTACAAATGTACACATCACAAAAAGGGGCAAAACTTATTAACTTGCTCATCTCAAAAGCAATAAATGCTATCTTGTAATCTCAAGCAAATGTGCTATCTTGCCTATCTCAAGAAGCAAAACTTGTAACTTGCACATTGCAATAGGAAGCAAGAATGATGAGCTTACACAAGAAAGCTATATTGCATTTGCTTTGGAAATTTTTGCTAGCTTGTATGTAGTAAAACTTGCATATCGTAAAAATTGCTAGCTTGTAGTCTAAAGAGAAGCAAACAGTTGCTATCTCAAGATGCTAAACATGCTAAACTTGCACTTTGCAAGGGAAGTAAAATTGCAAGCTCAAATATTGCAAAGGAAGCAAAATTTGATAGCTTGCAACTTACTTATTTTATGAAGCAAAAGTTGCTTTTTGAACATCTTAAAACTACAAGCTTGCATGTTCTAAAATGTTGTAAAATGTTGTAAAGTAGGACATGCTATTTTACTATCTTGCATATCTAAAACTTGATAGTTTGCATATTCTAATGTGATATAGCACTTGCTAAATTTTTGCTAGCCTGCATGATGTAGAATTTGCTAAATTTTCAAGCTTACAAATTGCATGATGATAAAACTTGATATTATCTTTTTCATACTATAAGTTGAATTCATCTCTCAAACACATAGAAAGTGACACTTCTCCTTTTTGCTGATGACAAAGGGGGAGAAGTATGATCATGTTATGCATGATGACGTATTGCAAATATTTATGATGAATATTTGTAATGACTTGAATTTGTCTTGAATTCAAGGTTCTATCAATATGGCATATTGATAGGGGGAGTTTGTTTAAACTTCGGGAGTTAAGGTTAACTTCGTCATCAAGTGGTTGCCATCATCAAAAAGGGGGAGATTGTTGAATCCCATATTTTGATGATGAAACCACTTAATATGTGTTTATGATTTAATCTGCGTTTTGAGTGTGACGCAGGATGCTTCGATCAGGATGAGACAATTAAAGCAGAAAAATCATGTTGTGCCGGAGGAACATGTCAAAAGATTGGACGTCGGGTCGGTGGATCGGTCGACGTATCGACAGAAGGCTTCGGGCCATGGATTCGGGCATCGGGCCAAGAAGAGCAGGTATTGCGCCAAGGATATCGGAGTTACGGAGTCAACTGGCCGAATGGGCAATAGGCCATAAGAGAGGACAATGTGTTGAAGAATCGGACGAAGCATCGAGGGACCAATGACATGCCGGACAACTTGATTAATTGCTTAGGAGTAATTGTCTAGATCGAACTTTTATTTTACATGTGCAGGATTAACTATGATAGCTTGAAGACATTAAGCAAGTCTACCGGAGTCAAGTTCGATGGGTGTTCGAGAGTCCGATGATTCGTCGGGGATGTTGCCGGAACCAACCGAGAAGAAATCGGGGACTTGTCAGAGTTTTCGGAAGTCCGCCAAAGAGATCGTCAGAGGTTCACGGAGATCACCGAGAAGGCTTGGCTATTCGCTGAACTCGCCATAAGATCGGGAGCCTACTGGGAATCCGCCGAGAGAAATCCGAGGGTGTATCGGAAGTCCGTCGGAAGGAGACTCGATGTTTGCCGGTTCAAAACTTGCTTAGGACTATGTTTTCAGTTGTGTAGTTTGCATGTAATTAGGGTTAGGATTAAGGGATAATCCTATATCCTGGTTAGGGGCCAACTGGGCCCGATATTACCTAGTTTGGGCTAGATTTGAAGCCCATCTAGTGACCCTTAGGATCGGGCGGTGGAACCGTCGGACTGGGCGGTGGCACCACCTAGAACCCGAGGATCGGGCAGTGGTACCGTCGGACTGGGTGGTGGCACTGCCCAACACCCGGGAGGTCTAGCGATGGTACCGTTGGACTAGGTCATGGCACCGCCCAGCACCCGAGAGGTCCGACGGTGGCACCACTAATACACTATCAATGTCAGACAATAATAGGTGGTGGCATCGCCAGCATCAGGAACCCAAGAGAATTCAAAATTTGAAGCCCAAATTTGAATCATCTTGGGCCCTATAAATGCCCCTCAATTCTCAGCAGAGAATAAAATCCTTTGAGAAGTTAGAGATTGAGATAAAGCCTTAGCAAAATCTTTAGCAAGTCTTGTTTTCAATTGCTTGAGTGGTCACCTCCTTCTTTCTCATTAAAAATTTGTAAGAGTGTGAACCACTTGTAAAAGGTTGTAAGATGAGTATTTGTCCTTCCCCTTTAAAGTGATTTGCTAGTGGAAGTTGGGAGCCTCATCGAAGAAGGCTTCGCAAGTGGAAGTAGGTCATTTTGACCGAACCACTTTAAATTGGTGTGTTCCTTGAATGTGTGAGTGTTTACCTTTCTTAAACCGTTATTTACATAGCAGCAAGCTTTTGATTTTTATCTTCTCACTTTACTCGAGCTACTTTCACCAAGTCATTCATTGTTGAATCGAAATCTCTACGCATTTACGAAATCATTTTCAAACTTATGGGTTTTAATCTGCTGCACTAATTCACCCCCCCCCCCCTCTTAGTGCCGCTCCGATCCTAACAGAAGGATAGTTCTTGGAGAATGTGTATAAACAGCTACACCATCAACAAAATCACTATGGGCTATCGTTTTCCTATTCCAAGGTTAGATGATTTACTTGATCAATTGTATGGTGTTTTTATTTTCTCTAAAATTGATTTGAGGAATGGCTATCACCAAATAAGAATGAGGCCCAGAGATGAGTGGAAAACAACATTTATAACTAGAGAATGCTTATATGAATGGTTGGTTGTGCCATTTGGGCTATCTAATGCTTCTAGCACTTTCATGAGATTTATGAATCACATAGTTAAGCCATACATTAAAATATTTGTTATAGTTTACTTTGATGATATATTGGTGTATAGCAAGAGCGAAGTGGAGCATATGAATCATTTGAAAGAAATCTTTCTTATTTTGAGGTAGCAAAAGCTTTAATGCTTGTCACGCCCCCCGAATTATCGCATTCAGGAGGTGTGACCCTATCTAAAATCAATAGTATTATAATTCATTGTCAATTCAATCCAAAGGCAACTCAACTAAACATCAACCACAGCACAAATCCATAATCATAGAAATATATACAATTACAAAAAGATAATTATTTACCATGAGTTCTTATCCTTATACAACTTAAACTTATCATTCCATAAACATGAGCGGTCCTTTAAACTTTTACAACACATAAGTATCAACATATCCTTAACATTACATCAGAAGTAAAGTATACTATGCAACAAAAACCTATCAACCAATAAAGATTAGCCCAAAAGTCTTCTAGCCTTTAACTGCTTCAACCCAATTCTAGCTTTTCAATGCGTGACAAGCTACCCTGAAATTTTTATATAGCAACGAGGTGAGTATAAAGAGCTCAGCAAGCGACTAACATATCCATGCCAATAGGAGAAGTTCAAGCAGGCCTAGTATCAAGATAACAAAAGCAGAAATACCAGTGTTCATTTGAAATCATCTCATTTGATATAAAAATCACAAAGGGTTACCTCATTCGAAAATAAGCGTTAGATATAACAATAGGAGAAAGGAAATTGGAGCATTTCATTAGCAAAAGAAGTATTTAGGCATGTATCAAATGGCATATGAAGCATTTGGGTGCATATCAAAGGCGTAAAAGTGTTTGGGAGCATAACAATGACATATGAAACATGTTAAAGTATAACAAGTGAACCAAATAATAAACACAAGCTTGTATGTCATTTTTGATGTAGCATGCATTCCATTTTTATCCAAAGCATAAATATAAACTCATAAGCAAAGCTTTGGATATCATATCAAAAACATAGAGGGCGCTGTGGGACTACATACATAATGTGATTCATCCATTTCAAGATGACCACCAAGCATAAGTCTCCCACGTCAGGGAGCTCCATCCACCCACGTCTGAGTGAAGTCAATGGGGGCCGGCAGAGCATCGCGGGCTCTATACATAACTCCCTTTACCATTTCTGACAAAGGTTCATAATATCCCACAAGACACCAGAGTACAAAAGGATAGTATGAACAATAACATTGGCTCATATCGAAAGCACACGCGGAACAACAGAGATATGCGTGTGCCTTTATCAAACAAGGAAATGCAAACAAAGATTACATAATAAATTTTAGACATACAACAATTTCAAGATGAACAATACAAGAATTTCAAAAGACTAATATAAAGCTCAATTTAAGAAGAATTTAGTAGAAATCAAATTTCTAATAGAATGAAACTTGAATAGGCAAAACTCAACAAAGTTTTTAATTCTGGTGGAATTTGAATGGTACATTTCCTAATTTGTTAGAATGACCAAGCATGCTCCAATTCACTAAAAATAGGTGTCATTAGAAAGCTGTATCAATCTATTTTCAGATAAACTTAGATTTATTTTTATTTTTTATTTTAGTTCCTAACAGGAAGTTACGACGAATAGAGTAACGAAAGGTCAGAATTGATCATCTCTGTTTTACAGAATTGATAGAATCAATTTAAACAGATGTTTCAGAAGGCAAACATACTTCAAATTTTCCAAATTAGATGTCAAAAGAAAGATATATGAAGTTTGCAAAGAATTAAGTTTTGAATAATTCAGAATTTTCACTAGAGAGTTATGAGCAATTTAGTAACAAAATGTCATAATTGATTATCACTATTTTGCAGAATTGATAGAATTAATTTAAACAGATGTTTCAAAAGGCAAACATACTTTAAAATTTCCAAGTTAGGTGTCAAAAGAAAGATATACGAATCTAGTTTCCAAAGAATCAAGTTTTGTATAATTCAGAATTTTCACAAGAGAGTTATGAGCAATTTAGTAATAGAAGGTCAGAAGCTATAGTAACTATTTTACCGAATACATGAGGTCTTCTGATAAGACTCTAAAGTCTTATCGTCGCTCTGATACCAATTAATAAGACCCTACGGTCTTATCGTGAAAGAAAGGGGAGAAAAGGGAATGATAATGATCACTTCGAGGGGATCGACCTCCTTGATCGCTTCGAGGGGATCGGTCCTCCTTGATCACTTCGAGGGGATCGATCTCCTAGGGTTTGTCCACAAAGTGGAATAACATTTCATTGATTGATTGATTCTCAAAAGAAAGGGTTACATCACTATTTATAGAGTTTCACCTAAAGTTCACCAGGACTTGGACTCTTAATAATAAATAAATATTAAATAAACCTCTACCTGACTCTAACTGAACTCAATAAATAATTGAACTAAACAGACTCAATAAACATTATTCAAAGCTCAGAAAAAGGGTCCTAAAAATTCCTCCCTCTTCAAATCAGCCTTATCCTCAAGGCTGAACAACATCAATCTCGAGGAGCTTCTCTTTCAACACTTCAGCCATAGGCTATCTGCAACGGCTTTCTGCAACTCATCATAACCCGTTGATCAAGTAAGTATGGTCTCCACTTTTTGACAGTGTAAGCAATAGGTCGGTCTTTCAGTGTAGTAATCGTTACAAGAAACTCCTGGCCTTTGCTGTTACAAGTTAAAATATGTCCATCAGTGATCTTTACTTTGAATATGTCATAGCCTTCAATGTGGTGGACTAATTGGGCTGTAACTTTCCTGTCCATAAAATTATTAGTGCTACCTGTATCAATCAAAATAGTCACAGGTTGATGCTTCAAAGTTCCTCCAATTTTCATAGTTTGTAGGTTAATGTAGCCAGCCAATGCATGCACTGTATATGTGATGGCTTCAATATCTTCATCAGTTTTCACACCTTCATAATCGGAGTCCAACTCTTTTGCTTCCGGTTCCTCTTCAATTGGCTCAATCATCATAAGTTGCCCTTGTTTACACCGGTGCTCCATACTCTACTTTTCATCATAGTACAAACCCTTTGTTGATCTTTCCTTGAGTTCTTCTTGGGTTAGTCTTCGGGTGTCAAGGCTTTGGTTGGGAATAAATGGGGCGGGTGGCTTACTAATCATCTGGTTGTTGTCACTTCTGTTTCCATGATTTTCCCTGTTGATTTTTTTCTCATGTAGATGTGCGAATGAGATCATAGCTATCATAGTGCGGGGTTGACAAGCCTTAACTTCACACCGAATCTCTGGAATAAGCCCTTCAATAAATGTATCCAAAAGTTATCGTTCCAACCAATCTTTAGCTTGATTTGACAATCTTTCAAACCTACTATGATATTCCAACACTATAGAAGTCTGATAAATTTTGGTGAGCTGTCCATCCACCTTCATGTATGAGTAGATTGTGTCATAATCTTGGGGCCATTTTCCAGTATTTTCATATCTGTGCAACGTAGAACTTGAGCTTCCACCTTGTTGAAATTTACTAAGGCTCCCCAATAAGTCCTTTTTGAAATCATTAAGTATTTCTTGCAACCGGTTCTCAATTCTAATTTCAAATGCTTCCATTTGTGCTTTCACTGAGTTATCGGTGGCCATTTCATAAGACTGCAAATCTATAATCTCAACTCTTGTTTCTAGTGTCAAGACTATGGCATAAATCACTACTCTACTCGGTGCTATTGTTGTGATGCAATCGGTGGTAGCACTATTGGAATAAAGGGTTGCTGCAAGGATGCGAGGATGTAGCTACAGTCATCGCATAGGGGGCAGCGATGCTTGTTACGGTCGCTGCATGGAGGGATCGCTGCTGCTGAGGGCTTGGAGGCAGCGATGGTGGTGCAGTTGGGGCAGCACCAGTAAGGGCTCGTCACTGTGGTGTCTGCAATGGAGGAAGAGTTGCTGCCCTGTGTTTCTGTCACCGCATAAGATGAGAGCGTCGAGGCTGAAAGGCGATGGTTACGACTATTGTGACCTAAGGAAGCAATCGCCGAGCAGCCGGGTTGAGGCTGCGGTGATGGCAACTGACAACTGCAACAGCGGAGGCAAAACAAGAGGGAGGTGGCATTGAAGCGGCCGGGGTTGAGGCTACAGTAGTGGCAACCGACGGCTACGGCAACGATGTAGAGTAAGGGGGTTGTGGCAATGGTGCAGAGCAAGGGGGCTGAGGTGAAGGCCGCGGTGGCTTGCAGCAGCGGTGGTTGCTGACCGGAGCACAGTGACGACGGTGGAGAAGGAGGCAATGAGGGTCGTGGCAGGGAGCAACGGGGCTGTAGCAATAGAGGAAGCTCTATTTCTGCAACTGTTGCAACGAGGGGCTGCGGCAACTGGCGACTGTGGTTGCGACCCAAGGGGGGGTACGGCTAGGGTTGTGGTTGGGAGGCGGGCGACGGTGATCGAGTGGTCGGCGGTGGAGGAATTACCGTGCAGTGGCAGTGGGGAAGAAGGGAAGCAGGGGTGCGACGGCTGAAACAGGGGTGCAGGCTGTCGGGAAGCAGGGACGACAATGGGGGTCGAGCAGCCTGGAAGCAGCGATGGCGATGGAGAAGGAGGAGTCGGTGGTGGAGGCAACCGGCACCTACGGCAGTAGAGGGACCGGCGGCTGCTCTGTTTATATCACACCACAAAAATAGCGACGCCGACGGATCACGTAGCCGAAGCTGTAACCAAGGGAAGGCAGCGATGGTGGTGCGCCTAGGGCAGCGTCATCGACGGTAGAAGCGGCGATGGGTGGTCCGCTGGCTAGGAAACGACGTTGGGGGTCCTTCTCGCTCGAGCGAGATGGGGAAGCAAGGAGGAGAGGTCGCTGGCCGGGGGAGGGCAGCGGCGGCGGTGGTCGATCGGCCAAGAAGCAATGCCGACTATGGAGAAGGAGAGGTTGGTGGCCGGGGGGCAGCAGCAGCGGCTGCTGGCCAAAGAGCAGCGGTGGTGGGTGGGCTAGCCGGAAGCAGGGGAAGCAGGCATGGCTAAGGCTTGGGAAGTAGGGGTGTGGTTGTGGGTGTTTTTTTTTTTTTTTTTTTTGAGAAGATGATAACTGCAGCGAAAACAGTGAAAACACCGAGGATCGCTGCTCTAATACCAAATGATAAGACCCTAAAGTCTTATCATCGCTTTGATACCATTGTCGCAGCCCCCTTTGTCACGCCCCCCCGAATTATCACATTCAGGAGGTGTGACCCTGTCTAAAATCAATAATATTATAATTCATCATCAATTCAATCCAGGATCTAATCTAACAATTTGAGGATACTACGAATCATTCAAAAATCAATATTCACAATTCATAAACCTGTACGTTACATAAATCATAATCCACTTCACTCAAAGATTCACAAAATCTAAAGGCAACTCAACTAAACATCAACCACAACACAAATCCATAATCATAGAAATATATACAATCACAAAAAAGATAATTATTTACCATGAGTTCTTATTCTTATACAACTTAAACTTATTATTCCATAAACATGAGCGGTCCTTTAAACTTTTACAACACATAAGTATCAACAAATTCATTAACATTACGCCAGAAGTAAAGTATACTATACAACAAAAACCTATCATCCAACAAAGATTAGCTCAAAAATCTTCTAGCCTTTCACTACTTTAACCCAATTCTAGCTTTTCAGTGCGTGACAAGCTACCCTGAAAAATTTATATAGCAACGGGGTGAGCATAAAGAGCTCAGCAAGCGTCTAACATATCCATGGCGATAGGAGAAGTTCAAGCAGGCTTAGTATCAAGATACAAAAGTAGAAATACAAGTGTTCATTTGAAGTCATCTCATTTGATATAAAATCATAAAGGTTTACCTCATTCAAAAACATGCATTAGACATAACAATAGGAGAAAGGAAATTGGAGCATTTCACTGGCAAAAGAAGCATTTAGGCATGTATCAAATGACACATGAAGCATTTTGGTGCATATCAAAGGCATAAGAGTGTTTGGGGGCATAATAATGACAAACGAAACATTTCAAAGTATAACAAGTGAACCGAATAATAAACACAAGCTTGTATGTCATTTTTGATGTAAAATGCATTCCATTTTTATCCAAAGCATAATATGAACTCATAAACAAAGCTTTGGATATCATATCAATAAACATAGATGGCGCTGTGGGACCACATACATAATGTGATTCATCCATTTCTGGATGACCACTAAGCATAAGTCTCCCACGTCTGGGAGCTCCATCCACCCACGTCTGAGTGAAGTCAATGGGGCCGACAGAGCAATCGCGGGCTGTAAGCATAACTCCCTTTACCATTTCTAGCAAAGGTTCACAAAATTTCACAAGACACCAGAGTACAAAAGGGTAGTATGAACAATAACATTGGCATATATCAGAAGCACATGCGGAACAACGAAGATATGCATGTGCCTTTATCAAACAAGGTAATACAAACAAATCATTACATAATAAATTTCAGATATATAACAACTTCAGGATGAACAATACAAGAATTTCAAAGGACTAGTATAATGCTCAATTGAAGAAGAATTTAGCAGAAATCAAATTTCCAATAGGATGAAAATTGAATAGGCAAAACCCAACAAAGTTTTCAATTCTGATAGAATTTGAATGGTACATTTCCTGAATTGTTTGAGTGACCAAGCATGCTCCAAATCACTAAAAATAGATGTCATTGGAAATCTGTATCAATTTATTTTCGGATGAACTTAGATTTATAATTTTTTGAGTTCTTAACAGTAAGTTACAATAAATAGAGTAAAGGAAGGTCAGAATTGATCATCCCTGTTTTGCAGACTTGATAGAATCTCAATATAAACAGATGTTTCAGAAGGTAAACATACTTCAAAATTTCTAAATTTATGTCAAAAGAAAGATATGCGAATCTAGTTTCTAAAGAACTAAGTTTTGCTTAATTCAGAATTTTCACTAGAGAGTTATGAGCAATTTAGTAACAGAAGGTCAGAAATTTCAGTCCCTATTTTGCAGAATTTGTAGGGTTAATTGAAATAGAAGTCTTAGGAGGCATTTAAACTCCAAATCATTCAATCTCAGTGTCAAAATAAAGATATTTGAGTCTACTTTCAAATGGATTAGGCTTTGACTAAATCAGAGTTTAGTGCTAAAAGTTCGATCCAAAACAATGTATAGAAGTCAGATTACCGAAAAATTCCAGATTCATGGCTTTGTATCAAAAGGAAAGAAAGCTTTGGTACTAAGCTGAAATATTTTGAATTATGAAGTATTAAAAGGAAATCAGAGATTAGAAATTCTGTAGGAAGAGGTTAGAACACTTGCCTTAGATGAGTTTGATTCCCAAATATAGGGAGTTGATGCAAAAACCTCAAACAAAGTTTCCACTTCTTCTTCTCCTTCTTCTTCTTCTTCTTCTCTTCTTCTTTTCTCCTCAAACTAACGTTGGCTGCAAAGTTTCTTTTTAATGGTGCTTTAAATTACTTAGGTTTGGCTCATGCTAAAATAGTGAGGTGGCAAGCATGCATAGGGGTTTAGGTGTCAACTTTATAATAAATACAAGTGACTCATCCTTATTAATGACACATGTTCTCCATTTTATTTTATTTTATTTTTATTTACTCAATTCTGAATATTCTATAAATCATATCAAAATTTTATTATTTACTCTTAGGTCCTTAGCCATAAAATTTAATATAATATTATTTAATAAAAAAATTATTTAAATAATCCTCATATTTACAAACAAGCATTTACTTTTTTTTTTTTTTAAATGCAGGATGTTACACTCTCCCCTCCTTAAAATAAAATTTAGTCCTCTAAATTTGTCATACCTCTTTCGGCGAAAAGATGAGGATAAACCAGATTTGTAGTCAAGGAATCCCCAACAGCAGTAGTTACGTGTAGCAAATAATCCAGTGGTTTAGGTTGAATGCCCAAGTGACAAGCAAAATATTGTGAAACAAAAGACAAGTTAGAGCCAGGATCAAACAAAACTTTTGCATTTATATTAGAAACATGTAGAATACCTTCAACCACTGATTTAGAGGCTCTAGAATCTTGTTCTGTGATAGCATATACTCTAGCATGGGCTATCGGCTTAGGGAGTAGTGGCTCTTTCTTCTTGTTTAGTGGGCAGTCTCTGACTTTATGATCTAACTTTCCACAGGCAAAACAGGCTCCAGTCACCCGAAAACACTCACTTATTTCATGATTACGTCCACATTTTATGCACGATAGAGTTCTTTGCGATGAAGTTCCTTTCTCAAATCTAGGTACCTTTATCTTCTCGTTACTTCTTTCTGCTTCATTTCCTCTCTTACTTTTACCAACAAACTTATCCTTACTATTCTTGTCCCTGATTTCTTGGATCTCCTCCAAGTCTTTTTTAAGTATGAAAGCTCTTTCTACTACATCAGTGTATACTTGGAGTTTTAAAGCTGATATTCGGCTTCTTATTGCCGGCCTTAATCCTCTTTCAATTCTTCTTACTTTCCTATATTCATCATCAATCATATGTGTGGCAAATCTAGAGAGCTCGGTGAATTTAGACTCATATTTGGCTACTGTCAAATTTCCCTGGATGAGATTCAGGAACTCCAATTCTTTTTGCTCTCTGATACAATCTGGAAAATATTTATCATTGAACTTTTCTGTAAATACCTTCCAAGTGATTGGCTCCTATCGAGCTTCAGAAATCCTCTTCATGGTTCGCCACTAGTGCTCAGCCTCTCCTTCCAATATAAGATGGCAAAAGAAATCTTTCGATCATCAGAACAATTTTGTACATCAAATATATTCTCCGTTTGCATCATCCATTTTTCTACCACCAATGAAATTAGGTCTACCATTCTTTCATTGCACTACTCTGATTTAGTATCTTCGATCAACCCTTTCATCTCCCTTAATTAATCATAAATAAATGAAATAGGAGGACCAAATGTCCTCATCATCCTAAATTCCTAAAATGCATCAAAGAAAATTTCCACCGATCACTATAGTTCACTAGACCTCAATATATTTTGCACGTCAACATATCAAATATTTCAGTGATCCTCAAACCATGCTCTAATACCAACTCTTTCACGCCCCCCCGAATTATCACATTCAGGAGGTGTGACCCTGTCTAAAATCAATAATATTATAATTCATCATCAATTCAATCCAGGATGCAATCTAACAATTTGAGGATACTAAGAATCATTCAAAAATCAATATTCACAATTCATAAACCTGTACGTTACATAAATCATAATCCACTTCACTCAAAGATTCACAAAATCTAAAGGCAACTCAACTAAACATCTACCACAACACAAATCCATAATCAAAGAAATATATACAATCACAAAAAAGATAATTATTTACCATGAGTTCTTATCCTTATACAACTTAAACTTATCATTCCATATACATGAGCGGTCCTTTAAACTTTTACAACACATTCATTAACATTACGCCAGAAGTAAAGTATACTATACAACAAAAACCTATCACCAAATAAAGATTAGCTCAAAAATCTTCTAGCCTTTCACTGCTTTAACCCAATTCTAGATTTTCAGTGCGTGACAAGCTACCCTGAAAAATTTATATAGCAACGGGGTAAGCATAAAGAGCTTAGCAAGCGTCTAACATATCCATGGCGATAGGAGAAGTTTAAGCAGGCTTAGTATCAAGATACAAAAGTAGAAATACAGTGTTCATTTGAAGTCATCTCATTTGATGTAAAATCACAAAGGTTTATCTCATTCAAAAATAGGCATTAGACATAACAATAGGAGAAAGGAAATTGGAGCATTTCATTGGCAAAAGAAGCATTTAGGCATGTATCAAATAACACATGAAGCATTTTGGTGCATATCAAAGGCATAAGAGTGTTTGGGGGCATAATAATGACAAACGAAACATTACAAAGTATAACAAGTGAACCGAATAATAAACACAAGCTTGTATGTCATTTTTGATGTAACATGCATTCCATTTTTATCCAAAGCATAATATGAACTCATAAACAAAGCTTTGGATATCATATCAATAAACATAGATGGCATTATGGGACCATATACATAATGTGATTCATCCATTTCTGGATGACCACCAAGCATAAGTAGCCCACGTTTGGGAGCTCCATCCACCCACGTCTGAGTGAAGTCAATGGGGCCGGTAGAGCAATCGCGGGCTCTAAGCATAACTCCCTTTACCATTTCTGGCAAAAGTTCACAATATCCCACAAGACACCAGAGTACAAAAGGGTAGTATGAACAATAACATTGGCACATATCAGAAGCACATGCGGAACAACAAAGATATGCATGTGCCTTTATCAAACAAGGTAATGCAAACAAAGCATTACATAATAAATTTCAGATATATAACAACTTCAGGATGAACAATACAAGAATTTCAAAGGACTAGTATAATGCTCAATTGAAGAAGAATTTAGCAGAAATCAAATTTCCAATAGGATGAAAATTGAATAGGCAAAACCCAACAAAGTTTTCAATTCTGATAGAATTTAAATGGTACATTTCCTGAACTGTTTGAGTGACCAAGCATGCTCCAAATCACTAAAAATAGATGTCATTGGAAAGCTGTATCAATCTATTTTCGGATAAACTTAGATTTATAATTTTTTGAGTTCCTGACAGGAAGTTACAATAAATAGAGTAAAGGAAGGTCAGAATTGATCATCCCTGTTTTGCAGACTTGATAGAATCAATTTAAACAGATGTTTTAGAAGGCAAACATACTTCAAAATTTCTAAATTTATGTCAAAAGAAAGATATACGAATCTAGTTTCTAAAGAACTAAATTTTGCATAATTCAGAATTTTCTCTAGGTGGTTATGAGCAATTTAGTAACAGAAGGTCAGAAATTTCAGTCCCTATTTTGCAGAATTTGTAGGGTTAATTGAAATAGAACTCTTAGTAGGCATTTAAACTCCAAATCATTCAATCTCAGTGTCAAAATAAAGATATTTGAGTCTACTTTCAAATGGATTAGGCTTTGACTAAATCAGAGTTTAGTTCTAAAAGTTTAATCCAAAACAATGTATAGAAGTCAGATTACCGAAAAATTTCATATTCATGGCTTTGTATCAAAAGGAAATAAAGCTTTGGTACTAAGCTGAAATCTTTTGAATTATGAAGTATTAAAAGGAAAACAGAGATTAGAAATTCTGTAGGAAGAGATTAGAACACTTGCCTTAGATGAGTTTGATTCCCAAAAATAGGGAGTTGATGCAAAAACCTCAAACAAAGTTTCCACTTCTTCTTCTCCTTCTTCTTCTTCTTCTTCTCTTCTTCTTCTTCTCCTCAAACTAACGTTGGCCGCAAAGTTTCTTTTTAATGGTGCTTTAAATTACTTAGGTTTGGCTCATGCTAAAATAATGAGGTGGCAAGCATGCATGGGGGTTTAGGTGTCAACTTTAGAATAAATACAAGTGACTCATCCTTGTTAATGACACATGTCCTCTATTTTATTTTATTTTATTTTTATTTACTCAATTCTGAATATTCTATAAATCATATCAAAATTTTATTATTTACTCTTAGGTCCTTAGCCATAAAATTTAATATAATATTATTTAATAAAAAAAATTTATTTAAATAATCCTCATATTTACAAACAAGCATTTACTAATTTTTTTTTTTTTTTTAGATGCAGGATGTTACACCCTTACTCTGCATCGTTGCCACAGCCGCCGGTTCCACCATTGTAGCCTCAATGTTAAGCCTCGAGCTAGGAGAGTCCTAATTGAGAGGGACATTCTATTAGGACTCTGTTAGGACTCTAGCTAGGAGAGTCCGAATTGAGACTGACATTCTGTTAGGACTCTAGCTAGGAGAGTCTTAATTGAGAGGAACATTCATGTAGGATGTTTTTTCTTAGAGAAGAATTAGGAGTTGTAAGGGAATAGGAGTCTTGAGTAGGAGTCCTATTAGGAGTTGGTTAGAAGTAAGAGTCTTAAGTAGGAGTCCTATTAGGAGTTAGGGTTTAGAAGCCCTATAAATAGCCATATATTCTTTCTCTTTTCTTAAGCAATAGATGAATCTTTTCTGCAGCCTTTAAGCAGCAACTTGGAAGGAGGAACCCCTATAGAGTTCTAAGGAGGCCGATCCCCCAAAGAGATCAACCCCAAGTTTAGAATCTGTAAGGGTTCTAACACCTGGTTTCAGAGCAGCGTTCTTGGCATCTCGCTGCCCTTCCACTACCATCCATTAACCCTCCACAACTGTCCAAAGCAATTTCCATAATTGCTTAAAAGATCGTCGCCAAATTCCGCCATCATATCCACCACTGTGATCCCGTGAATTGCAACAGGTTCTGGTTTCCTACCTTACTGCTGCTGCAATTTAGTTATCCCTATCCAAAAATCCAAAAAAAAAAAATTTTGTTCCTATATTGCTGCATAAACTTTTCGTCACAAAGTTTTCATCTCTACAACGAAAGATACATTGCAGAATTTCAGCCGCATAGCACTGTTTGTTTGATCTTGATACTATATTTTCTCTGTCATATAAACTAAGATATTACTGTCAATTCCCTCCTCAAATCTCTCAAATTTTGGTGGAGATTTCGTCGAGAAACCGCTGTTTCTTCGACGATAATTCTGCTCTTACAAGACAACACAATTCTGCAGCAAACTTTCACTGATTTCTATCAAACCTGTACATGCCTTTAACCCATCAACAAAAGAGAGATCTTAACATCACAGATTTGGAGTCATATACTATGGCATCTGAGGAGACAATCAATGCTAAATTTGAAGTCTTTGAGGCATGAATGGAGGATAAGATTCAGACTCTCCTTATCGAATTCAGTTTGGGCCGACCACCAAGCCCGAAGAAATCACATCAAGGAGAGAGCTCTAACCAATCACATCATGCCCAAAGAGATGACTTCCAAGAGAGGGGAGGCTCTATGACCGACCCCAACTATTCACGCATGAGAGTGGACTTCCCTAAATGGGAAGAAGGAGACCCAATTGGTTGGATCTCGCGCGTGGAGCGATATTTTCGGTACCATAAAACTGCGGATGCATCCATGGTGGAAATTGCAGCTATATATCTTGAAGGGGATGCCATACAATGGTTTGACTGGTTTGAATACACTTATGGAGTCTTTTCATGGCGACAATTCAAAAAAGGACTACTGATCCGCTTCGAACCAACTTATTACGAGAACATTGACGGACAACTAGCAAAGATCCGACAAACCTCCACCATTTAGGAGTACCAAACCAGGTTTGAAAGGTTATCTAATCAAACTCGTGATTGGTCTGAAAAATAGTTATTGGGGACCTTTATTGAGAGCTTAAAGCCGGAGATCCGGGGAAAAGTTAAGGCGCGACAACCATACACGCTTATGGCAGCCATCTCTTTCGCACGACTTCAAGAGGAGCGATTGAACCATGAAGCCCGAAGGACTAGGATCACTCCATGACCTACAATACTAAAGCCCTTAGCCCCCCCTACTATCAACCGAGTCCCTGCACCGAAAAGATTAACAAGAGAAGAACTTCGTGTAATATCCCTCGCTTTTAAAAATTATTAATAAAGAATTATTTATAAATTGGAGGACCTATATGTAAATATAGAAATTTCAAAGACTAAACTGTTAAGTTATAAAAAGAAGTAAATAAAGAAAAACCGAAAATTTCGGTTTTATCCCACCGCCTCCCACGCACTCTCTGTTTCTTCGAGAAACAGAGAGGAGCGGTGGGGCATGAGGAGTGAAGAAAAGAAGAAGAAGAGGGAAAAGAAGAGAGGAGGAAGAAGAGAGGAAGAAGAGGGAGAAGAGAAGAAGAAGAAGAAGAAGAAGAAGAAGAGGAGGTGGCTGCAGCGAGGGCTGCAGCGAGGAGCTGTGGGGCGTGGGGAGAAGAAGAGAGGAAGAAGAGGGAGAAGAGAAGAAGAAGAAGAAGAAGAAGAAGAAGAAGAGAGGAGGATAGCTGCGGCAAGGCTGCAGCGAGGAGGTGTGTGGCTTTGGGGAGGAAAAGGAAAGAGGAGAAGAAGAGAAGGAGAAGAAGAGGGAAAAGAGAGGCAGCTGCAGCAGCCAGGGCTGCAGCACCTCTGTTTCCCGCAGGTGGAAACAGAGGAGAGGATGTGTGGGGCGTTGAGGATGAAAAGGGAAGAAGAAGAAGAAGAAGATAGCTGCGGCAAGGCTGCAGCGAGGAGATGTGTGGCCTTGGGGAGGAAAAGGGAAGAGGGGAAGAGGAGAAGAAGAAGAAGAGGAAGAGAAAGAGGTGTGATACCTCTGTTTCCTGCAGAGGAAACAGAGGAGAGGGTGTGTGTGACGCCGGGGAAGAAGGGGCTGCAGCTGCGGCGATGGCAGCTGCAGCTGGAAGAGAAGAAGAAGAGGAAGATGAGCAGGGGAGGAGGGAGAGGTTGCGGCCGTGGCTGCGGCCGCGACTGCAGCAGTTGCAGCGGGGAGAGAAGAAGAAGAAAGGAAGGAGAAGGAAGAGGAGAAGGGAAAGAAGTAGCTGCGGCTGCGGTTGTGGCAGCTGCAGCTATGGCAGGGAAAGAGGAAGAGAAAAAGGAAAGGAAGAAGAAGAGAAAGGGAAGGAGAGGAAGAAGAGAGGAAGAGGAGAAGGGGCTGCGGCTGCGGCGATGGCAGCTGCAGCTGTGGCAGGGAAAGAGAAAAAGGAAAGGAAGAAGAAGAGAAAGGGAAGGAGAGGAAGAAGAGAGGAAGAGGAGAAGGGGCTGCGGCTGTGGTGATGGCAGCTGCAGCTGTGGCTGGGAAAGAAGAGAAGGAAAGGAAGAAGAAGAGAAAGGGAAGGAGAGGAAGAAGAGAGGAAGAGGAGAAGGGGTGGCAGCTGCGGCAGTGGCAGCTGCAGTTGGAAGAGAAGTAGGAGAGGAAATAGAGTAGCAGAGGAAGTAGAGGCTGTGGTTGTGGTGGCTGCGGCCATGGCTGCGACTGTGACTGCGGCAGTTGCAGCCGGGAAAGGAAGGAAAGGAAAGGGGGAAAAAGGGGCTGCGGACGGGATTACGGCCGCAGCGGCAGCGACTGCGTATGCAGCAGTTATGTCTGCGAGAGAAGGGAAGAAGGAAATAGTGCAGTGGAAGGGGGCTGCGGTTGTGACCGCAGTTGCGGTCGTGGCTGCGATTGTGGCAGCGGCAGCGGCAGCGGCTGTGGCAGCTGCGTTTGGGAAAGAAAAAGAAGGAATGAGAGTAAGAGAGAGCAGGTGACTGTGCCTCGATGTTTGACACGTGATGTAGTTACGAAGAAAGGAAGAAAACGGGAGCACAAAACGAAACAGAGAGAGGACACGGAGGAAAAGTAGAAAGATTGGACTGGCACCTTCCTTGGATATTCAGATCAAAATATTTGAAAGGCAAGTTCCCTGATCGTTTCTCCTATAATTGCTCTGATATGTCTTATTGCAAGTTCCCTAATCGTTTCTCCTATAATTGCTCTAATATTTCTTATTGCAAGTTCCCTGATCGTTTCTCCTATAATGGCTCTGATATGTCTTATTGCAAGTTCCCTGATCGTTTCTCCTATAATTGCTCTGATATGTCTTATTGCAAGTATCCTGATCTTTCCTCACTGTCAATTTTATCTCCACATTTGCTTTGAATTGTTCTAGCCTTGCATTTGATATATCTCCTGTTTAGACGTAACGATTCGAATCTGTGCAACTTCTGAGATTCTGACCTTTTGATTCCGAGCTGCCTATAAGCCTTTGTGGAAACTCTGATTTGTTCAAAACTGATTTCATTGGAACCTAGACTCGTAGACCTTTCCTTGATATATGGATTGAAAGATTTGGAATCTAAACACCTGCCCAGTTATCTATTGAATCTGACATTATGAATTCTGCCAATAGAGATTTTGTTCTACGACTCTTGCTTACCAAATTATTTGTAACTCTCTCTGTTGGACAATTCAATTCATATGAAGTCTGTCTTATCTGAAAGTATTATCCAATGATTATTTCTGAGTAAATTGAAGCACGATTGATAGTTTGAATCATTTGTTCAATGTGCCTTCTGTATTCTGCCAGAAATCGAGCTTTGGTCGATTTCTCATATTCTGGTTTCATTCATTTGGAAATTGATATCCTTTAGCTTTCTTATTCAATTGAGCTTTATATTACTGCTTTGAATTCTTGTATGCTCTTGTCCTAAAAATTATTTGCATTCTTGAAAACTGTTGTGTAACGTTTATGCTATATCGTATTGACTCATATAGGCACATGTATATCCTATTGTTCCGCATTTGCTTTCGATACGTGCCTATTCTAGTTTCATTCCTTTGGACATTGAATTCATCAAATCTTCTTATTGAATTGAGTTATTTGTGATTGCTTGGATTCCATATGTGCCCTTGCTTTCAATTCCTTTCAAATCTGAATATACTTGTGAAAGATTATTGCTTACTTCGGATTGACTCGTAAAGGCACATGTACATTTTGTTGTTCCGCGTGTGCTTCCAATATATGCTACTTATTGTTGAAACTGCCCTTTTGTACTCTGGTGTGTGGGATTGTCTGGACCTTTGCCAGAAATGGTAAAGGGTATGCGCTATTTGCCCACTATGTGGGGTCCCGCTATGAGGGATATTCTGTATGCGCTTGTTGCCCGCTACGTGGGTATGTGATTAGAGCCTGCGATGCTCTGCCGGCCCCTTTTGACTTCACCTAGACGTGGGTGGATGGAGCTCCCAGACGTGGGAGACTTTTGTCAGGTGGTCATTCAGAAATGGATGAATCATATTCTGACTGAGATCCCACTACACCTTCTGTATGTTTGATATGATATCCAGAGCTTTGGTTATGTGTTTCTGTACATGCTTTGGATAAGATTGATATGTTTGCAATGTCAAAGACGACGTTTGAGCTTCTGTACGGTATTTGTTATTGATATGCTCTGAAATGTTTCCTCCACTGTTGATATGTTTCGAAATGTTCCATATGTCGTTGATATGCTCCGGAACATTTCATACGCCATTGATATGCTCCAATTACTCTGTGCTCCATTTGCTATGAACTGATATGTTCTGAAATGTCCTATCTGCCATTGATATGCTCCAATTACTCTGTGCTCCATTTGTTATGAATCAAATATGTTTTGAATGACATGATACTTATGATTTTGTATCTAATGAGATGGTATCCTTGAGAATTCTTGTATTCTGCCTTACATTATGATACCTTACTCGTTTGAAACCGTTCCTTTTGTTCTGAATATGTTTTGTCACTTGCTGAGCCGTTTTTGGCTCACTCCGTTGTTATATAAATCTTTCAGGTCAGCTTGTCACTCTTCGAGATGTTTGATTTGGGCTGAGGCAGTGGATAGCTATTCAGAATTATGGGCAAGTCTTGTCGGTTGTTATGCTATTGTTGTATAAGCATATTTTGTATGTAATGAATTGTTCTGATGAACCGGAATGGATATACTGTGTCAAAGTGTTAGGAGATCTCTCTTATATGGAATTTCGGAATGTTAAGTCTAATTTATGACGATATGAACTTGTGGTGAATAGTTGGAGTTCTGATTGTATAATTTATTTAGCTTGTGGATTTATAAATGTTGTTCATGTTTGTCAAGTTGGCTTAGGTTGCCATAAATGTGAATTGTCGAGTGATGTGATATATGATTATAAACTGCACAGGTTTTATAGATGTGAATTTTGATAGAATGTTTTCAGTGTCCTCAAACGTTAGTTTGGATCCTGGATTGGTCTGTGACGAAAAGTTTAAAAATCATGGATATATTTTGAGGGGGCGTGACAGAGGTGGTATCAGAGCATGGTTTGAGGATTACTGAAATATTTGATATGTTGACGTGTAAAATATATTGAGGTCTAGTGAACTGTAGTGATCGGTGGAAATTTTCTTTGATGTATTTTAGGAATCTAGGATGACGATGACATTTAGTCCTCCTACTTCATCTGATTTTGATTAATTAAGTGGGATGAAAGGGTAATCGGGGATATTGAATCAGAGTGGCGCAGCAGAAGCATGGTGGACCTAATTTCATTGGTGGTAGAAAAATGGATGATGCAAACGGAGAAGATATTTGATGTACAAAATTGTTCTGATAATCGAAAGATTTCTTTTGCTGCCTTATATTGGAAGTAGAGGCTGATCATTAATGAGAACAATGAAAAGAATTTTTGGAGATCAGTGACAAGAATGATAAGGACAAGTTTACCAATAAGAATGTGATTGGAAATGAATCAGAAAGTGATAACAAGAGGGTCGAGACATTTGGATTTGAAAAGGGAAGTCACCACAAAAGACTCAATCATGTGTGAATTGCAAGTTAAATTATGAAACAAGTTTGTGTTGGTGGGTGACTGGAGTCTATTTGTTTGTAGAAAGTTGGATCATAAAACAAAAGACTGCCATTTGAACAATAAGAAAGAGTCACTGCCTCATAAATCATCAGCCCATGTCAGAGTGTATGCTATCACTGAATATGATTCTAAAACTTCTGAATTAGTGATTAAAGGTATTATACATGTTTATGAAAGAATGCAAATATTTGTTTGACCATGGGTCCTATCTACGATTTGATTCGTAACATGTTGCCTATCACTTGGGTATTCAACCTAGACCACTGTATTATGTGATATATGTAAGTACAATCAATGGAGATTCTTTGATAACGAACTTGAATCTGGTCCTCTTGTCTGATTTTTGTTGGAGAACTTGAACTTTTGCTGATTTAGTTCTCCTAGAGATTTGGAGTTATGATATTATACTTGGTATGGATTGACTATCTTCTTATCATACCAGTATGGATTGGTATATAACGAATGATCACTTTTTGCATATTTGATCAACCGATCTTTTATTTTGAGAGTATTGGACATTATTTATCTCCTTGCCTAATGTATCCCAAGATGACTTGTTTGGATTACCTGCAAATGTGATTTTGCTTTTGATTTGGTCCTTGGGACAATCCTAAAATCTAAGCTTCTCTACAAAAAGATATCATTTGAGTAAGCGGCATTAGAAAAACAACTACAAGGATTACTAAATGAGGATTTTATTTGGCTTAATATTTTATCATGAGTTGCTCTGGTGTTAGTTAAAAAGATGGATGGAACATTGAAGCTTTGTATTGATTATGGATAGTTGAATCAGGTGATCATCAAAAACGAGTATTTTCTGAAGTAACGACTTGCTTGATTAATTACAGGGTGCGCAAGTATTTTTAGAAATTGATTGAAGGTCGGGTTACCGTCTATTGAGGATCAAGGAGGAGAATATTTCGGTCACTCGTGGATAATTATGTAATTGTATTGTATTGATGAAACTATTTAAGAGTAGGAGGAGGAAATAAAGATATCATAATCCTCATCTTTTCATCGATTGAGTTATGATCAATTTAGAGGACTAAATTTTCTTTTAAGGGGGGGGAGAGTGTAATATCCCTCGCTTTTAAAAATTATTAATAAAAATTTATTTATAAATTGGAGGACCTATATGTAAATATAGAAATTTCAAAGACTAAATTGTTAAGTTATAAAAAGAAGTAAATAAAGAAAAATCGAAAATTTCGGTTTTATCCCACCGCCTCCCACGCACTCTCTGTTTCTTCGAGAAACAGAGAGGAGCGGTGGGGCATGAGGAGTGAAGAAAAGAAGAAGAAGAGGGAAAAGAAGAGAGGAGGAAGAAGAGAGGAAGAAGAGGGAGAAGAGAAGAAGAAGAAGAAGAAGAAGAAGAGGAGGTGGCTGCAGCGAGGGCTGCAGCGAGGAGCTGTGGGGCGTGGGGAGAAGAAGAGAGGAAGAAGAGGGAGAAGAGAAGAAGAAGAAGAAGAAGAAGAAGAAGAAGAAGAAGAAGAAGAAGAGAGGAGGATAGCTGCGGCAAGGCTGCAGCGAGGAGGTGTGTGGCTTTGGGGAGGAAAAGGGAAGAGGAGAAGAAGAGAAGGAGAAGAAGAGGGAAAAGAGAGGCAGCTGCAGCAGCCAGGGCTGCAGCACCTCTGTTTCCCGCAGGTGGAAACAGAGGAGAGGATGTGTGGGGCGTTGAGGATGAAAAGGGAAGAAGAAGAAGAAGAAGAAGAAGAAGATAGCTGCGGCAAGGCTGCAGCGACGAGATGTGTGGCCTTGGGGAGGAAAAGGGAAGAGGGGAAGAGGAGAAGAAGAAGAAGAGGAAGAGAAAGAGGTGTGATACCTCTGTTTCCTGCAGAGGAAACAGAGGAGAGGGTGTGTGTGACGCCGGGGAAGAAGGGGCTGCAGCTGCGGCGATGGCAGCTGCAGCTGGAAGAGAAGAAGAAGAGGAAGATGAGCAGGGGAGGAGGGAGAGGTTGCGGCCGTGGATGCGGCCGCGACTGCAGCAGTTGCAGCGGGGAGAGAAGAAGAAGAAAGGAAGGAGAAGGAAGAGGAGAAGGGAAAGAAGTAGCTGCGGCTGCGGTTGTGGCAGCTGCAGCTATGGCAGGGAAAGAGGAAGAGAAAAAGGAAAGGAAGAAGAAGAGAAAGGGAAGGAGAGGAAGAAGAGAGGAAGAGGAGAAGGGGCTGCGGCTGCGGCGATGGCAGCTGCAGCTGTGACAGGGAAAGAGAAAAAGGAAAGGAAGAAGAAGAGAAAGGGAAGGAGAGGAAGAAGAGAGGAAGAGGAGAAGGGGCTGCGGCTGCGGTGATGGCAGCTGCAGCTGTGGCTGGGAAAGAAGAGAAGGAAAGGAAGAAGAAGAGAAAGGGAAGGAGAGGAAGAAGAGAGGAAGAGGAGAAGGGGTGGCAGCTGCGGCAGTGGCAGCTGCAGTTGGAAGAGAAGTAGGAGAGGAAATAGAGTAGCAGAGGAAGTAGAGGCTGCGGTTGTGGTGGCTGCGGCCATGGCTGCGACTGTGACGGCGGCAGTTGCAGCCGGGAAAGGAAGGAAAGGAAAGGGGGAAAAAGGGGCTGCGGACGGGATTGCGGCCGCAGCGGCAGCGACTGCGTATGCAGCAGTTATGTCTGCGAGAGAAGGGGAGAAGGAAATAGTGCAGTGGAAGGGGGCTGCGGTTGTGACCGCAGTTGCGGTCGTGGCTGCGATTGTGGCAGCGGCAGCGGCAGCGGTTGTGGCAGCTGCGTTTGGGAAAGAAAAAGAAGGAATGAGAGTAAGAGAGAGCAGGTGACTGTGCCTCGATGTTCGACACGTGATATAGTTACGAAGAAAGGAAGAAAACGAGAGCACAAAACGAAACAGAGAGAGGACACGGAGGAAAAGTAGAAAGATTGGACTGGCACCTTCCTTGGATATTCAGATCAAAATATTTGAAAGGCAAGTTCCCTGATCGTTTCTCCTATAATTGCTCTGATATGTCTTATTGCAAGTTCCCTGATCGTTTCTCCTATAATTGCTCTGATATTTCTTATTGCAAGTTCTTTGATCGTTTCTCCTATAATTACTCTTAATATTTCTTATTGCAAGTTCCCTGATCGTTTCTCCTATAATGGCTCTGATATGTCTTATTGCAAGTTCCCTGATCGTTTCTCCTATAATTGCTCTGATATGTCTTATTGCAAGTATCCTGATCTTTCCTCACTGTCAATTTTATCTCCACATTTGCTTTGAATATGAGGAACTTTGAATTGTTCTAGCCTTGCATTTGATATATCTCCTGTTAGACGTAACGATTCGAATCTGTGCAACTTCTGAGATTCTGACCTTTTGATTCCGAGCTGCCTATAAGCCTTTATGGAAACTCTGATTTGTTCAAAATTGATTTCATTGGAACCTAGACTCGTAGACCTTTCCTTGATATATGGATTGAAAGATTTGGAATCTAAACACTTGCCCAGTTATCTGTTGAATCTGACATTATGAATTCTGCCAATAGAGATTTTGTTCTACGACTCTTGCTTACCAAATTATTTGTAACTCTCTCTGTTGGACAGTTCAATTCATATGAAGTCTGTCTTATCTGAAAGTATTATCCAATGATTATTTCTGAGTAAATTGGAGCACGATTGATAGTTTGAATCATTTGTTCAATGTGCCTTCTGTATTCTACCAGAAATCGAGCTTTGGTCGATTTCTCATATTCTTGTTTCATTCCTTTGGAAATTGATATCCTTTAGCTTTCTTATTCAATTGAGCTTTATATTATTGCTTTGAATTCTTGTATGCTCTTGTCCTAAAAATTATTTGCATTCTTGAAAACTGTTGTGTAACGTTTATGCTATATCATATTAACTCATATAGGCACATGTATATCCTATTGTTCCGCATTTGCTTTCGATATGTGCCTATTCCAGTTTCATTCCTTTGGACATTGAATTCATCAAATCTTCTTATTGAATTGAGTTATTTGTGATTGCTTGGATTCCATATGTGCCCTTGCTTTCAATTCCTTTCAAATCTGAATATACTTGTGAAAGATTATTGCTTACTTCGGATTGACTCGTAAAGGCACATGTACGTTTTGTTGTTCCGCGTGTACTTCCAATATATGCTACTTATTGTTGAAACTGCCCTTTTATACTCTGGTGTGTGGGATTGTCTGGACCTTTGCCAGAAATGGTAAAGGGTATGCGCTATTTGCCCGCTATGTGGGGTCCCGCTATGAAGGATATTCTGTATGCGCTTGTTGCCCGCTACGTGGGTATGTGATTAGAGCCTGCGATGCTCTGCCGGCCCCTTTTGACTTCACCTAGACGTGGGTGGATGGAGCTCCCAGACGTGGGAGACTTTTGTCAGGTGGTCATTCAGAAATGGATGAATCATATTCTGACTGAGATCCCACTACACCTTCTGTATGTTTGATATGATATCCAGAGCTTTGGTTATGTGTTTCTGTACATGCTTTGGATAAGATTGATATGTTTGCAACGTCAAAGACGACGTTTGAGCTTCTGTACGGTATTTGTTATTGATATGCTCTGAAATGTTTCCTCCACTGTTGATATGTTTCGAAATGTTCCATATGTCGTTGATATGCTCCGGAACATTTCATACGCCATTGATATGCTCCAATTACTCTGTGCTCCATTTGCTATGAACTGATATGTTCTGAAATGTCCTATCTGCCATTGATATGCTCCAATTACTCTGTGCTCCATTTGTTATGAATCAAATATGTTTTGAATGACATGATACTTATGATTTTGTATCTAATGAGATGGTATCCTTGAGAATTCTTGTATTCTGCCTTACATTATGATACCTTACTCGTTTGAAACCGTTCCTTTTGTTCTGAATATGTTTTGTCACTTGCTGAGCCGTTTTTGGCTCACTCCGTTGTTATATAAATCTTTCAGGTCAGCTTGTCACTCTTCGAGATGTTTGATTTGGGCTGAGGCAGTGGATAGCTATTCAGAATTATGGGCAAGTCTTGTCGGTTGTTATGCTATTGTTGTATAAGCATATTTTGTATGTAATGAATTGTTCTGATGAACCGGAATGGATATACTGTGTCAAAGTGTTAGGAGATCTCTCTTATATGGAATTTCGGAATGTTAAGTCTAATTTATGACGATATGAACTTGTGGTGAATAGTTGGAGTTCTGATTGTATAATTTATTTAGCTTGTGGATTTATAAATGTTGTTCATGTTTGTCAAGTTGGCTTAGGTTGCCATAAATGTGAATTGTCGAGTGATGTGATATATGATTATAAACTGCACAGGTTTTATAGATGTGAATTTTGATAGAATGTTTTCAGTGTCCTCAAACGTTAGTTTGGATCCTGGATTGGTCTGTGACGAAAATTTTAAAAATCATGGATATTTTGAGGGGCGTGACACTTCGGGAGCGATCTGCGAAGGGGTTATGTTGGCATTGCGACGAGCCGTGGAGTCGCGAGCATCGCTGTAAAAAAGGTAGACTTCTTATGATTGAACCAATAGAAGAAGATGTCATTGAACATCTAGAAGAGATCCTTGAACATGAAGAAGAAGATATGGAAGAAGAGCCACAGTTGACTGACATTACGGTACACGCACTAGCCAGCTACTCAAATCCGCAAACGATGAAAGTTGGAGGCCTTCTCAAACAATAGCCGATGACTGTTCTCATCGACACGGGTAGCACTAATAACTTCCTGAATAGTAAGGTTGCTGCTCGGATGAAACTGCATATTGAAGGTTGCAGCAAGTTCGATGTAAAGGTTGCCGACGGCAGAATCTTAAAGTGCGACTAAAGATACCCGCAGGTGAAACTATTACTGCAAGACCAAGAAATTATCACCGATTTCTTCCTCCTACCAATTGATGACTATGAGGTAGTACTTGGTATAGAATGGCTGACTACACTAGGTGATGTCTCTTGGAACTTTTCTAAATTAATTATGAAATTCTACTGTAAGGGCAAATAGATCATCCTACGCGGGAAGCGCAGAAGCAACGTTACCACTGTTTCGACCCAACGAATGGAGAAAGTTTTGCACAAGGTAAATGGTGGCTTTTTGATGCATCTCCAGCCACAACTAGAAGAGAAGAAAATAGAAATTGAAGATCAAAATCTTGCCCAATTGCTTACTGAATTTGCCGATATATTTGTTGAACCGCGCGGTCTTCCTCCTTGTCGGCAACATGACCATCGAATTCCAATCCTTCCGGGCAAGCCACCAGCGAACACTCGATCGTACCGATATCCTCACCTTCAGAAAGATGAAATTGGAAAGATCGTAAAGGATATGCTTGAAACAGGGGTGATTCGGTCAAGTTGTAGCCCCTATTCCTCACCGGTGCTACTTGTACGCAAGAAGAACGAAACTTGGCGGATGTGCATCGACTACCGAGCTTTAAATGGCATCACCGTCAAGGACAAGTACCTAATACCAGTGGTGGATGAACTTCTTGATGAATTGAAAGGAGCTCCAGTCTTCACGAAGTTGGACCTACGATCCGGTTACCACCAAATTCGGGTATGTGACGATGACATTCCAAAAACTGCATTTCGCACACATGATGGTCATTATGAATTCTTGGTAATGCCTTTTGGACTCATTAATGCTCCTTCAACCTTTCAAAGTCTCATGAATGATATATTTCGGAGCTTTCTCGTAAATTTGTGCTGGTATTTTTCATGATATTCTCGTTTACAGCCCTTCTCTTGAGACTCACTTTCATCATTTACGGATTGTTTTGACGATCCTTCGGGGGAATACTCTTTTTGTTAAGCAACCAAAGTGTAGCTTTCTCCAACAAAAAGTAGAGTACCATGGGCATATAATATCATAAGAAGGAGCGGCGGTAGACCCAACAAAAATTGAGGCAATGCAAGGCTGGCCGAAACCTACAAACGTGAAATTACTACGGGGGTTCCTTGGACTAACGGGCTACTACCGAAAATTTGTTAAGGACTATGGGAAGATCAGTGCACCACTCAATTCTTTACTGAAAAAAGATGCTTTCCAATGGTCGGACAAAGCCTCTGCTGCCTTCGACAAACTTAAAGCAGCCATGACAACGACGCCGGTGCTTGCGCTACTAGATTTCAATAGACCCTTCATCATTGAGGCCGACACATCTGGAGTCGGAATTGGAGCCGTTCTCATACAAAATGGTCGACCACCCGCATACACTAGCAAGGCATTATCTCCCTCCCATCAAAACATGTCAGTATATGATAAGGAGATGCTTGCCATTGTACACGCAGTAACGAGGTGGCGACCCTACCTGATCGGTCGGCGATTTCAAATTAAAACTGACCATAAAAGCCTCAAGTACTTTTTGGAGCAAACGATATCATCCCCTGAGCAGCAAAAATGGGTAACCAAACTTTTTGGATTTGATTATGAAATTATTTACAAAAAGGGGAAAGAAAAAGTTGTTGCAGATGCACTCTCACGGCTACCTGAACAAGCTAAGGTTTCAGCCATCTCCCTTCCTACCACCGGTCTCCTCGAGGACATTAGGGAAGAATGGAAGAAGGATCCAGAGATCAGCAACATCATAAAAAAATTGGAGGAGGATCCAAGTGCAATAGCCCACTACACTTGGGATTCGAGGGATCTACGCTATAAAGGTCGCATTGTGCTTATACCTGACTCCCCTTGCATCGCAATCATCTTGCATGAAATGCACTCCATACCTTCAGTAGGGCACTCTGGATTCCTAAGAACCTACAAAAGAGTGAAGCAAAATTTTTATTAGAGAGGGATGAAAAAAATTATTGCTGAATATGTGGCACAATGTGATGTATGTCAACAGCACAAGGGTGAAACTGTGGCAAATCCAGGGAAGCTACAACCACTACCCATATCAGACTCAGTGTAGACTGACATCTCCATGGACTTCATTGAAGGGCTGCCATCTTCCAAAGGTAAAAGCACGATTCTCTTGGTGGTTGATCGACTTACGAAATATGCTCATTTTTGTGCTGTGAGAAATCCCTACACTACTGCTAGTATTGCCCAGATTTTCATAGAAAATTTTGTTAAACTACATGGGATGCCAAGGTCCATCGTAAGTGATCGTGACAGGATCTTCACTAGTAAATTTTGGACCGAGTTATTTCAGTTACAAGGCACCAAACTCAAGATGAGCATAGCGTATCATCCACAAACTGACGGCCAAACAAAGGTGGTAAATAGGTGCTTAGAGACGTACCTCCGGTGTTTCGCTAGCGACCGACCAAAAGAGTGGGCGAAATGGCTTCCCTGGGCCGAATGGTGGAATAATACTACATATCATTCATCTACAAAATGTGCCCCTTATGAAGCATTGTATGGTCGATCAACCCCTATGATTCCAAAGTATGTAATTGGCTCGGCCAAGGTAGATCAGGTTGACCAAGAATTGATTGATAGGGACAAACTCTTACAACTATTAAAAGATAATCTCTCTACCGCTCAAGCCAGAATGAAGTAGTAAGCCGACACACGACGAAGTGAAAGAGAATTTTTAGTGGGAGATTGGGTTTATCTTCACCTACAACCATACAAGCAACTCTCTATCAACACTCGAGCCTCCATGAAGCTATCCCCACGTTTTTATGGGCCCTATCAGGTCACAGAGCGTATTAGAGCCGTGGTGTACAGACTTTAATTACCTGAGGATGCCAAAATTCACCCTGTCTTCCACGTATCATGCCTAAAGCCGAAGTTGGGAGAACACGAGTCACCCCAGATCCAACTGCCCAACACAACTGAGGATGGAGTTATTCAAGCCCAACCACATGTCATCCTCGATCGCAGGATCGTGATGCATCGCCGATATCCCTCTACTGAAGTGCTAGTGCATTAGAATAATCTACCACTTGAAGACGCCACATGGGAACCATATAAGGAGCTGAAGACCCGGTTCCCTGAGTTCATGGAATCTCAGCCTTGAGGACAAGGCTGATTTGAAGAGGGTGGGTCTGTTAGGACTTTAGCTAGGAGAGTCCTAATTGAGAGGGACATTCTGTTAGAACCCTGTTAGGACTCTAGCTAGGAGAGTCCTAATTGAGAGGGACATTCATGTAGGAGGTTTTTTCTTAGAGAAGAATTAGGAGTTGTAAGGGAATAGGAGTCTTGAGTAGGAGTCCTATTAGGAGTTGGTTAGAAGTAAGAGTCTTAAGTAGGAGTCCTATTAGGAGTTAGGGTTTAGAAGCTCTATAAATAGCCATGTATTCCTTCTCTTTTCTTAAGCAAAAGATGAATCTTTTCTGTAGCCTTTGAGCAGCAACTTGAAGGGAGGAACCCCTATAGAGTTCCAAGAAGGCCGATCCCCTAAAGAGATCAACCCCAAGTTTAGAATCTGTAAGGATTCTAACACTCAACCCCAACCGCTTCAACGCCACCTCGAAGCGATCAAGGAGGCTGATCCCCTCGAAGCGATCATTATCATTCCTTTTCTCCCCTTTCTTCCACGATAAGACCTTAAGGTCTTATCATTTGGTATCAGAGCGACGATAAAACTTTAGGATATTATCATTTGGTATCAGAGCCTTACCATTTCATCCCCATTTCTATCATTTCTTTCATTTCTTTTAGGATAAGACTAGGGTCTTATCAATTGGTATCAGAGCCTTACCATTTCATCCCCTTTTCTATCATTTCTTTCATTTCTTTTAGGATAAGACTTTAGGGTCTTATCATTTGGTATCAGAGCCTTACCATTTCATCCCCTTTTCTATCATTTCTTTTATTTCTTTTAGGATAAGACTTTAGGGTCTTATTCTACTTGACTCTAACTGAACTTAATAACTGGACTCTTAATAATAAATAAATATTAAATAAACCTCTACCTGACTCTAACTGAACTTAATAAACAACTAAACTAAACAGACTCAATAAACATTATTCAAAGCTCAAAAAAAGGGTCCTAATATCTTCTCATTCATATGTTTGGAAAGGTAAATTTACTCCAAATCTTTCAATTTTTTATATCAAATGAAAGCTCTATAAGTCTCCTTTCATATGAAAGAGGTTTTTCCTCAATCCGAATTTGGTGCAAAAAGTTATGGCCACATTTGATATATAAATGGCATAGATGTCTAAATCTAAAAAATTTCAGATTCAACATTTGATATATAAATGGCATAGATGTCTTACATGCAGCCACAATCTTCCAATTTTCTCAAAAACAAGGTGAAAACAAGGATCAAAATTTATCTTTAGGATGGGTTAGAATACTTGCCTTAAAAAGTTTTGATTTCCAAATGTGGGAGAATTGATGCAAAGCCTTAAGCCAAGATAAAACTTATTCTTCTTCAATTCTTTCTCTTTCTCTTCTCCTTCAATTCCTTCTCCTCTTCTCAAGTTACGTTAGCTGCATAGTTTCCCTTAATTGTGCCTTAAATTACTTAGGTTTGGCTCATGCTAAAATAGTGAGGTGGCAAGCATGGATGAAGGTTTAGGTGTCATCTTTAGAATAAATACAAGTGGCTCATCCTTGCTAATGCCACGAGTCCTCCATTTTATT
This sequence comes from Musa acuminata AAA Group, assembly GCF_036884655.1. Lineage (NCBI taxonomy): Eukaryota > Viridiplantae > Streptophyta > Magnoliopsida > Zingiberales > Musaceae > Musa > Musa acuminata. Next base: position 22,121,419 of record NC_088344.1, on the reverse strand, counting down.
TTATTTTATTTTATTTTTTTCTTAGTATGAATCTTTCATAAATCACCTTCAATTAATGAGATTCACATTTTGGTCCCTCACAATACTTTCAATATATATAAAAAAATATTTAGTGCTAAAGAATTATTAAAAAATCCTCATATTTACAAATAAGTCCTTATAAATTTTCAAAAAATGAGGGATGTTATAATGCTAATCTAAAAAAGTGTGATTTCTTTACATCTAATGTTGTGTTTTTGGGGTATGTTATTTCAAAAGAAGGAATCATGATGGATCAAAGTAAGATAGAAGCTATTCTCAATTGGCCAACACCTACTTCGTTGCATGATGTGAGGAGTTTTCATGGCTTAACTTCTTTTTACAGAAGATTCATCAAGGGTTTCAGCTCTATTGTCACTCCAATTACCAAATGTCTGAAATGTGATAAATTTAAATAGACAAGTAAGGCTAATGATGCTTTTGAGCTTTTAAAAAGAAAGGTGACCGAAGCTCCTATCTTAGTTCTATACCAAGAAGGAAATATTCTACGTATGATAAAGAGTTCTATGTCATTTATCGAGCTTTATTTCATTGGAGTTAGTATCTTCTTGCCAAGTCATTTGTGCTATATTCAGATCATGAGATATTAAAGTTCATTAATCACCAGCATAAGCTAAATAAGAGGCATGCAGTTTGGGTGGAGTTCTTGCAATCTTATAACTTTACAATTAAGCACAAATATGGTGTTCAAAATATAGTTGCTGATGTATTGAGCAGAAAGCATTCTTTATTATCAGCAATGGAAGTCAAAGTGGTTGGATTTGATACGTTCAAAGATTTATATAAGAATGATATAGATTTCGACTTAATATGGCAGAATTGTAAATCAGGTTCCTTTCAACAATTTTCTATCTTTGATAGTTTTCTTTTTCGAGCTAATGCCTTGAGTGTTCCATCTTGTTCTTTGAGACAAGTAATTCTAGCTGAAGCTCGTGGTGGTGTTTTGGGAGGACATTTCGGTATGGACAAGACTCTAGCTCTTATTCAATCAAATTTCTATTGGCCTATGATATTCAAAGATGTGGAGAGATATGTGAAGCAATGCCGAGTGTGTCATTTAGCAAAAACAAGAAGTCAAAATTTGGGATTGTATACTCCATTGTTTGTGCCAAATGCTCCATGGAAAGATATGAGTCTTGATTTCATTTTGGGACTGCCAAGAACTCAAAGGAACAAGGATTCTATCATGGTTGTTATTGACAGATTTTTAAAAATGTCTCATTTTGTTCCCTACAATAAATTGAATGATGCATCTTATATTGCTGATTTGTATTTTAAGGAGATTGTTAAATTGCATGGTATTCTAAGAACTATGATGTTTGATCGAGATTCAAAATTTCTTAGTCATTTTTAGAGAACTCTTTGGAGGAAGCTAGGTACTTCTTTGAATTTCAGCAGCTCGCATCATCCATAAACCGATGGGCAAACTAAAGTAATGAATAGAAGCTTTAGAAATTTGCTTAGAAGTTATGTTAGAAAGAATATTAAGCAGTGGGATCTCATTTTTACATAAATTGAGTTTGCCTATAATCGTTCTATGCATCATTATATTGGTAAGAGTCCTTTTGAGGTTGTTTATAATGCTAATCCTGTTGGTCCTTTGTGTTAGGAACGAGTCGGCAATAAGAGGGGGGGGTGAATTAGTGCAGCGAAGAAAAGCGTTGATTCCAAAAATATTTTGTTTCGATTAAATCCATTTCGGAAAGAAATTGAACTTGAAAGCTTTTATAAGAGTACAAAGAGAAGATTAAGGAAGTTGAGCAGTGAGAGTAAAGAAGGGTAGATTGTAGTAAATGTAAATTGCAAGAAATAAATGCAAACTAAGTTATAGTGGTTCGGTCGTCGTGACCTAGATCCATTCCATCGATTCCTCTTTCGTCGAGGCAACCGGTATCCACTAAGGATCTTCCTTTAATAGGTGAAGATCAACCTCCTTCTTATAACTCTATTCTCCGTTTGTAAGCTTAGGAGAGAATCTTTATACCCCCTTTTTACAATGCTTCCCTCATACTCTCCCTTAGAATGGTCTCTAAACTTTAGGAGGATGGACTCTATACTTTACAAGGGTTTTCAACTCTAGAAACATAGAGTTTTTGTTCACTACTCAATGTAGGAATAGTTAGGGTATTTATAGACCCCAAATGGTTTCAAAAATGGAGCCAAAACTCAAATCCCCTAAAATTTCAGGGTACAAGCGGTACCATCGCCTGCACTAGGCGGTACCACCGCCTGACATAGTCTCAAAGACTGTGCTACGATGGATTCACTTGTTTGGTCACTGTTTGGGCCTTTCTCTTGGCCCAATATAGCTTAAACTTGGGCCCATCTGTCCCCTAATTGGGTTGGCCCAATTCTAATCTCAATTATGTGCTAACTACGAATTTTAAGACATTTACTAAGCTAAATAAGTCTGTAAGTCTAGGTTTCTTTCCGGTGAGCTTTCGATAATCTTCCGATGAACTTTCGATGATCTCTCAGCAATGTTCCAACAGACTACCGGCAAGCTCCTAAACTTCACAACGATCTTCTTGGTGAGTTCCGATGAGCTTCTTCGGCAAACTCCTGGAATTCTTGGTTAATTCCGGTAGAACTTCCGATGAACTCTCGAACTCCCAACGAAATCGTGTCCTTGACTCCGAAACTTCATTTTACTTTATGCCTTGCTATCGTAGTTAATCCTGCACACATAAAAACCTATTTCGATCTAGATAATTATTATAAAGCTTAAATCATGTTGTCCGGCATGTCATTGGTTCCTCGACACTTCGTCTGATTCTTCGGCGTATCATCCTCTCTTGTGGCCTATTGCCCAATTGGCCAGTTGACCTCTGCAACTTCGATTTCCTTAGCATAATTTCTGCTCTTCTTGGCCTGATGCTCGAACCCATAGACCGAAGCCTTCTATCGATATGTCGATCGATCCTTCGGCTCGACATCCAATCTTCTGACATATTTTTTTTCAGTCCAACATGATTATTCCTACTTCAATTGTCTCTTTCTAATTGAAGCTATCTGCATCACTCAAAATGCATATCAAATCATAACCATTATCAATTGGTTTCATCATCAAAATTCGAGATTCAACAATCTTCTCCTTTTTTACGATGACAACCAATTGATGATGGAGTTAACTTTAACTCCCCTTATCAATATACAATATTGATAGAACTCTTGAATTCAAAAATCCAAGCAAAAATTATACATAACATCATCACACTTCTCCCCCTTTGTCATCAACAAAAAGGAGAAGTGTATCATCCAAGCAACAAGTTTTAGAGATATGCAAGTTTTACAACATTCATGCTAGCAATAATTTTTCATCACTTTACAACATGCAAGCTAGTAAATTTTATATTATTTTAGAGCATGCATAATCACCAAATCATCATAAATTTTAAAGATGTGAAAGATTACAAATTTTGCAAGTTTGTCTTTGAGATTTGCAAAATAGCACTTCTTACTTCTCTTTTGAGATGAGCAAGCTAGCAAGTTTACTTCTTTTGCAATGTGTAAGTTTTCAAACTTTGCATCTTGAGCTAGCAATTTTTCTCCCCCTTTATCATTGTCAAAAAGAAGGAAAAATACAATGTTATAATTCTTTTCCCTTTACATCAATTTTCAAATCATGAAAAAGTTAGAGTATCAATCCCCCCCTTTTTTTTAATATGGTTGTGTATCATTATGGTTTCAAATTAAAACATACAAAATTTAAAAACCTTTCATTTCATTCTTACTTTATGTATGACACCAAAAATAAATCAATCATCACTATGATCATATCATACATGATATGAAGACATTAAAATCATTAAGCATTTATCACTTCATGAGTGTTGGTACCAAACATTCAACTTCAAATAATCAAGATCATCAAAATCACTTACAAGAGATTCAAAATGAAATAAATAAATTTATCGATCTCTTGAAATGCTAGTGATTTATTTTCTCCCCTTTAATCATTGTAAATAAGAATGAAGAAGAGGGGAATAATGCATAACAAAACTCAAGTCATAAATTATCAAAATGTCAAGTAGCATATCATGGTTAATTTGAATACATCCTTTTTAGTGAATACCAAGAAGAATCATAGTATAAAAAATCTTGATTCATAGAAAAATCTCATGTATCGAATATCGAAAAATCAAGATGATGATCTAAAAAATATATAAGAAGAATTTATGCATTTGGGAGCTCTAACATGTTTAAGTTTATCATTCAAACTAGCGAATTTGGTTCTCTTGAGATGTTAGCTATTTTCTTTCCCCCTTTTGTCATTGTAAACAAGAAAGAAGAAGGGAAGAACATAATGGTGTAAATATTCAAATCATCATATGGAAGATATCAAGAAAATTTTGATGATGAGATATACTTCATGAATACAAGAAATTATACAAAGAAAAATCATATCATGAAAGATGATATCATGTGAGTACCAAAAGACATGATTCATTTTAACAAATATCCTCTTAAATAATTAAAATATCTTCTTTGTACCAACTATTAGGAACGAGTCGGTACTAAGAGGGGGGGGAGTGAATTAGTGCAGCGTATAAAAACGTCGGTTTTGTAAATTTCTTCTTTCGTCTAAAATCGATCTCGGAAAGTGTTTAATTTTAAAGCATATAGAAGAGTATAGTGGATGTAAAGCAAGTAAAGAAGGGTAGTTTGTAGTAAATATAAATTACAAAAAGTAAATGCAAACTGAGTTATAGTAGTTCGGTCGTCGTGACCTACATCAACTCCACTAATTCCTCTTCCATCGAGGCCACCGACATCTACTAACGATCTTCTTTTAATAGGCAAAGATCAACCTCCTTCTTACAACTCTATTCTCTTTTTGCAGGCTTAAGAGAGAACCTTTACACCCCCTTTTTACAAAGCTTCCCTCACACTCTCCCTTAAAATGGTCTCTAAACTTTAGGAGGAGAGACTCTATACTTTATAAGGGTTTTCAACTCTAGAAACATAGAGTTTTTGTTCACTTTTCTTACTTCTCCATGTAGGAATAGCTAGGATATTTATAGGCCACAAATGGCTTCAAAAATAGAGCCAAAATTTAAATCCCCGAAATTTCAAGGTACGGGCGGTACCACCACCTGTAGTCTGACACTAGGCAATACCATCACCCAGTTTGGTAGTACCACTGCCTAGAAGACTCTATCTAGGTGGTACCACTGCCTAGACTGGCAGTACCACCGCCTGACATAGTCTCGGAGATTGTGCTACAACGGTTTCACCTATTTGATCACTGTTTGGGCCTTTCTCTTGGCCCAACACAGCCCAAACTCTGGCCCAAATATCCCCTAATTGGGTTGGCCCAATTATAATCCTAATTATATGCTAACTATGAATTTTAAGACATTTACTAAGCCAAACAAAGTTTGTAAGTCTAGGTTTCTTCCAGTGATCTTCCGGCGAACTTCCGACGATCTCTTGGCAATGTTCTAGCGGACTCCCGGCAAGCTCTTGGACTTCATGACGATCTTCTTAGAGAGTTCCAATGAGCTTCTTTGGTAAGCTCTAGGACTTCTTGGTCAATTTCAGCAGAACTTCCTATGAACGTCTGGACTTTCGATGAACTCTCGAACTCCCAACGAAATCACGTTCTTGACTCCGGGACTTCATTTTGCTTTATGCCTTGCTATCATAGTTAATCATACACACATAAAAACACACTTCGAGCTAGACAATTATTACTAAACATAAATTATTAGAATCAAGAGCGGCACTAAGAGGGGGGGTGAATTAGTGTAGCGGAAAGCTTTCCTGATTTCAGAAAAATGTTTGTTTCGATTAAACCTGATTCTGACGAAAATGGTTTGGATTCAATCCATTTCGGAGAGATTATAAACTTGAAAGCTTTCGTAAAAGTGCAAGAGAGGATTAAGGAGATTTGCAATAATGTAAATTACACAAATGAAAAGAAAATCAGAATTTAGAGTGGTTCGATCAATGTGACCTACATCCACTTTCGGATTCCTCCTCCAACAAGGTCTCCAACATCTACTAAAGGCCTTCCTTCAATAGGTGAAGGCAACCACATTTTACAGCTCTTTCTCCTTTTGCTGGGTTTAGGAGACAATCCTTACAAGTCTCACTCCTATTTCTTGGATGGTTACAAGGCTAAGAGATGAAGGAGGAGAACTCTTTTCTTTTACAATAATTTAAGACTCAAGAACTCAAGATTATGCCAATAGCTTTTATGCCTTTTCATGCAGGAAAGGGTGGGGTATTTATAGACCACAATGGCTTTCAAAAATGGAGCCAAAAAGTATCTCATCTTGGATTTCTGGGGTACTGGCGGTACCACCGCCATTATTGGGCGGTACCATCGCTTGACACCTGACATTGGGCGGTACTACCACTCAGTCTGAGCGGTACCACCGCTTGACAAAACTCGAAGGCCGAGCTCTAGCAGTACCACTGCCTGACATTGGCGATACCACCGCTAGCAGCATTAACTACCATCGGTACCACCACCCAATCTGGGTAGTACCACTGCCCAGACCACCTAGGGTGCGCTTTCCAAGCTGTGCCACCATCGGCCAAGAATTCAGCATCCTAGTTGGGCCTTCAATCTAGCCCAAACTAGCCCAATTCTAAGCATAGTTGGCCCCTAACAGAGTTGATGGGATTACCTCCCAAATCAACTCTAATTATCATTCTAACTATGATTAAGGCAAGCATGGTCCAATACATCGATTATTCACTCGGCGATCCTTCAGTGAACTTTTCGGTGTGTCTTCCGGCAATCTTCCGGCGAACTCCTGACCAACTCTTGACTAGTCTTCCGACGTGCTTCCGGCGATCTCCCGACAAGCTTTTGGTGAGTCTTCCAACGTGTTTCTGGTGATCTCATGATGAACTCTCGGCGAGCTCCCGGTATATTGTCCGAGTATTCGACTCCGGCCCATCATTTGCTTTACGCCTTACTGCTATCGTAGTTAATCCTGCACACTTATCTCAACACAAGGATTAAATCAAATAATTTATCAATTAATTTTATCATCAAAATATGAGATTCAACAATCTCCCCCATTTTTATGATGACAACCAATTGGTGATGGAGTTAATCTTTGTTAGAATCAAGAGCACTAAGAGGGGGGGGTGAATTAGTGCAGCGGAAATCTTTCAGCGATTAAAAACGAAAGCTGCGTTTGTTTGATAGAAACTATTTTGATGCAAAAGCCGATTCTAAGATTACTTATGATTGAGTACAGTTTACGTCTAAACACAGTTTGCGTCTAAGCGCAGTTTACGCAGTTTGCGTCTAAATGCAGTTTGTGTCTAAATGCAGTTTGCGTCTAAATGCAGATTGTGACTAAGCGCAGTTTGCATCTAAGTGCAGATTGCGTCTTAGGCTCAGATTGCGTCTAAGCGCAGTTTGCGCAGTTTGCGTCTAAGCGCAGATTGCGTCGAAGCTCAGATTGCGTCTAAGCGCAGTTTGCGTTTAAGCGCAGTTTGCGTCTTAAGCGCAGATTGCGTCTAAGCGCAGTTTGCGTCTAAACACAGTTTTACGTCAAAACGTAGATTCGGAAAAATTTGAACTTAGATACTCGTTCGTAAAACCGCAGAAGTCAGTTTGCAGTTATAAATGGAATGTAAACGTAAACTGAAGAGAAACCCGTTCGTAAAAGCGCAGAAATCAGTTTGCAGTTATAAACAGAATCAAGACGTAAACGTAAACTGCAAAGAAACTCGTTCGTAAAAGTGCAGAAATCAGTTTGCAGTTATAAACAGAATCAAGACGTAAACGTAAACTGCAAAGAAACTCGTTCGTAAAAGCGTAGAAGACAGTTTGCAGTTATAAATAGAATCGAAACGTAAGTGTAAACCGCAATGTAGAGATCGTACGAAAACACCGATTTACGTCTGAATGCAGATTCGGAAAGAACAGAACTTAGAAATTTGTTCGTAAAAGCGCAGAGAGCAGTAGCTATGTAGGAGGTTTGCAGTAATGATAAAGTGCTCAAAATGAAAGCAAACCAGAGATTTAGAGTGGTTCGGTCAGTCTTGACCTACTCCACTTTTGGCTTCCTCCACCGACGAGGTCACCGACGTCAACTAGAGGCCTTCCTTCAATAGGCGAAGGCCAACTACCCTTTTACAGTTTCACTCCTTTTGACGGGCTCAGGAGACAACCCTTACAGAACCTTTCTCTCCTCTCTTTACAACTCAAGACTTGATGAACAGAAAGAGGAGAACTTTTGGACTTGACACAAATTTGAGCTCTTAGAATCACAGAAAAGATCAAGAATTCGGTGTAGTTCTGTATCTTTTCAGTGCTGAATGGGTGGGGTATTTTTAGGCCCCAACCCAGTTCAAATTTGGAGCTCAAAACGATCAAATCCCAGAATTCCGAGATCAGGCGGTTGCACCTCCTGACTGGAGAGGTTGCACCGCCTAGTAGAGCTCGAAGACTGAGCCTCTGGGCGGTGCCACCTCTGTCAGGGGCGGTTGCACCTCTCTGCCAGAGCTCGAAGACCGAGCTCAGGCGGTTGCACCTCCTGACTGGGGAGGTTGCACTGCCTGGCAGAGCTCGAAACTTGAGCTCTGGCGGTGCTACCTCCTGACAGAGGAGGTTGCACCGCCCAGTCTCGCTCGGAGACTGAGCCCTGGGCGGTTGCACCTCTTGGCTGGGGCGGTTGCACCGCCTAGTCTCGCTGGGAGACATAGCCTGGGCGGTGCTACCTCCCTGCTTGGGCGGTTGCACCTCCCACAGCAACCTGGGTCCGAATGGGTTGAACCATTTGACCCAATTTGAGTTCTTCAGGGGCCCAATTGCTCCAAGATTAAGCTAATGGGATCACCTTCCATTTCTAACTTAATCAAAGTGCTAACTACGATTATTTCCTAAGACATATTCTGCAGCTTGCTTCGGTGCGTCACTCGCTTCTTCCGGTGAGTTTCCGACGAACTTCCGTCGATCATCCGATGAACCCTCGGTGATTCTCCTGCGGACTTCCGGCAAACTCGTGGACTGCGACAATCCACTTGGCAAGTTCCGACGAGCTCCTTTGGCAAGCTTCTGGACTTCTCGGATTTGATCCCGCAGAACCTCCGACGACTGTCCGAACTTCCGTCGAGCTCTCGAACTCCCAACGTGATCATTGTCATGACTCCCGCGCAACTCCTGCTGCATGTCTTACTTTCATCGTAGTTAATCCTGCACACTTATCTCAACACACTGATTAGTCAAACAATTGTCAATTGACTTCATCATCAAAATCCGAGATTCAACAATCTCCCCCTTTTTTATGATGACAATCAATTGATAATGGAGTTAACCTTAACTCCCCCTGTCAATATGCCATACTTCTTGAATTTAAAAACTTTATAAATTCAAGAGACATATTCCCATTATGATTTGTATCATAATGTATCTTTTTGAAGATGATGTCAAGGCTTGACATACATTTTCAAATTTAACAAGTTTGAATGATTGTAATTGTAGCAATTCATCATATTGTAAGATATTCGACATGTAAAGCTGTGAAACAAGATTTTGATATCATTACATGATGTACACATTTCAAATATTTTAGCAAGTGTAGCATTGCATCACATGGTAAGATATCAGTTCGTACGATGCAAATTTTTGTTTGATATCTTGATACAAGGCATATGGCAATCATATATTTCTTGGTGATGCAAGTATGGCCTAATCATAGCATCAGTGATAGCAACCATATCATAAACCATATCAGCATCAGTGATCATCTCATCATTAGTGATAGCAAACATATCAATTCATATATTAGCAAACATATCAATTCATATATTTCTCCCCCTTTGTCATCAACAAAAAGCATGGTAGCATTCTTAAAAAGCATGGTAGATGTCATTCCAGCAGGTTATCAAGCACATAAAGGAAGGCTTGACATGCATTGAATATTTCTTCTCCTTGTTATGTTATAGTTCTTTGCTTGAAGGAGAAAACTCAATTTTCAAAGGTTTTCATAAGAGTGTACAGGAAAATCCTATTTTTAGCATTCAAACCGAAAATAAGATGAACTTTTCAATGCATTCGGATATGAGTAAGCTACTTATTTCCAAAAACATTTGTCACATAATTTTCAACATGTTATTTGATCAAGTGATACCAAGGCATGTAATAGTAATCAATAACGTCCGAAAAATAATTTTAACTAGTTTAAGTATTCGGACACATCAACATTCCTAATTCTCTTCTTATGAAATCAAATTGTTCTTCACTTAGAGGTTTCGTAAAGATATCAGCTAGTTGATGTTTCGTATCAATGAATTCTATGATTACATCATGATTCGTAATATGATCTCGTATAAAGTGATGTCTGATGTCAATATGTTTTGTTCTTGAGTGTTGTATAGGGTTTTTTGTTAGGCATATTGCACTTGTGTTATCACATTTAATGGGAATATTTTGAAGATGAACTTTATAATCTTCTAAGGTATTTTTCATCCAAACAACTTGTGCACAGCATGCACTTGCTGCAATATATTCAGCTTCGGTTGTTGATAGTGCAACCGAGTTTTGTTTCTTAGATGACTAGGAAACAAGGGCATGTCCTAAGAATTGACATGTACCTGATGTGCTTTTTCTATCTAGTCTATAGCCAGCGAAGTCCGCATTAACATAAGCAATTAACTCAAGCTTCTCTGATTTTAGATACCATAATCCTAGATTTGTGGTACCATTAAGATATCTGAGTATTCTTTTAACTGCTTTGAGATGAGATATCTTAGGGTTTGATTGAAATCTAGCACAAAGTCCTACACTGAACATTATGTCTGGTCTTGTTGTAGTGAGGTAAAGTAAACTTCCTATCATACCCCTGTAGGTTTTTTGATCGAAGCTTTCTCCACTTTCATCAATTTCTAACTTAGTGGAAGTGCTCATAGGAGTGTTAATAGCTTTTGAGTTATTCATATTAAACTTCTTTAGTAAACTCATAGCATATTTAGTTTGACTAATAAAGATGTCATTGCTTAGTTGTTTGATTTGTAGACCTAAGAAGAATGTTAACTCTCCCATTAGACTCATTTCGAATTCAAGACTCATAGTTTTGGCAAAGGATTCACAAAGAGATTCATTCGTAGAGCCAAAGATAATATCATCAACATAAATTTGAACAATGAGAAAATTATTTTCAAAGTTCTTGATAAATAATGTAGTATCAACCTTGCCTTTTATGAAATTATTTTCAATAAGAAAAGAACTAAGTCTCTTATACCAAGCCCTTGGAGTTTGTTTTAAATCATAGAGAGCTTTAGTTAATCTAAACACATGATTAGGGAGACTATTATTTTCAAATCCAGGAGGTTGTTCAACATAGACTTCTTCGGAAATAAATCCATTAAGAAAAGCGCTTTTAACATCCATTTGAAATAATTTAAAATCATTACTACTAGCATAGGCAAGGAGCATTCTTATGGCTTCCAATCGAGCCACAGGAGCGAAGGTTTCTTCATAATCGATACCTTCTTCTTGGTTGAAAACTTTGGCCGCTAATCTAGCCTTGTTTCTAACCACGATACCATTTTCATCTTGCTTGTTTTTAAAGACCCATTTAGTACCAATTACTAAATGGTCATTTGGCCTAGGAACAAGCGTCCACACCTCATTTCTCTCAAATTGATTCAATTCATCTTGCATTGCGATAATCCATGAATCATCTTTCATGGCTTCATCAACACATTTGGGTTCAATTTGAGAGAGAAAGGCGGCGTTGGCACAAAAATTTTTAAAAGAAGATCGTGTTTGAACCCCCTTTGATGTGTCTCCTAAGATTAGCTCATTAGGATGAGCATCTACATACTTCCAATCCTTGGGTAAGGAAATCTGGGAAGTGGATGCATCCAAGTTGCTAGTTGGAGACGGGGTTGCATTTAAATTTAAAGAATCAAAATTAACATCATCGTCAAGATCATTTTTCCTAATTTCGAAAATCTCATTGAAAACAACATGGATGGATTCTTCAATAATTAAAGTTCTTTTATTGAAAATATGAAAAGCTTTAGAAACCGAAGAATAACCAAGAAAGATTCCTTCATCAGATTTAGTATCGAATTTTCCTAAGTTATCCTTTTCATTTAAGATAAAACATTTACATCCAAAGACTTTAAAATATGAGACATTGGGTTTTTTGTTATTCCATAACTCATAAGGAGTTTTGGTGAGTAGGGGTCTTACTAGAACTCTATTCAAAATATAGCATGCAGTGTTTACGGCTTCGGCCCAAAAATATTTGGGTAGGCTATGTTCATTCAACATGGTTCTTGCCATTTCTTGTAAATTTCGATTTTTTCTTTCTACTACCCCATTTTGTTGAGGATTTCTTGGAGTAGAGAAGTTATGGTTGTATCCATTGAGTTCACAGAATTCTTGGAAGCCATGGTTTTGAAATTCTCCACCATGATCACTTCTAATTGACGAAATCATAGAACCCTTCTGATTTTGAACAAGTTTACAAAACTTGGTAAAATATTTAAAGCATTCATTTTTTTGTTTTAAGAAGTAGGTCCATGTATATCTGCTATAGTCATCAACAATGACAAAGGCATACTTGCTACCTCCAAGACTTGATGTAGAGATTGGTCCGAATAAGTCCATATGGATCAATTGTAAGGGACTAGAGGTGCTTATTTGATTCTTAGCTTTGAAACTACACTTAATTTGTTTACCCAATTGGCAAGCATCACATATATTATCTTTGATGAACTTGATATGAGGAATTCCTCTTACAAGTTCTCTAGATGATATTTGAGTGATTAATTTCATGCTAGCATGACCTAATCTTCTATGCCATAGCCAAGCATCCTCATTCATAACCGCAAAACACATTACATCACATAAATCATTGATGTCAATAGTGTATACGTTATTTTGTTTTAATGCAATCATAGACATGTTCTTATGTGGTTTTTCAATGATGCAAGCATTAGATTCGAATTTGACAGTGTATCCTTTATCACATAATTGACTAATGCTCAAGAGGTTATGTTTTAAACCATCAACTAATAAAACATCTTCAATAAAGAAGTTGGATTTGTTACCTATGGTTCCTTTGCCAATGATTTTACCCTTGTTGTTGTCTCCGAAGGTAACATAGCCTTCATCTATGCTAGTGAGCTTAAAGAATTGAGATGGATCTCCGGTCATAGGCCTTGAGCATCCACTATCAAGGTACCATCTCTTGTTCCTAGCTTGCGATGATGTGGGTTTCTACAAGAAAGGATAATTTTTAGGTACCCATTTGCTTTTGGGTGCCTCAAAGATAGATCTACATTGTTTATCATGTTGCATAGAGTTTATCATGGTTCCTTTAGGAACCCAAATCAATTTGTTTGGACTAATTTTCTTGAATGGACAGTAAAGTGTCTTGTGTCCAATTTTGCAACAAAAGTTACATTTTGCTTGGTGTTGAACATGTAAGATGGGGCCTTTTATAAAGGTGGTTGGATTTAGGTGAGGACTTCTCACAAATCCAATTCCACTTCTTTTTGGAACGTGACCCTTGTTTGCAAGGATCATGTTCAATGACTTGCTACCAACCTCGAATTTCTTCAAGGTGTCCTTAAGTAGCAGGTTTTCTTTTTGGAGAGTTTCTAGATCATGACATTTGATACGTGAATTTAAACTATCATGATATTCAATTTTTAACTTATCAAAATCACAGGTAAGACTATCATGCTCCTTTTTCAGCAATTTGTATTTTCTATTGATAATCTTGCATTCATCAAATAAGTCATGGAAGGCATTTAGTAGTTCATCGAAAGATAAATCAGCATCTAATAAATTCGTTACCTCCTCTCCGATGGCCATTAAGGCGTAATGAGCAACTTGCTCGGTGTTGGACCCCTCTTCTTCAGACGCGCTCGAATCATCCCATGTTGCTTTGAGCGCCTTCTTCTTTGTTGTTCTCTTCTTAGCTTGAGAACAGTCACTCTTGTAGTGTCCCGGCTTTTTGCACTCAAAACAAATAACTTGATCCTTCTTGGGTTCAAGTTTATTTTTAGTATCATTCTTAAACTTGTTTCTTTTAATGAACTTTTTAAATTTTCTTGTTAGAAGTGCCAGGTCATCGTCACAGTCCTCATCACTTGAGTTTTCTCTCAAGTGATCTTCCAAAGTTCAAGTGCCATATCCTTCCTGTTCTTTGGAAGGATGTCTTCTTGCTCTTCATGAGCTTTGCAAGTCATCTCGTAGGTCATTAATGACCCAATTAGTTCTTCAAGAGGGAAGTTGTTTAGATCTTTTGCCTCTTGAATAACAGTGACTTTAGGATCCCAACTCTTAGGAAGGGATCTTAGTATCTTATTTACGAGCTCAAAATCCGAAAAACTTTTTCCGAGTCCTTTTAGACCGTTGACAACATCCGTGAAATGGGTAAACATGTCGCCAATAGTCTCACTCGGTTTCATCCGAAAAAGTTCAAAAGAGTGTAACAAAAGATTGATTTTTGACTCTTTCACTCTACTTGTGCCTTTATGAGTCACCTCGAGTATGTGCCAAATATCAAATGCAGTTTCACAAATCGAAACACGATTAAACTCGTTTTTGTCAAGTGCGCAAAATAAGGCATTCATAGCCTTTGCATTAAGAGCGAAAGCCTTCTTCTCCAAATCGTTCCAATCGATCATTGGAAGAGAAGACTTTGAAAAACCATTCTCGACAAGATTCCAGAGTTCAACGTCCATAGAAATAAGGAAGATCCTCATTCGAGTCTTCCAATAGGTGTAGTCCGTCCTATTAAACATGGGTGGAGGTGTAATGGAATGGCCCTCTTGGTTTCCGGCGTAAGCCATCTCTCTTGGGTTTTAATCCGTTTGAGAGTTAACCGGGCTATGATACCAATTATTAGGATCGAGAGCACTAAGAGGGGGGGGGGGGTGAATTAGTGCAGCGGAAATCTTTCAGCGATTAAAAACGAAAGCTGCGTTTGTTCGATAGAAACTATTTTGATGCAAAAGCCGATTCTAAGATTACTTATGATTGAGTACAGTTTACGTCTAAACACAGTTTGCGTCTAAGCGCAGTTTATGCAGTTTGCATCTAAATGCAGTTTGTGTCTAAATGCAGTTTGCGTCTAAATGCATATTGCGACTAAGCGCAGTTTGCATCTAAGTGTAGTTTGCGTCTTAGGCTCAGATTGCGTCTAAGCGCAGTTTGCGCAGTTTGCGTCTAAGCGCAGATTGCGTCAAAGCTCAGATTGCGTCTAAGCGTAGTTTGCGTTTAAGCACAGTTTGCGTCTTAAGCGCAGATTGCGTCTAAGCGCAGTTTGCATCTAAACACAGTTTTACGTCAAAACGTAGATTCGGAAAGATTTGAACTTAGACATTCGTTCGTAAAAGCGCAGAAGTCAGTTTGCAGTTATAAATGGAATGTAAACGTAAACTGCAGAGAAACTCGTTCGTAAAAGCGCAGAAATCAGTTTGCAGTTATAAACAGAATCAAGACGTAAACGTAAACTACAAAGAAACTCGTTCGTAAAAGCGCAGAAATCAGTTTGCAGTTATAAACAGAATCAAGACGTAAACGTAAACTACAAAGAAACTCGTTCGTAAAAGCGCAGAAGACAGTTTGTAGTTATAAATAGAATCAAAACGTAAGTGTAAACCGCAATGTAGAGATCGTACGAAAATACCGATTTACGTCTGAATGCAGATTCGGAAAGAACAGAACTTAGAAACTTGTTCGTAAAAGCGCAGAGAGCAGTAGCTATGTAGGAGGTTTGCAGTAATGATAAAGTGCTCAAAATGAAAGCAAACCAGAGATTTAGAGTGGTTCGGTCAGTCTTGACCTACTCCACTTTTGGCTTCCTCCACCGATGAGGTCACCGACGTCAACTAGAGGCCTTCCTTCAATAGGCGAAGGCCAACTGCCCTTTTACAGTTTCACTCATTTTGACGGGCTCAGGAGACAACCCTTACAGAACCATTCTCTCCTCTCTTTACAACTCAAGACTTAAAGAACAGAAAGAGGAGAACTTTTGGACTTAACACAAATTTGAGCTCTTAGAATCACAGAAAAGATCAAGAATTCGGTGTAGTTCTGTATCTTTTCAGTGCTGAATGGGTGGGGTATTTATAGGCCCCAACCCAGTTCAAATTTGGAGCTCAAAACGATCAAATCCCGGAATTCCGGGATCAGGCGGTTGCACCTCCTGACTGGAGAGGTTGCACCGCCTGGCAGAGCTCGAAGACTGAGCCTCTGGGCGGTGCCACCTCTGTCAGGGGCAGTTGCACCTCTCTGCCAGAGCTCGAAGACCGAGCTCAGGCGGTTGCACCTCCTGACTGGGGAGGTTGCACCGCCTGGCAGAGCTCGAAACTTGAGCTCTGGCGGTGCTACCTCCTGACAGAGGAGGTTGCACCGCCCAGTCTCGCTCGGAGACTAAGCCCTGGGCGGTTGCACCTCTTGGCTGGGGCGGTTGCACCGCCCAGTCTCGTTGGGAGACATAGCCTGGGCGGTGCTACCTCTCTGCCTGGGTGGTTGCACCTCCCACAGCAACCTAGGTCCGAATGGGTTAAACCATTCGACCCAATTTGAGTTCCTCAGGGGCCCAATTGCCCCAAGATTAAGCTAATGGGATCACCTCCTATTTCTAACTTAATCAAAGTGCTAACTACGATTATTTCCTAAGACATATTCTGTAGCTTGCTTCGGTGCGTCACTCGCTTCTTCCGGCGAGTTTCCGGCGAACTTTCGTCGATCATCCGATGAACCCTCGGTGATTCTCCTACGGACTTCTGGCAAACTCATGGACTGCGATGATCCACTTGGCAAGTTCCGACGAGCTCCTTTGGCAAGCTTCTGGACTTCTCGGATTTGTTCCCACAGAACCTCCGACGACTGTCCGAACTTCCGTCGAGCTCTCGAACTCCCAACGTGATCATTGTCATGACTCCCGCGCAACTCCTACTGCATGTCTTACTTTCATCGTAGTTAATCCTGCACACTTATCTCAACACACTGATTAGTCAAACAATTGTCAATTGACTTCATCATCAAAATCCGAGATTCAACAATCTTAACTCCCCTATCAATATGCCATAATTGAAAAAAGGCATTCTTGAGTTCAAGGCCTTTGAATTCAAGAATCAAACCGATAAGTTAATTTCATTAAACTTATCAACATGCAAATCATAATTCCTATCATGATCTAATATTCTCAAAATACAATGCCAAGTATTTATTAAAATGATGTCAAGGTATGACATCCATTTTCGAGTCAAAATCACAAAAATCTTCAGCATCAAAAGAAGCATGATATTGATAGAAATTTTCAGCATCAAGGTAAACATGATATCATACTCATCTTTTGAAGAGATAACATGGAAATCAAAGCACAGAATTGTAATCATCAAAGTAAATAGCATTTTAAGTTTACAACATCAAGGTAAACAACATAGGATTACAACATCAAAATAAGCAGAATAAAAGAAGGGGATTTCATACATTTCTCCCCCTTTGTCATTAGCAAAAAGTCATAATTAATTATTCAAGTGGTGGCCAGTCAAAATGTCTAAACAGGGTATTGAGTTGTTAATGAATCTGCTGCAACTCAGTCAAAATTTGATCTTGGCGTTGTTCAAGTCGATCTTGACGTTGTTCAAATCGATCCATCCAAGTCCCTATGTCGTCCCCTATGTTGTCGATAGATGAGGGAGGTGCTTGCTCTACTGGTGGTGATTCCTCAAAGGGAACAGTTGGAGGAGATATATTACTCCTAAAAATTGGTGTTTTAGGTTCTAGTTCAGGTTGGAGGGGATAAGTCCTTCTAGGTAGTCTAGTCCATATACCATTTCTGAATGTACATCTCATCCATTGAAGTAGATTTCTATTTATGATACTAAATCTATCTAGTTTTATAATTTTTTCGTTGGGTGGAATGATAATATCATAAGCATGGAGTAATCTTGTGATTAAGCCACCATATGGAAGCATCATGTCCTTTTTTGATTGTTCAATCATGTTTTGCTAGATTAGGTAACCAAAACAATTGTTATGTCCCTTCATAATCCAATACATGGTACCTAGTTCTCAAAATACAATGCCAAGTATTTATTAAAATGATGTCAAGGTATGACATCCATTTTCGAGTCAAAATCACAAAAATCTTCAGCATCAAAAGAAGCATGATATTGATAGAAATTTTCAGCATCAAGGTAAACATGATATCATACTCATCTTTTGAAGAGATAACATGGAAATCAAAGCACAGAATTGTAATCATCAAAGTAAATAGCATTTTAAGTTTACAACATCAAGGTAAACAACATAGGATTACAACATCAAAATAAGCAGAATAAAAGAAGGGGATTTCATACATTTCTCCCCCTTTGTCATCAGCAAAAAGTCATAATTAATTATTCAAGTGGTGGCCAGTCAAAATGTCTAAACAGGGTATTGAGTTGTTAATGAATTTGCTGCAACTCAGTCAAAATTTGATCTTGGCGTTGTTCAAGTCGATCTTGACGTTGTTCAAATCGATCCATCCAAGTCCCTATGTCGTCCCCTATGTTGTCGATAGATGAGGGAGGTGCTTGCTCTACTGGTGGTGATTCCTCAAAGGGAACAGTTGGAGGAGATATATTACTCCTAAAAATTGGTGTTTTAGGTTCTAGTTCAGGTTGGAGGGGATAAGTCCTTCTAGGTAGTCTAGTCCATATACCATTTCTGAATGTACATCTCATCCATTGAAGTAGATTTCTATTTATGATACTAAATCTATCTAGTTTTATAATTTTTTCGTTGGGTGGAATGATAATATCATAAGCATGGAGTAATCTTGTGATTAAGCCACCATATGGAAGCATCATGTCCTTTTTTGATTGTTCAATCATGTTTTGCTAGATTAGGTAACCAAAACAATTGTTATGTCCCTTCATAATCCAATACATGGTACCTAGTTCCATTTGGCTTACTTCATCATGATGATATTGCTTTGGGAGAATGATACTTATCAGGATATGATGAAGTATTTTGGTGCTTAAAGGTAGTAAATGTTCATAGCTTTTTGGAAGAATCGTTAAGTTAGGATTGCCAAAAATTATTCCTAAGGCATCAACATAAGTAGTCCCAACTATTTCATCATCCCATTGTCCTCTAAAATAATACCCTCTTTCATTTACCGGAATTCCTATGATGTTGCAAATGGTTCTATCCGGAATTGGTATATGATGACCTAATAGATAGGTAGATACCTTCCATATTCATCTACATGTAAATTGTTATAAAAAAGCCTAATAGGTTTAGGGTAGATAGGTTTACTCATTTGAAGGATTGGGAGAATATCTAGATTAGCAAACCATTGAATAGGTTCCAAATCACTTAATTCATCTAAATCAACATATTTACCCTTACGAACATGTCTAGACTCTATGGATAAAAATTTTAGGGCATGTTGATTAGAATCAAAAAGTAGGGAGTCATAAATTTTATGTAATCTCCTCTTCCCTTTGTCCCTAAAGGATCTTCTGGAACTTATTGAGACTACAATAATGAAGGCAAATAAGGAGTAAGAACAAGAAATATAAAGGAGAATCAATTCGGTGTAGAGATTACCTTAGTAGTTTTTCTTTCTAGTGATCTTTAAAAGAATGTCAGAGATTGATCCTTGATCTAGTAGGAAGTGGAGATTTTTGAGATGCTAGACAGAGAGCAATAGGTTTGGAGCTGTTTGGAGGAGTGCAGAATGTGTTGGGGTTGGTTCTACTGCTGACCCTAACTTGTGTTTATAAGGGGGCAAGTTGCGGGCGGTGGCATCGCTAGATGGGCGGTGCTATCGCCTGCCACCCGTGACAACTGGCGGTGCTACCACCAGTTGGGTGGTGCTACCGCCTAGAATATGTGACAATTGGCGGTGCTACCACTAGCTAGGCGGTGCCACCGCCTACAAGCAGTGAGCACTACTCACAAAGCACACACACACTCACACACATCATCATGTAAAATTTGCATCATAAGATCCATATCAAAACATCATGTAAAACTCGTAAAATGTATACCACAAGTTCATGATTCATCATACAAAACTCATAAAATGCATACTATAAGTTCATGAATCAAGTGAGCGAACTTTGTAAGATAAAAATCGATAAAGTCCAAAAATGAAATTCAACAATATTAATGTATTTGGACAATTTAACATCCCTAATTCCCTTGTAATGAAATCAAATTGTTCTTCATTTAATGATTTTGTAAAGATATCGGCTAATTGATGTTTCGTATTAATAAATTCTAATATTACATCATGATTATTAACAAGATCTCGTATGAAATGATGCCTAATGTCAATGTGTTTAGTTCTAGAGTGTTGAATAGGATTTTTTGCTAGGCATATATTGCACTAGTGTTATCACACTTTATAGGTATGTTTTTCAGGTCAATTTCATAATCCTTTAAAGTATTTTTCATCCATATAACTTGAGCATAGCATGCACCTACAGCTATGTACTCAGCTTCAATTGTAGATAATGCAACCAAGTTTTGTTTCTTAAAAGACCAAGAAACGAGTGTATGTCCTAAAAATTGACATGTTTCGGATGAGCTTTTTCTATCTAAACTACATCCAGCAAAATCCGCATTAGCATAACCAAGCAATTCAAAGTTCTTAGATTTAGGATACCATAATCCTAGTTTAGGAGTTACTTTTAGGTATCTAAATATCCTTTTAACAGCTTTTAAATGAGATTACATAGGGTTAGATTAAAATCTAACACAAAGTCCTACGCTAAATATGATGTCTGATCTAGCTGCGGTGAGGTAAAGTAAACTGCCTATCATACCCCTAGAAGCTTTTTAATCAAAGCTTTCTCCACTTTCGTCAATGTCTAACTTAGTGGAGGTACTCATAGGAGTGTTGATTGCTTTTGAACTTGTTGAATCTCGTATTTTGATGATTAAACTACTTGATATATGTTTATGATTTAATCTGCGTTTTGAATGACGCAGGATGCTTCGATCAGGATGAGACAATTAAAGCAGGAAAATCATGTTGTGCCGGAGGAACATGTCAGAAGATTGGACGTCGGGCCGGTGGATCGGTCGACGTATCGACAGAAGGCTTCGGGCCGTGGACTCGGGCATCGGGCCAAGAAGAGCGGGTATTGTGCCAAGGATATCGGAGTTGCAGAGTCAACAGGCCGATTAGGCAATAGGCTATAGGAGAGGACGATGCGCCAAAGAATCGGACGAAGCGTCGAGAGACCAATGACATGCCGGACAACTTGGTTAATTGCTTAGGATTAATTGTCTCGATCGAAGTTTTGTTTTAAGTGTGCAGGATTAACTACGATGGAAGAAAGACATGCAGCAGGAGTTGCGCCGGAGTCAAGACAATGATCACGTTGGGAGTTCGAGAGTTCGACGGAAGTTCGGACAATCATCGGAGGTTCTGCGGGAACAAATCCGAGAAGTCCATGAGCTTACCAAAGAAGCTCGTTAGAACTCGCCAAGTGGATCGTCGCAAGTCCAGGAGTTTGCCGGAAGTCCGCAGGAGCATCACCGAGGGTTCATCGGATGATCGACGGAAGTTCGTCGGAAGCTCGCCAGAAGAAGCGATTGACGCACCGGAGCAAGTTGCAGTAAATGTCTTAGGGAATATCGTAGTTAGCACAATGATTAAGTTAGAAATGGGAGGTGATCCAATTAACTTAATCTTGGGGCAATTGGGCCCCTGAAAAACCCAAATTGGGCCGAATGGATCAACCCATTCGGACCCAGATTTCTGCTGAGCGGTGCAACCGCCCCAGCCAGGAGGTGGCACCGCTTGGGCTAAGTCTCCGAGCGAGACTGTGCGGTGCAACCGCCCCATCCAGGAGGTGGCACCGCCTGGGCTCAGTCTCCGAGCGAGACTGGGCGGTGCAACCTCCCCTAACAGGAGGTGGCACCGCCTGAGCTCGGTCTTCGAGCTCTGGCAGGAGGTGCAACCGTCTCAGTCAAGCAGTGGCACCACCTAAGCTCTGACTTCGAGCTCTGGCAGGAGGTGCAACCGCCCATGACAGGAGGTAGCACCGCCTAGAGGCTCAGTCTTCGAGCTCTGCCAGGCGGTGCAACCGCCTCAGTCAGGAGGTGCAACCGCCAGATCCCGAAATTCCGAGAATTGATAGTTTTGAGCTCCAAATTCAAACTGGGTTGGGGCCTATAAATGCCCCACCCATTCAGCACTGAAAGGGCACTCAAATACACCGAAATCCTGATCATGTTCTGTGATTTTTAGAGCTCAAAATTATTGTAAAGGCCAAAAGTTCTTCTCCCACTTTTCTTCCAAGTTCTGAGCCTTAAAGAGAGGAGAGAAAATTTTGTAAGGGTTGTCTCCTAAGCCCGTCAAAAGGAGTGAAACTGTAAAAGGGTGGTTGGCCTTCGCCTATTGAAGGAAGGCCTCTAGTTGACATCGGTGACCTCGTCGGTGGAGGAAGCCAAAAGTGGAGTAGGTCAAGATTGACCGAACCACTCTAAATCTCGGTTTGCATTTACTTTGAGCATCTTATCTTTATTGCAAACCTCCTCAAAAGCTTACTGCCTTCTGCGCATATACGATCGTGTTTCAAGCTTTGTATTTTCCGAATCGACGTTTAGACGTAAATCATTTTTATCGTACGAACATCATATTTTAGTTTGCGTTTACATTCTAATTTCTATCATAACTGCAAACTGCCTTTATATCTTTGCTTTAACTGCATCTTGCTTGGTTACAAGTTAAAGTGATTTACGAATCGAATTTTCTACCGAAATCGCTCTTATCGTACGAACGCGATTTTAATCGTCGAAAGTTTTCTGCTGCACTAATTCACCCCCCCCCCCCCCCCCCCCTCTTAGTGCTCTTGATCCTAACAATTGGTATCAGAGCTCGGTATTTCTTATTTCAGATTTGCACCCGAGAGAAATGGCTCTTCATGGCTTTCAAGAGGGCTTATCGATTGTTCGTCCACCGTTGTTTAACGGATTGGACTACACTTATTGGAAAACTCGAATGAGAGTTTTCTTGATTTCTATGAATTTGGATTTATGGAATATCGTTGAAAACGGTTTTTAACTTTCCTCTAAACCGATGAACGAATGGTCGGATTTGGAGAAGTATTTTTCTTTAAACGTAAAGGCTATGAATGCCTTATTTTGCGCTTTGGACAAAAATGAGTTCAATCGGATTTCTACGTGCGAAATGACTTTTGACATTTGGCGAACACTTGAAATCATGCACGAGGGACATAGTAGAGTCAAAGACTCAAAAGTTAACATTTTATTACATGATTTTGAGCTTTTTTGAATGCAACCAAGCGAGACTATAGGCGACATGTACACCCATTTCACGGATGTCGTCAATAGTTTAAAAGCTCTTGGAAAATGTTTTTCGGATTTTGAACTCGTAAACAAGATTTTGCATTCTCTTTCTAAGAAGTGAGATTCAAAAGTAACTGCAATTCAAGAAGCTAAAAACCTAAATAACTTACCACTTGAAGAACTAATTGGTTCATTGATAACATATGAAATGGTGCACAATGCACATGATGAACATGATGAACAAAATCACCTTCCAAAGAACAGGAAGGACTTGGAACTCCGGACAAATGAATACCACTTGAGCGATGACTCAAGTGATGAGGACAATGATGAACTTGAACTTCGAACACTAAATCTTAATAAGTTTATTAAACAAAAATCTAAAATAGACAATGAACTTGAACGAAGGAAGAGGCCAAAGAAGAGGAAGGCAACCAAGGATGAATCAAGAACTTTCAAAGGTGAAACGGTGAATTGGGCTTTGATGGGCTTCGACTACAAGGTAAGTAACTCAACTCTCTTGAATTATTTTGAAATTACTTGAAGTTTTTCATGAGTGCTTAATTTAGATAGTAGGTATAAAAAAAAAATTGTTTTTCAAAAATTATATCATGTTTTTCTTTTTAGCATTTTTGAAGAACTAAAAATTTGATCATGAAAAGTATATTGCTAAGGTTTCATGCATGTTATGTTTTGAAATGTTGAATGATGTATGCAACATTATAGATGATAGTTATATGATATGTGATAATCCATGCATGTGTATTTTGATGATTTTATGTCATGCATGAGCTTTTGAAGTAAATGTTGATTTGAAACTCTCATTTTGGATTAACATGTTTTTGGTTTAATCATTTTTATAACATATTAAGATGACATAGTGCATGTACATCTATGTATGAAGTTCTTGATAATCTTTTGATGATAAATGTGATATCATGATGTTTTATTTTTGATGTGTTTTGTCTTGATGGCTTTATGATGAAACTTACGTTTTGATGATACATGTTTTCACAAAAAGACTTGAACACCCTCACATGAAATCAATTGTATGAAATGAAAATGAATTTTATATCCTATTGAGATTAATGAATTTATTTTACCAATCTTGTAAATCTCATGAAAATAAACATGATGAATATTTTGAAAATAAATGAGTGTATCATGCATTTGGTCTTAATGATTTCTCTTGAACATACTTTTTGAAATCATACTTGATAATGAATATCAAGATATTAAAAGGATGTTATCATGGAATCATGCTTGATAATTTATTTTACGAAATTTACCTTTCTATGTTGACATTCTTTTTAAAAAAGCAAAGGCATGCTCATAAGAAGCAAATCACATGAATAGAAATTTATAAAAATGAAATGTAATCCTCTATCTTATTGATTTTTCAATAAATCTATGCTTGTCATATATGAATTTATTGAATGTAATTTTGAGGATGATTTCAGATTTGACAAATGCTTGATTCGTATTTACGACATAAGATACATTTTAAATATGAATCATGCTAAATGCTTCAATCATTTTTTATCTCTAGTGTTCTCGATTTTGATGAAATAGTAATAACGTTATTCATGTTATGAATCTCAAAAATGATAATTTGATTATGATTTTTTTTATGAATTAACTTGAATGAAATTTTGTTTTAACCGAATCATGAACTTTCCCTTGACTTCTTGACTTAAGAATTTTGAAGAAACATGATGATTACTTGATATTTGATACTTGAAATTTCTTATAAAATGTGATCTTGATAAGAATGTTTCAAGTTGCTCTTTGTGCTATATCTTTTCAAATGAATCATGAGCCTTGATATCATATAACAAGATTTCTTTGCCTTGTATGTCTTGTGTAATGATTGTACATCAATTTGCTTTATTATGAATTATATGAATCCTGATCGTGAAGAAGAATTTTAATGAACTATGAATCATATCTTTGGTATTCATGAATTGATCCTCATTGATATCTTTCATTTGATAAATTATCATCTCATGATATATCGCATAATTATATCATGCTTTGCGATTGTATCATCTGATCTTTACTGAATTTTCACATTGATATTCTTCATGACATGATTTCTTTGTATTGTATGCTTCATGTGATAATATGAATATATGAAACACTTATGATATGATTTTTATACAATTCTATGTATTTATAAAATATTTATCTCATCACGCAATAACTCTTCTTGATATTCCTTATGAGATGAAATGAAATAATGCATGAAATACAAATGAGAAGTTAATGCTCATGCATGATAGGATGTAATGAATTTTGATATTTAGATACCATCATTTGAATAGCTATGATCATGTTGCCAAAATGATATATCATTAATGCTTGAATATCATATTTGATATGCTCATAATGATGATTGATTTTTCGGTATCGTGCATGAAAAATAAGGTTTTTGAAATTGTGTATGTTTTAATTTGAATATATAATGATGCACAAATAAAATTGATACTTACCTTTGTCACAATCTGAAAATTGAAAAAAGGGTCTTCCCTTCTTTTTGACAATGACAATGGGGGAGCAAGAATTTCTAGCGTGGACATCATGAAAAGAGGAAAACTAGCTAGCTTACACAATTCAAGATGAAAGCAAAAATTACACTCCTCTAAAGAGAAGATGCAAATGTAACACTTGCCAAATTGTTTGCTTGCCTCATGTAAAACATTATCTCTTGCTAGTTTGGCATTCTGCTAGCTTGCACTTTGCAAAGAAAGCAAAAATGACACTTCTCAAAAGAGAAGAAAGAGCTTGTTATCTTGAACATCACAAGCTTGCCAAACAAAAATTGCAAAAGTGCTATCTTGCCTATCTCAAGAAGCAAAACTTGCAACTTGCACATTGCAATAGGAAGCAAGAATCATAAGCTTACACAAGAAAGCTATCTTGCATTTGCTTTCGAAATTTTTGCTAGTTTGTATGTAGTAAAACTTGCATATCGTAAAAATTGCTAGCTTGTAGTATAAAGAGAAGCAAATAGTTGCTATCTCAAGAAAATTAAACATGCTAAACTTACACCTTGCAATGGAAGCAAAATTGCGAGCTCAAACATTGCAAAGGAAGCAAAAATTTGCTAGCTTGCAACTTGCATATTTCAAGAAGCAAGAGTTGCCTTCTTGAACATCTCTAAATTGCTAGCTTGCAAGTTCTAAAATGTTGTAACATTGCTAGCTTGCATGTTCTAAAAGTGCTATCTTGTATGCTGTAAAACTTGCATATCTAAAACTTGATAGCTTGAATGTTCTAAGCATAATGTAACATTTGCTTAATTTTCTGGCTTCAAAACTGCATGATGATAAAATTTGATATTATGTTTTTCATGCAATAAGTTAAACTAATATTCCAAACACAAGAATAGTTAGACTTCTCCTTTTTGTTGATGACAAAGGGGGAGAAGTATGATGTTATGCATAAGTTTATGCATAAGTTCATGATGACGTGTTGCAAGTATTCATGATGAATATTGCAATGACTTGAATTCAGTTTGAATTCAAGGTTCTATCAATATGGCATATTGATAGGGGGAGTTTGTTTAAACTCCGGGAGTTAAGTTTAACTCCGTCATCAAGTGGTTGTCATCATCAAAAAGGGGGAGATTGTTGAATCTCATATTTTGATGATGAAACTACTTGATATATGTTTATGATTTAATCTGCGTTTTGAGTGACGCAGGATGCTTCAATCAGGATTAGACAATTAAAGCAGGAAAATCATGTTGTGCCGGAGGAACATGTCAGAAGATTGGATGTCGGGCCGGTGGATCGGTCGACGTATCGACAGAAGGCTTCGGACCGTGGACTCGGGCATCGGGCCAAGAAGAGCGGGTATTGTGCCAAGGATATCGGAGTTGCGGAGTCAACTAGTCGATTTGGCAATAGGCTGCAGGAGAGGACGATGCGCCGAAGAATCGGACGAAGCGTCGAGGGACCAATGACATGCCGGACAACTTGGTTAATTGCTTAGGATTAATTGTCTCGATCGAAGTTTTGTTTTAAGTGTGTAGGATTAACTACGATGGAAGAAAGACATACAGCAGGAGTTGCGCCGGAGTCAAGACAATGATCACGTTGGGAGTTCGAGAGTTCGACAGAAGTTTGGACAGTCGTCAGAGGTTCTGCGGGAACAAATCCGAGAAGTCCATGAGCTTGCCAAAGAAGCTCATCAGAACTCGCCAAGTGGATCGTCGTAAGTCCAGGAGTTTGCCGGAAGTCCACAGGAGCATCACCGAGGGTTCATCGGACGATCGATGGAAGTTCACCAGAAGCTCGCCGGAAGAAGCAATTGACGCACCGGAGCAAGTTGCAATAAATGTCTTAGGTAATATCGTAGTTAGCACAATAATTAAGTTGGAAATGGGAGGTGATCCCATTAACTTAATCTTGGGGCAATTGGGCCCCTGAAAAACCCAAATTGGGCCGAATGGATCAACCCATTCGGACCCTGATTTATGCTCGGCGGTGCAACCGCCCCAGCCAGGAGGTGGCACCGCTTGGGCTCAGTCTCCGAGCGAGACTGGGCGGTGCAACCTCCTCTAACAGGAGGTGGCACCGCTTGAGCTCGGTCTTCGAGCTCTTGCAGGAGGTGCAACCGCCCCTGACAGGAGGTAGCACCGCCCAGAGGCTCAGTCTTCGAGCTCTGTCAGGCGGTGCAACCACCTCAGTCATGAGGTGCAACTGCCAGATCCCGAAATTCCGGAAATTGACAGTTTTGAGCTCCAAATTCAAACTGGGTTGGGGCCTATAAATACCCCACCCATTCAACACTAAAAGGGCACTCAAATACACCAAAATCCTGATCTTGTTCTGTGATTTTTAGAGCTCAAAATTATTGTAAAGGCCCAAAGTTCTTCTCCCTCTTTTCTTCCAAGTTCTGAGCCTTAAAGAGAGGAGAGAAAATTCTGTAAGGGTTGTCTCCTAAGCCCGTCAAAAGGAGTGAAACTGTAAAAGGGTGGTTGGCCTTCGTCTATTGAAGGAAGGCCTCTAGTTGACATCGGTGACCTCATCGATGGAGGAAGCCAAAAGTGGAGTAGGTCAAGATTGACCGAACCACTCTAAATCTCAGTTTGCATTTACTTTGAGCATTTTATCTTTACTGCAAACCTCCTCAAAAGCTTACTACCTTCTGCGCATATACGATCGCGTTTTAAGCTCTGTATTTTCCGAATCGGCGTTTAGACGTAAATCATTTTTATCGTACGAACATCATATTTCAGTTTGCGTTTACGTTCTGATTTCTATCATAACTGCAAACTACCTTTATATCTTTGCTTTAATTGCATCTTGCTTGGTTACAAGTTAAAGTGATTTACGAATCAGATTTTCTACCAAAATCACTCTAATCGTACGAACACGATTTTAATCGTCGAAAGTTTTCTGCTGCACTAATTCACCCCCCCCACTTAGTGCTCTTGATCCTAACAGAACTATCTATGTTAAAACTTTTTAGCAAGTCTAAAGCATATTTTGTTTGATTAAGAAAAATACTATTGCTAAGTTATTTAATTTATAAGCCTAAAAAGAAGGTTAATTCCCCCATTAGGCTCATTTCAAATTCTAGACTCATGCTTTTGGCAAATAATTCACATAAGGATTCATTTGTAGAACCAAAAATAATATCATCAACATAAATTTAAACAATAAAAAAATTATTTTTAAAATTTTTAATAAACAATATAATATCGACCTTATCTTTAGAGAAATTATTATGAATTAGAAATGAGCTAAGTCTCTCATACAAAGCCCTTAGGGCTTGTTTCAATCCATAAAAAGCTTTAGTAAATTCAAACACATGATTAGGAAAATTATCATTCTCAAATTTGGGAGGTTGTTCAACATAAACTTCTTCGGAGATAAAGCCATTAAGAAAAGTACTTTTAACATCCATTTAAAATAATTTAAAATTATTACTACTAGCATAGGCAAGAAGCATCCTTATGGCTTCTAATCGTGTCACAGGAGCGAAGGTTTCTTCATAATCAAGACCTTCTTCTTAGTTGAAACCTTTGACCACTAATCTAGTCCTGTTTCGAACCATGATACTAAATTCTTCTTGCTTGTTTCTAAAGACCCATTTAGTACCAATAACTAAATGGTCATTTAGTCTAGGAACAAGCTTCTACACTTTATTTCTCTCAAATTGATTCAATTTTTCTTGCATTGTGATGACCCATGAATCATCTTTTATGGCTTCATCAATATATTTAGGTTCAATTTGAGAGAGAAAAGCAACGTTGGCATAAAAATTCTTAAAAGAAGAACGAGTTTGAACCC
This sequence comes from Musa acuminata AAA Group, assembly GCF_036884655.1. NCBI lineage: Eukaryota > Viridiplantae > Streptophyta > Magnoliopsida > Zingiberales > Musaceae > Musa > Musa acuminata. The sequence goes on along the minus strand of NC_088344.1, from coordinate 22,091,815 downwards.
CTTTCGATGTGTCTCCTATAATTAGCTCCTTAGGATGAGCATCTACATACTTCCATTCCTTCGGTAAAGAAGGTTCGGAAGAAGATACATCCAAGTTGCTAGATGGAGAAAGGGATTCATTTAAATTCAAAGTATCAAATTTAAGATCATCATCAAAATCATTTTTCTTAACTTTAAAAATTTTATTAAAAACAACATGAATAGATTCTTCTATAATTAAAGTTCTTTTATTGAAGATTCGAAAAACTTTTGAAATAAAAGAATAACCAAGAAAAATTTCCTCATCATATTTTGTATCAAACTTTCTTAAGGTATCTTTTTCATTCAAAATAAAATATTTACACCCGAAAACTTTAAAGTATGAAACGTTGGATTTTTTGTTGTTCCACAACTAATAAGGAGTTTTGGAAAGTAATAGTCTTACTAAAACTCTATTCATAATATAGCATGTCGTATTTATGACTTCAGCCCAAAAATATTTGGGTAGGCTATGTTCGTTTAACATGGTTCTAGCAATTTCTTATAAGTTTCTATTCTTTCTTTCTACTACTCCATTTTGTTGAGGATTTCTTGGAGTAAAGAAGTTGTGATTGTATCCATTAGATTCACAAAATTCTTGGAAATCACGGTTTTGAAACTCACCACCGTGATCACTTCGAATTGACGAAATCATAAGACCTTTTTCATTTTGAATAAGTTTACAAAACTTAGAGAAATACCCAAAGCAATCATTTTTGTGTGCTAAGATGTAAGTCCAAATATATCTACTATAATCGTCAACAATAACAAAGGCATATTTGCTACCTCCTAGGCTTGATATAGCAATTGGTCCAAACAAGTCCGTATGGATCAATTGCAATGGTCTAAAGGTGCTTATTTGATTCTTTGGTTTGAAACTACCTTTTATTTGTTTTCCTAGTTGACATGCATCACACACATTGTCTTTAACGAACTTAATGTGAGGAATTCCTCTCACAAGTTCTTTAGATAAGATTTGATAGATTAGTTTCATGCTAGTATGACCTAATCTCCTATGCCAAAGCTAAGCATCGTCATTCAAGATCAAAAAATATATTTTATTGCAAAGATCATTAACATCAATAGTGTATATGTTATTTTATTTTAGTGCAATCATAGATGTGTTTTTGTATAGTTTTTCAATAATGCAAGCATTAGATTCAAATTTAACAATATATCCTTTATCACACAATTGACAATGCTCAAGAGGTTATGCTTTAAGCCATCAACCAACAACACATCTTCAATAAAATGGTTGGATTTGTTACCTATGGTTCCTTTGCCAATGATTTTACCCTTGTTATTTTCGAAGGTGACATATCCTTCGTCTAGGTTAGTGAGCTTAGAGAATTGAGATTGATCTCCGGTTATACCTTGAGCATCTACTATCAAGGTACCATCTCTTGCTCCTAGCTTATGATGATACATTTTTCTACAAACAAGGATGATTTTTAGGTACCCATTTGACCTTGAGTGCCTCAAAATCAATCTACATATCTTATCATATTGCATTGAGTCATTTAAGGTTCTTTTAGGAATCCAAATCAATCTATGTAGACTACATCTTTTAAGTGGACATTTATAGGTAATATATCCATTTGTAACAAAAGTTACATTTGGTGTGAGGTGAAACATGCAAGGTCGGGCCTTTAACAAAGGTGGTTGGATTTTGGTGAGAGCTACTCATAAATCCAATTCCACTTCTCCTATGAACGTGACCCTATTAGCAAGGATCATGTTCAAATATTTGCTACCAACATCAAATTTTTCTAAGGTTTCTTTGAGTAGCAAGTTTTCCTTTTCAGGTATTTCTTGCTCATCACATTTTGTATGAGTTAAACTACTATTATGCTCAACTTTTAATTTATCCAAATCACTAACAAGAGAAGCATGCTCCCTTTTTAACAATTTATATTTTTTACTAATTAATTTACATTCATCAAACAAGTCATGAAAAGCACTTAATAATTCATCAAAATCTAAATTTGCATCAAATGAACTTGTTACCTCATCTCCAATGGTCATTAGTGTATAGTGAGCAACTTGCTCGGTGATGGTAGGCTCCTCTTCTTCGGATACACTTGAGTCATCCCATGTTGCTTTAAGAGCCTTCTTCTTTGATTGCCTCTTCTTAGCTAGGGAACATTCGCTCTTGTAATGTCTCAGCTTCTTGCATTCGTAGCATATTACTTGATCTTTCTTGGGTTTAAATTTATTTTTAATATCATTTTTAAATTTGTTCCTTTTTATGAATTTTTTGAATTTTCTTGTTAAGAGTGCCAAGTCTTCATCAATGTCCTCATCACTTGAATTTTCTTTCAAGTGGTCATCTTGGGTTTTTAGTGTCATATCCTTCCTATTCTTTGGAAGGGTATCCTCAAGCTCTTCATGAGCTTTACAAGTTATCTCATAAGTCATTAATGACCCAATTAGTTCTTTAAGAGGAAAATTATTTAGGTCTTTGACCTCTTGAATGGTCGTGACTTTAAGGTCCCAACTCTTTGGAAGGGATCTTAAAATTTTATTAACAAGTTCAAAATCCAAGAAACCTTTACTAAGTCCTTTTAGTCCATTGATAACATTCGTAAATCGGGTGTACATGTCTCCAATGGTCTCATTCGGTTTCCTTCGAAATAATTCATAAGTATACACTAAAAGATTAATTTTTGACTCCTTCACTCTACTAGTGCCTTCATGAGTCACTTCGAGTGTGTGCTAAATATCAAAAGCAGTTTCACTGATTGATACATGATTAAACTCGTTTTTGTCTAAGGCACAAAATAAGGAATTCATAGCCTTTGCGTTTAAAGCGAATGTCTTCTTCTCCAACTCATTCCAATCGTTCATTGAAAGAGAAGACTTTTGGAAGCCATTTTCTATAATATTCCATAATTTGAAATCCATTGAAATTAGAAAGATCCTCATTCTAGTCTTTCAATATATGTAATCCGTCCCATTGAACATGGGCGGATATGTAATTAAATGACCCTCTAGGTTGCCGACAAATTCATCTCTCTTGGGTTTAAAACTAAATAAGAGTGAACCTTGCTCTGATACCACTTGTTAGGATCAAGAGTGGCACTAAGAGGGGGAGAGGTGTTGAATCTCGGATTTTGATGATGAAGTCAATTGTCATTTGTTGTCTAATCTATGTGTTGAGATAAGTGTGCAAGATTAACTATGATAAAAGTTAGACATGCAGCAGGAGTTGCGCCGGAGTCAAGACAATGATCACGTTGGGAGTTCGAGAGTTCGACGGAAGTTCGGACAGTCGTCGGAGGTTCTACGGGAACAAATCCGAGAAGTCCATAAGCTTGCCAAAAGAAGCTCGTCGGAACTCGCCAAGTGGATCGTCGCAAGTCCAGGAGTTTGCCGGAAGTCCGTAGGAGCATCACCGAGGGTTTATCGGATGATCGACGGAAGTTCGCCGGAAACTCGCCGGAAGAAGCGATTAACGCACCGGAGCAAGCTGCAGAAATTGTCTTAGGATTTATCGTAGTTAGCACAATGATTAAGTTGGAAATGGGAGGTGATCCCATTAACTTAATCTTGGGGCAATTGGGCCCCTGAAAAACCCAAATTGGGCCGAATGGATCTACCCATTCGGACCCTGATTGCTGTGGGAGGTGCAATCGCCCAAGCCAGGAGGTAGCACCGCCTGGGCTAAGTCTCCCAGGGAGACTGGGTGGTGCAACCGCCCTAGCCAGGAGGTAGCACCGCCTGGGCTCAGTCTCCGAGCAAGACTGGGCGGTGCAACCTCTCCTGACAAGAGGTAGCACCGCTTGAGCTCAGTCTTCAAGCTCTGGCAGGCGGTGCAACCGCCCCAATCAGGAGGTGCAACCGCCTGAGCTCGGTCTTCGAGCTCTGGCAGAGAGGTGCAACCGCCCCTAACAGAGGTGGCACTGCCCAGAGGCTCAGTCTTCGAGCTCTACCAGGCGGTGCAACCGCCCCAGTCAGGAGGTGCAACCGCCTGATCCCGGAATTCCGGGAATTGACAGTTTTGAGCTCCAAATTTGAACTGGGTTAGGGCCTATAAATACCCCACCCATTCAGCACTGAAAGAGGACAACTAACACTCGAAATCTTGATCTTTTTCTGTGATTCTTAGAGCTCAAAATTGTTGTAAAGACCAAAAGTTCTCCTCCCTCTGTTCTTCAAAGTTTTGAGTTGTAAAGAGAGGAGAGAAAATTTCTGTAAGGGTTGTCTCCTAAGTCTGTCAAAAGGAGTGAAACTGTAAAAGGGTGGTTGGCCTTCACCTATTGAAAGAAGGCCTCTAGTTGACGTCGGTGACCTCGTCGGTGGAGGAAGCCAAAAGTAGAGTAGGTCAAGATTGACCGAACCACTCTAAATCTTGGTTTGTATTTACTTTGAGCATTTTATCTTTACTGCAAACCTCCTAAATAGCTACTGCCTTCTACGCTTTTTCGAACGAGTTTCTAAGTTCAGAACTTTCCGAATCTGCGTTTAGACGTAAACGGCTTTTTCGTACGATCATTACACTTCAGTTTACGTTTACGTTTTGATTTCAATCATAACTGCAAACTGCCTTCTGCGCATTTATAAAACGTATCTCAAAGTTCAGTATCCTCAAAATTGGCATTTAGACGTAAACCGGTTTTATCGTACGAACGTCGCATTTCAGTTTGCGCTTGCATTCTGATTTTTATCATAAATTGCAAACTGCCTTCGTAGATTTACTTTAACGTCATCTCGCTTAATCTTAAGTTAAAGTAATCTTAGAATCAGCTTTTACATCGAAATCGTTTTTATCAAATGAATGCAGCTTTCGATTTTAATAGTGAAAGATTTCCGCTGCACTAATTCACCCCCCCCCCCTCTTAGTGCTCTTGATCCTAACAATTGGTATCAGAGCGGGGTTAACTCTCAAACGGATTAAAACCCAAGAGAGATGGCTTACGCCGGAAACCAAGAGGGCCATTCTATTACACGTCCACCCATGTTCAATGGGATGGACTACACCTATTGGAAGACCCGAATGAGGATCTTTCTTATTTCTATGGATTTTGAACTTTGGAATCTTGTTGAAAACGGTTTTTCGAAGTCTTCTCTTCCAATGATCGATTGGAATGACTTAGAGAAGAAGGCTTTCGCTCTTAATGCAAAGGCTATGAATGCCTTATTTTGTGCACTTGATAAAAACAAGTTTAATCGTGTTTCGATTTGTGAAACCGCATTTGATATTTGGCACACACTCGAAGTGACTCATGAAGGCACAAGTAGAGTGAAAGAGTCAAAAATCAATCTTTTGCTACACTCTTTTGAACTTTTCCGGATGAAACCGAGTGAGACTATTGGTGACATGTTTACCCGTTTCACGGATGTCGTCAACGGTCTAAAAGGACTCGGAAAAAGTTTTTCAGATTTTGAGCTCGTAAATAAGATTCTAAGATCCCTTCCTAAAAGTTGGGATCCTAAAGTCACTGCTATTCAAGAGGCGAAAGATCTAAACAACTTCCCTCTTGAAGAACTAATCGGGTCATTAATGACCTACGAGATGACTTGCAAAGCTCATGAAGAGCAAGAAGACATCCTTCCAAAGAACAGGAAGGATATGGCACTTAGAACTTCAGAAGACCACTTGAGAGAAAACTCAAGTGATGAGGACTATGACGATGACTTAGCACTTCTAACATGAAAATTTAAAAAATTCATTAAAAGAAACAAGTTTAAAAATGACACAAAAAACAAACTTGAACCCAAAAAGGACCAAGTCATTTGCTATGAGTGCAAAAAGACAGGACACTACAAGAGTGATTGTCCCCAAATTAAAAAGAGAACACCAAAGAAGAAGGCGCTCAAAGCAACATGGGAAGAAGAGGAGTCCAACACCGAGCAAGTTGCTCATTACGCCCTAATGGCCATCGGAGAAGAGGTAATGAATTTAATTGATGCAGATTTACCTTATCATGAATTATTAAATGCTTTCCATGAATTATTTGATGAATGTAAGACAATTAGTAGAAAATACAAATTGCTAAAAAAAGAGCATGATAGTCTTATTTGTAATTTCGATAAGTTAAAAGCTGAATATCATGATAGTTTAAGCTCATGCATAAAATGTCATGATCTAGAAACTCTCCAAAAGGAAAACTTGCTACTTAAGGACACCTTGAAGAAATTCGAGGTTGGTAGCAAGTCATTAAACATGATCCTTGCAAATAAGGGTCACGTTCCCAAAAGAAGTGGAATTGGATTTGTGAGAAGTCCTCACTAAAATCTTGCAAGGGTCACGTTCCCAAAAGAAGTGGAATTGGATTTGTGAGAAGTCCTCACTAAAATCCAACCACCTTCATAAAAGGCCCCATCTTACATGTTCGACACCAAAGCAAATGCAACTTTTGTTGCAAACTTGGACACAAAATGCATTATTGTCCATTCTAGAAGATGAGTCCGAATAAATTAATTTGGGTCCCTAAAGGAACCATGATAAACTCTATGCAACATGATAAACAATGTAGATCTATCTTTGAGGCACCCAAAAGCAAATGGGTACTTAAAAATTATCCTTTCTTGTAGAAACCCATACCATCGCAAGCTAGGAGCAAGAGATGGTACCTTGATAGTGGATGCTCAAGGCATATGACCGGAGATCCATCTCAATTCTCTAAGCTCACTAGCATAGACGAAGGCTATGTCACCTTCGGAGACAACAACAAGGGTAAAATCATTGGCAAAGGAACCATAGGTAACAAATCCAACTTCTTTATTGAAGATGTTTTGTTAGTTGATGGTTTAAAACATAACCTCTTGAGCATTAGTCAATTATGTGATAAAGGATACATTGTTAGATTCGAATCTAATGCTTGCATCATTGAAAAACCACACAAAAACATGTCTATGATTGCATTAAAACAAAATAACGTATACACTATTGACATCAATGATTTGTGTAATTAAATGTGTTTTTCGGTTTTGAATGAGAATGCTTGGCTATGGCATAGAATATTAGGTCATGCTAGCATGAAACTAATCACTCAAGTATCATCTAAAGATCTTGCAAGAGGAATTCCTCATATCAAGTTCATCAAAGATAATATATGTGATGCTTGCCAATTAGGTAAACAAATTAAGGGTAGTTTCAAATCTAAGAATCAAATAAGCACCTCTAGGCCCTTACAATTGATCCATATGGACTTGTTTGGACCAATCTCTACATCAAGCCTAGGAGGTAGCAAATACGCCTTCGTCATTGTGGATGACTATAGTAGATACACATGGACTTACTTCTTGAAACAGAAAAATGAATGCTTTAGATCTTTTACCAAGTTTTGTAAACTTGTTCAAAACGAGAAGGGTTCTATGATTTCGTCAATTAGAAGTGATCATAGTGGAGAATTTCAAAACCATGATTTCCAAGAATTCTGTGAACTCAATGGATACAACCATAATTTCTCTACTCTAAGAAATCCTCAACAAAATGGAGTAGTAGAAAGAAAAAATCAAAATTTACAAGAAATGGCAAGAACCATGTTAAATGAACATAGCCTACCCAAATATTTTTGGGTTGAAGCCGTAAACACTACATGCTATATTTTGAATAGAGTTCTAGTTAGACCCTTACCAAAACTCCTTATGAGTTATGGAACAACAAAAAACCCAATGTTTCATATTTTAAAGTCTTTGGGTGTAAGTGCTTTATCTTGAATGAAAAAGATAACTTAGGAAAATTTGATGCTAAATCCGATAAAGGAATCTTTCTTGGTTATTCTTCGGTTTCTAAAGCTTTTCGTATCTTCAATAAAAGAACATTAATTATTGAAGAATCCATTCATGTTGTTTTCAATGAGATTTCCGAAATCAGGAAAAACGATTTTGATGATGATGTTAATTTTGATTCCTTGAATTTAAATAAAACCCCATCTCCAACTAGCAACTTGAATGCATCCACTTCCGAAACATCATTACCCAAGGATTGGAAGTATGTAGATGTTCATCCTAAGGAGCTAATCTTAGGAGACACATCAAAGGGGGTTCAAACACGATCCTCTCTTAAAAATTTTTGTGCCAACACCGCTTTTCTCTCCCATGAACCCAAATACGTTGACGAAGCCATGAAAGATGATTCATGGATTATCACAATGCAAGATGAACTAAATCAATTTGAGAGAAATGAGGTGTGGAAGTTTGTTCCTAGGCCAAATGACCATTTAGTTATTGGTACTAAATGGGTCTTTAGAAACAAGCAAGATGAAAATGGTATCGTGGTTAGAAACAAGGCTAGACTAGTGGCCAAAGGTTTCAACCAAGAAGAAGGTATCGATTACGAAGAAACCTTCGCTCCTATGGCTCGATTAGAAGCCATAAGGATGCTCCTTGCCTACGCTAGTAGTAATAATTTTAAACTGTTTCAAATGGATGTTAAAAGCGCTTTTCTTAATGGTTTTATTTCTGAAGAAGTCTATGTTGAACAACCTCCTGGATTTGAAAATAATAGCCTCCCTAATCATGTGTTTAGATTAACTAAAGCTCTCTATGGTTTAAAATAAGCTCCGAGGGCTTGGTATGAGAGACTTAGTTCTTTTCTTATTGAAAATAATTTCATAAAAGGCAAGGTTGATACTACATTATTCATCAAGAATTTTGAAAATAATTTTCTCATTGTTCAGATTTATGTTGATGATATTATCTTTGGTTCCACGAATGAATCTCTTTGTGAATCTTTTGCTAAAACTATGAGTCTTGAATTTGAAATGAGTTTAATAGGAGAGTTAACATTCTTCTTAGGTTTACAAATCAAACAACTAAGCAATGGCATCTTTATTAGTCAAACTAAATATGCTATGAATTTACTAAAAAAGTTTAATATGAATAACTCAAAAGCTATTGACACTCCTATGAGCACCTCCACTAAGTTAGAAATTGATGAAAGTGGAGAAATTTTCGATCAAAAAACTTATAAGGGTATGATAGGAAGTTTACTTTACCTCACTGCAACTAGACCAGACATCATGTTCAATGTAGGACTTTGTGCTAGATTTCAATCAAACCCTAAGATATCTCATCTCAAAGCAGTTAAAAGAATACTAAGATATCTTAATGGTACCATAAATCTAGGATTATGGTAACCAAAATCAGAAAATCTTGAGTTAATTGCTTATGCTGATGTAGACTTTGCTGGCTGTAGACTAGATAGAAAAAGCACATCAGGAACATGTCAATTTTTAGGACATGCCCTTGTTTCCTGGTCATCTAAGAAATAAAACTCGGTTGCACTATCAACAACCGAAGCTGAATATATTGCAGCAAGTGCATGTTGTGCACAAGTTGTATGGATGAAAAACACTTTAGAAGATTATAAAGTTCATCTTAAAAATATTCCCATTAAATGTGATAACACAAGTGCAATATGCTTAACAAAGAATCCTATACAACACTCAAGAACAAAACATATTGATATTAGACATCACTTTATACGAGATCATATTACTAATCATGATGTAATCATAGAGTTCATTGATACTAAACATCAACTAGCCGATATTTTTACAAAACCTCTAAGTGAAGAACAATTTGATTTCATAAGAAGAGAATTAGGAATGTTGATGTGTCCGAATACATAAACTAGTTAAAATTATCTTTCGGACTTTATTGAATGATCATATCACTTGACTGCCATTACATGCCTAAATAACATGTTGGAAATCATGTGTTGAATACAAAAATATTTTGTCTTTTGATTGTATTTAAAAATCTGTAGCATAGTTTTGTCCGAATGCATGAAAGAGTTAATTTCATTTTCGGATTCGCTTAACAATTGGAATGCTAAAAATCGGATCTTCTCGTACACTCTTATGAAAAATATTTTTCTGAAATGGATTTAATAAAATGATTCCATCTTGAAATATGGATGATAGTATTTCTATTTACAAAAAGTTGATTCACATATCTTGACTCAAAGCAAACTCAAAAATAGCATGATACAAAGCAATCAACATATCATGTTTTCCTTTATGTGCTTGAACAATTAATTTCCTATCATTTACTATTGGAAATAACATGAATCAAGTAAAGGCATGAAATAATCATCGCACTTATACTCAAAATTTACTTGTATTGTTCTCCTGATATCACAACTACCATGTTTTTTGTTGATGACAAAGGGGGAGAAATATATGAATTGATGCTATAAACACTAATGCTATAATTATGCCATGCTTGCATCACCAAGAGATATATGAATAAATGCTATGATTTGCATTATGCCTTGTATCGTGTCAAGATATCAAACAAAAACTTGCATCGTAATTTTACGAGTTGATATCTTACCGTGTGATGAATTGCAATACTTGCTAAAATATTTGAAATGTGTACTTGAAATGTGTACATCATGTAATGATATCAAAATCATACTTCACAGTTTTACATGCTGATATCTTACAATATGATGAATTGTTACTATTACCATCATTCAAACATGTAATGTAAAATTTGAAAATAAATGTCAAGCCTTGACATCATCTTCCGAGAGATGCATCATGATAGGAATCATGATAGGAATATTGATAAGTTCAAATGATTTTAACTTATCAATATGTCTCTTGAATTCTTAAGGTTTTGAATTCAAGAATGATTTATCTCAAGTATGGCATATAGACAGGGGGAGTTAAGGTTAACTCCATTATCAATTGATTGTCATCATCAAAAAGGGGGAGATTATTGAATCTCAGATTTTGATGATGAAGTCAATTGTCATTTGTTGTCTAATCTATGTGTTGAGATAAGTGTGCAGGATTAACTACGATGAAAGTTAGACATGCAGCAGGAGTTACGCCGGAGTCAACACAATGATCACGTTGGGAGTTCGAGAGTTCGACGGAAGTTCGACCGAATGGATCTACCCATTCGGACCCTGATTGCTGTGGGAGGTGCAACCGCCCAAGCCAGGAGGTAGCACCGCCTGGGCTAAGTCTCCCAGGGAGACTAGGCGGTGCAACCGCCCCAGCCAGGAGGTAGCACCGCCTGGGCTTAGTCTCCGAGCGAGACTGGGCAGTGCAACCTCTCCTGATAGGAGGTAGCACCGCCTGAGCTTAGTCTTCGAGCTTTGGCAAGCGATGCAACCGCCCCAGTCAGAAGGTGCAACCGCCTGAGCTCGGTCTTCGAGCTCTGGCAGAGAGGTGCAACCGCCCCTGATAGAGGTGGCACCGCCCAGAGGCTCAGTCTTCGAGCTCTGCCAAGCGATGCAACCGCCCCGGTCAGGAGGTGCAACCGCCTGATCCCGGAATTTCGGGAATTGACAGTTTTGAGCTCCAAATTTGAACTGGGTTGGGGCCTATAAATACCCCACCCATTCAGCACTGAAAGAGGACAACTAACACTCAAAATCTTGATCTTTTTCTGTGATTCTTAGAGCTCAAAATTGTTGTAAAGGCCAAAAGTTCTCCTCCCTCTGTTCTTCAAAGTTTTGAGTTGTAAAGAGAGGAGAGAAAATTTCTGTAATGGTTGTCTCCTAAGCCCGTCAAAAGGAGTGAAACTGTAAAAGGGTGGTTGGCCTTCGCCTATTGAAGGAAGGCCTCTAGTTGACGTCGGTGACCTCGTCGGTGGAGGAAGCCAAAAGTGGAGTAGGTCAAGATTGACCGAACCACTCTAAATCTCGGTTTGTATTTACTTTGAGCATTTTATCTTTATGGTAAACCTCCTAAATAGCTACTGCCTTCTGCGCTTTTACGAACGAGTTTCTAAGTTTAGAACTTTCCGAATCTGCGTTTAGACGTAAATTGGCTTTTTCGTACGATCATTACACTTCAGTTTACGTTTACGTTTTGATTTCAATCATAACTGCAAACTGCCTTCTGCGCATTTATAAAACGTATCTCAAAGTTCAGTATCCTCAAAATTGGCATTTAGACGTAAACCGGTTTTATCGTACGAACGTCGCATTTCAGTTTGCGCTTGCATTCTGATTTTTATCATAAACTGCAAACTGCCTTCGTAGATTTACTTTAACGTCATCTCGCTTAATCTTAAGTTAAAGTAATCTTAGAATCGGCTTTTACATCGAAATCGTTTTTATCAAACGAACGCAGCTTTCGATTTTAATAGTGAAAGATTTCCGCTGCACTAATTCATCCCCCCTCTCTTAGTGCTCTTGATCCTAACAAGAGAGGGGGTTGAATTAGTGCAGCAGAAAACTTTTCCGATTTCAAAAAAATATTTGTTTCGATTAAAACTGATTCCGATGAAAATGGTTTCAATTCAATCCGTTTCGGAGAGATTATGAACTTGAAAGCTTTCATAAAAGTGCAAGAGAGGATTAAGGAGATTTATTGTAATGTAAATTACACAAATGAAAAGCAAACCAGAATTTAGAGTGGTTCGGTCAATATGACCTACATCCACTTTTGGATTCCTCCTTCGATGAGGTCTTCGGTGTCTACTAAAGGCCTTTCTTCAATAGGCGAAGGCCAACCACCTTACAGCTCTTTCTCCTTTTGCCGGGTTTAGGAGACAAACCCTTACAAGTCTCACTCCTCTTTCTTGGATGGTTATAAGGCTAAGAGATGAAGGAGGAGAACTCTTTTCTTTACAATACTTTAAGACTCAAGAACTCAAGATTATGCCAATAGCTTTCATGCCCTTTTATGCAGAAAAAGGTGGGGTATTTATAGACCCCAATGGCTTTCAAAAATGGAGTCCAAAAGTGTCTCATCCCGGATTTCCGGGGTACTGGCGGTACCACCGCCATTACTGGGTAGTACCACCGCCTGACAGAGCTCAGAGACCGAGCTATGGCGGTACCACCGCCCAAACCACCTGGGGTGCTACTTTCCAAGCGATGCCACCGTCGGCCAGGAATTCAGCATCCTGGTTGGGCCTTGAATCCGGCCCAAACCAGCCCAACTCAGAGCCCAGTTAGCCCCTAATAGAGTTGATGGGATTAGCTCCCAAATCAACTCTAATTATCATTCTAACTATGATTAAGGCAATCATGGTCTAGTACATCGATTTTTCACTCGGCGATCCTCCGGCAAACTTTTTGGTGAGTCCTCCGACGAGATTCTAGCGAACTCCCAACCAATTCTCGGCTAGTCTTCCGGCATGCTGTTAGGACCCTTTTTCTGAGCTTTTGAATAATGTTTATTGAGTCTGTTTAGTTCAGTTGTTTATTGACTCTGTTTAGTTCAATTAGAGTCGGGTAGAGGTTTATTGAATATTTAATTATTATTAAGAGTCCAAGTCCTAGTGGATTCTAGGTGGAACTCTATAAATAATGATGTAACCCTTTCTTTTAAATCAATCAATGAAATATTATTCCAGTTTGTTATGATAAACCCTAGGAGGTCGATCCCCTCGAAGCGATCAAGGAGGTTGATCCCTTCGAAGCGATCAAAGAGGTTGATCCCTTCGAAGTGATCATCCCCTTTTCTTCCATTTCTTTTATGATAAAACTTTATGGTTCTATCATTTGGTATCAGAGCATCTCATTTCTTCCATTTCTTTTACGATAAGAACTTAAGGTCTTATCATTTGGTATCAGAGTATTTTACAATAAGACTTTATGGTCTTATCAATTGGTATCATAGCAGCGATCCTCGGCATTCTCATTATAGTTCATCATCTAAAAAAAAAAGCCCGCAGCCACGCCCCTACTTCCCAAGCCGCAACCACGCCCCTACTTCCGGTTAGCCCACCCGTCGCCGTTGCTCTTCGGCCAGCAGCCGCTGCTGCTGCCCCCCGGCTAGCAACCTCTCCTTCTCCATAGTCGACGCTGATTCCTGGCTGATCGACCATCGTCGCCACTGCCCCCCCGGCCAGTGATCGCTTCTCCTCGCTTCCCCATCTCGCTCGAGCGAGAAGGACCACCGGCGCTGTTTCCCAGCCAGCGGACCACCCCTTCGTCACTAACACCATTGTTGACACTGCCCTAACTACTCTACCATCGTGCCCCCCCCCCGGTCGTAGCTGTAGCCGCCGGTTGCCTCCCTTCTTGCGACGACCGAAAAAGGGCAACTCGCCTCTACTGCCCTTGTTTCCAACTGCACCACCACCACTTATCTTCCCCTCGAGCGCCCTCACCTTCCAACCGACCCACCACCGCTACCAGCCATAGTGCGACGACCGCCACCACTCCCCCTTGCTCTACCCCCTTGGTGATTGAAACAGGGCAATCCTCCTGTTGTTGCAAAGCAATCGCCAGTCCTCTTGCTGCTGCGAATGCTGGGTGCCACCACCGTCGCCACTATTGCCCAGCCAGCGACCACACCGCTTGCCACCCAACTGTAATCCTCGCAGCCTTCTCCTTGCTCTGGTGACAGAAACAGGGCAAATCACCGATTGCCCTTGTTCCCCGCAGTGCCACCGTCGATTCCTATTTTCCACTGCAACCTCAACCCTAGCAACGCCATCGTAGCCACCCTCCAATAGCACATGCAGCACGCTCTTGTGCGGCCGCTTCAACCTCGGCAACGCATGCACCAACTCCTCTTCTCAACCTCGGCCACTTCAACGGCACCGTCGTGTTCTCAACCACACGCGATCCCTTATCGTCACCAATGCCTCCTTTCATAGTGCTATAGAGACAAAGCAATGTTGCCTTCCTCAGCGTCACCAGCGCCTCCTTCCGTAGTGCAGTAGAGATAGAGCAACATTGTCTTTCATCCATGCCGTTGCAACCACCATAGCGGCAAACCCTTAGCAATGCTACCCCTAGCCATACCACCATTGCTGCCTCCCAGCCCTCAACAGCAGCGATTCCTCCATGCAGTGACCACAGCAAGCATCGCTGCCTCCCACACAGCGAATGCAGCTACATCCCCGCATCCTCATAGCAACCCTTCATTCCAATAGTGCTACTACTGATTACATTACAATAGAAGCACCAAGTAGCGCAGTGATTGATGCCCTTGACCGACATCAGAAACAGGAGTTGAGATTACAGATTTACAGTCATACGTAATGATTATCGATAACTTAGTGAAAGAACAAATGGAAGCGTTGGAAACCTGAATTGAGAATCGGCTATAAGAAACCCTTCATGATTTCAAAAAGAGCTTGTTGGAGCACTTTAGCAGGTTTCAACAAGATTGGAGCTCAAGTTCTACATTGCATAGATCTAGAAATACAAGAAAAGGGCCCCAAGACTATGACACAAACTACTCATACATGAAGGTGGAATTTTTGAGGTGGGAAGATGGGGATCCGACTAGTTGGATCTCTAAGGCAAAAAAAATTTTTAGTTTTCACAGAACCCCAGAAGAATCCAAGGTAAAAGTGGCCTTAATCCAGCTCGATGGAGATGTAATCCAGTGGTAGGATTGGTATGAAACTTTCCACCGAGTTCCTTCGTGGGAGCAGTTCAAAAGGGCTTCTTTTTCTCTTCGACCCATCAAAATATGAGAATGTTGATGGACAGCTCATCAAAATTTATCAGACTTCTGCAGTGTTAGAATATCAGAGCAGGTTTAAAAGATTGTCAAATCAAAGCTAGAAATTGATCGGAATGACAACTTTTGGGTACATTTATTGAAGGGCTTAATCCAGAGATTCGGTGTGAAGTTAAGGCTCGTCAACCCCACACCATGATAGTTGCGATTTCATTTGCATGCCTGCATGAGGAAAAAATCAGCATGGAATACCATCGGAATAGAGGTATCAATAAACAGGTGAGCAGCAAGTAGCCCACCCTATCTACTCCCAGTCAAAATCCTATCACTCACAAACTAACCCAAGAAGAACTCAAAGAAAGATCAGTGAAGGGTTTGTACTATGATGAAAAGTAGAGTATGGAGCACCAATGTAAACAAGGGCAACTTATGATAATTAAGCCAATTGGAGAGGAACCGGAAGCAAAAGAGTTGAACTTTGATCATGAAGGTGTGGAAACTGATGAAGATATTGAAGCCATCACACATACAGTGCATGCATTAGCTGGCTACGCTAACCCACAAATTATGAAAATCGGAGGAACTTTGAAGCATCAGCCTGTCACTATTTTGATTGGTACGGATAGCACTAATAATTTTATGGACAGGAAAATTGTAGCCCGATTAGCTTATCACATTGAAGGCTATGATAAATTCGAAGTAAAGATCGCTAATGGATGGATTTTTACTTGTGATAGCAAATGTTCAAAGATAAAATTGATTATATAGGACCAGGAGTTTTTTGCAACGATTACTACACTAAAAGACCGACTTGTTGCTTACACTATTAAAAAGTGGAGACTATACTTACTTGATCAACGGATTGTAATGCATTGCAAATAGCCTATGACTGAAGTGTTGAAAGAGAAGCTCCCCGAGTTTGATGTTGCTCAGCCTTGAGGACAAGGCTGATTTGAAGAGGGAGGAATTGTTAGGACCATTTTTCTGAGCTTTTGAATAATGTTTATTGAGTCTATTTAGTTCAGTTATTTATTGAGTCGGGTAGAGATTTATTTAATATTTAATTATTATTAAGAGTCTAAGTCCTAGTGGACTCTAGATGGAACTCTATAAATCAATCAATGAAATATTATTCCAGTTTGTTATGACAAACCCTAGGAGGTCGATCCCCTCGAAGCAATCAAAGAGGTCAATCCCCTCGAAGTGATCAAGGAGGCCGATCCCCTCGAAGTGATCATCCCCTTTTCTTCCATTTCTTTTACGATAAAACCTTAGGGTTCTATCATTTGCTATTAGAGCATCTCATTTCTTCCATTTCTTTTACGATAAGGCCTTAGGGTCTTATCATTTGGTATCAAAGCATTTTATGATAAGACTTTAGGGTCTTATCACGTGCTTTCGGCGATCTCCCAACGAGCTTTCGTTGAGTCTTCCAATGTGCTTCCGATGATCTCACGATGAACTCTCGGCGAGCTCTCGATATATTGTCCGAGTCTTCGACTCTGGCCCATCATCTGCTTTATACCTTACTGCTATCGTAGTTAATCCTGTACACTTATCTCAACACAAGGATTAATCAAATAATTTACCAATTGATTTCATCATCAAAATTCGAGATTCAACATGAATCATATTGTCCGGTATGTCATTGGTCCATCGACACTTCGTCCAATTCTTCGGTGCATCATCCTCTCTTGCAACCTATTGCCCAATTAGCTAGTTGACCTCCGCAACTCCGATATCCTTGGCACAATATCCACTCTTCTTGGCCGATACCTAAATTTGCGACCCGAAGCCTTCTATCGATACGTCGACTGATCCTTTGGTGCGACATCCAATCTTCTGACATGTTTTCCTCCGGCCCAATATAATTCTTCCTTTTTTAATTGCCTCTCCCTAAGCGAAGCATCCTGCATCACTCAAAACGTAGATCAAATCATAAATACTATTAATTTGTTTCATTATCAAAATCCGAGATTCAATAATCTACCTCTTTTTTATGATGACAACCAATTGATGACGGAGTTAACCTTAACTCCCGGAGTTTAAACAAACTCCCCCTATCAATATGCCATATTGATAGAACTCTTGGATTCAAAAATCCAAGCAACATGTTATCATAAACTTATGCATAACATCATCATACTTCTCCCCCTTTGTCATCAACAAAAAGGAGAAGTGCAACTATCAAGTGTTTAGAGATATAATGTCAAACATTGCATTTATCATTATGCAATTTGTAAGCTAGAAAATTTAGCAAGTGTTACATCATATTTAGAACATGCAAGCTAGCAAATTTTATATCACTTTACAACATGCATAATCATCAAATCATCATTAATTTTAAAGATGTGCATGATTGTAAATTTTACAAGTTTATATTTTTGCTTCTTAAGATAGGCAAGCCAGTGATGTTCAAGATAGCAAGCTCTTTCTTCTATTTTGAGAAGTATCATTTTTGCTTCCTTTGCAAAGTGCAAGCTAGCAAAATTTTACATTATTTTACAACATGCAAGCTAGCAATTTGGCAAGTGTTACTTCTCTTTGAAGTATAAAGGCTAGCAAATTTTTGAAAAATAATGCAAGATAACAAACTAGCAAGATACAATGTTTTACATGAAGCAAGCTAATAAGTTTTGCATCTTTTTGCGATATGTACATTTGCAATTTTTGCTTCTCTTTAGATGTGCAAGCAAGCAAGTTTTTCTCCTTACAATTTGTGAGCTAGCAAATTTTACACATATGAAAGTTGGCAAGATTTTTGCATCTTTTGAGATAAGCAAGCTTTTTACATCTTCTTGAAGTATGCAAGCTAGCTAACAAGCTAGCAAAATTTGCTCCCCCTATGTCATTGTCAAATAGAAGGGAAGAATACAATGTTGTAATTCTTTTTCCATTTTATCAATCTTTTCATCATGACAAAGGTAAAGTATCAACCTTATTTCAATATATTTGTGCATCATTATAGTTTCAATTTACAACATGCACAATTTTAAAACTTTACATATCATCCTTACTCTTGTTGAATCTCGGATTTTGAGGATAAAATCAATTGATGGGTTAATTAATCTAATCAATATTATTGAGTTAAGTGTGCAAGATTAACTACGATAACCAGAAAACACAAAGCAAGAATACCGGAGTCAAGTTCGATGGACGTTTAAGAGTCCGAAGAATCGTCGGAGATGTTGTCGGAACCAACCGAGAAGAAATCGAGAACCTGTCAAAATTTTTGGAAGTTCACCGAAGAGATCGTCGGAGGTTCACGGAGATCACTGAGAAGGCTCGGCTACTCGTTAAAGTCATCACAAGATCGGGAGCTTGCTAGGAGTCCATCGGAAGAAGTTCGTCGAAAAGCTCGCCGGAACAAGACTCGACGTTCGCGGTTGAAAACTTGCTTAGGATGTTTTTAGTTATGTAGTTCACTTGTAATTAGGATTAGGATTAAGAGATAATCCTATATCCTGGTTACGGGCCAACTGGGCCCAAAATTAGACTTGGTTTGGGCTAAATTTGAAGCCCAACCAATGAATCGAAGGGTCTGGCGGTGGCACCGCCCAGCACCCGAGAGCTGGGTAGTGGCACCGCCCAACACTCGAGAGTTGGGCGATGGCACCGCTTGGCTGGGCGGTGGCACCGCCAGTCCACTGTCAATGTCAGACACTAACAGGCGGTGGCACCGCCAGCATCGGGAACCAAAGAGAATTTAAATTTTGGAGCCCAAATTTGAATCCTCTTAAGGCCTATAAATACCTCTCAAATCTCAGCTAAGATTACAATTTTTTGATAAGCAATTGATTGAGAGAAAGGTCTTAGAAAAGTCTTAGCAAGTCTTGTTTTTAATTTGCTAGTGTTCACCTCCTTCTTTCTTGCTGAAAATCTGTAAGAGAGTGAACCGCTTGTAAAAAGTTGTAAGAGGGGTATTTACCCTTCCCCTTCAAGAGATTTGCTAGTGGAAGGTGGGAGCCTCATCGAAGAGGGGCCTCGCAAGTGGATGTAGGTCATTTGACCGAACCACTTTAAAATCGGCTTGATCTCTGGTTTGCATTTACTTATTGTCATTTATATTATTGCAAACCATTTGCACTTTAATTCTCTACTTCTTTGTCTCCTTCTTACGTATCCCTTCAAGTTAAAATGCAATCGAAACGGTTTCAAACGAAACATTGCTTTTATCGTACGAAGTTTCCGAAAGTGTTTAAATCGTCAAAAGTTTATCGTACTTTACCGCTGCACTAATTCACCGCCCCCCCCCCCCTCTTAGTGTCACTCCGATCCTAACAATTGGTATCAGAGCTAGGTTCACTCTCATATTTGGTTTGATACCCAAGAGAGATGACTTACTCCGACATACATGAGGGTCATTCTATCACATGTCCACCCTTGTTTAATGGGTCAGATTATACTTATTAGAAGACTCGTATGAGGATCTTCCTCATTTCCATAGATTTCGAGCTTTGGAATATTGTTGAAAACGGATTTCAAAAATCTTCTCTTCCGATGAGCGAATGGAATGAATCGGAGAAGAAGGTTTTTGCTTTAAACGCAAAGGCTATGAATGTCTTGTTTTGTGCACTAGACAAAAATGAATTTAATCGTGTTTCAATTTGTGATTCAGCTTTTGATATTTGGAGAACTCTTGAGGTCACTCATGAAGGCACTAGCCGAGTGAAAGAGTCCAAAATCAACATCCTTGTGCACTCTTACGAACTTTTCCGAATGAAACCAAGTGAGTCCATCGGAGACATGTACACCCGGTTCACGGATGTCATCAATGGACTCAAAGCTCTTGGTAAAGATTTTACTAACTTTGAACTAGTAACTAAAATCTTAAGATCCCTCCCTAAAAGTTGGGATCCAAAAGTTACGACAATTCAAAAGGCCAAAGACCTTAAAACATTCCCTCTTGAAGAACTTATTGGGTCTCTAATGACCTATGAAATGACATGTCAAGCTCATGACGAGCTCGAGAACCCCCTTCCAAAGAACAGGAAGGATATGGCACTCACATCACAAGAAGACCACTTGAAAGGAACATCAAGTGATGAGGACAGTGACAATGACATTGCACTTTTGACTCAAAATTTTAAAAAATATTTAAGAAAGAATAAATTTTAAAATAATATAAAAAATAAATTCGAACACAAGAAGGACCAAGTGATTTGCTATGAGTGCAAAAAACCGGGACACTACAAGAATGATTGTCCTCCAACCAAAAAGAGAACATCAAAAAAGAAGGCGCTCAATGCAATGTGGGATGATTCAAGTGCGTCCGAAGAAGAGGAGTCCAACACCGAGCAAGTTGCTCATTATGCCCTAATGGCCATCGGAAAAGAGGTAACGGATTTAATTGATGCAGATTTACTTTATCATGAATTATTAAATACCTTCCATGAGTTATTTGATGAATGTAAGACAATTAGTAGAAAATATAAATTGCTAAAAAAAGAGCATGATAGTCTCACTTGTAATGTCGATAAATTAAAGACTGAATATCATGATAGTTTAGCTCCATATATAAAACGTCATGATCTAGAAACTCTCCAAAAGGAGAACTTGCCACTTAAGGATACCTTAAAGAAATTCGAGGTTGGTAGCACGTCTTTGAACATGATCCTTACAAATAAGGGTCACGTTCCTAAAAGAAGTGGAATCGGATTTGTGAGAAGTCCTCACCAAAATCCAACCACCTTCATTAAAGGCCCTATCTTACATGTTCGGCACCAAAGCAATTGCAACTTTTGTTGCAAATATGGACATAAAACTTATAAATGTCCATTCAAGAAAATTAGTCTGAACAAATTAATTTGGGTTCCTAAAGGAACCATGATCAATTCTATGCAACATGATGAACAAGTTAAATCAGTTTTTAAGGCACCCAAAAGAAAATGGGTACCTAAAAATAATCCCTTCTTGTAGAAACATACACCATCACAAGCTAGGAGCAAGAGATGGTATCTAGATAGTGGATGCTCAAGACATATGACTGGAGATCCATCTCATTTCTCTATGCTCACTTGCAAAAAAGAAGGGTACGTCACCTTCGGAGACAACAACCAAGGCAAAATCATTGGCAAGGGAACCATAGGTAACAAATTAAAATTTTCTATTGATGATGTCTTACTAGTTGATGGATTGAAACATAATCTCTTAAGTGTTAGTCAATTATGCGATAAAGGTTATATCATTAGATTTGAATCAAATGTGTGTATTATTGAAAAACCAAACCATAACATAACTATGATTGCATTAAAACAAAATAATGTCTACACCATCAACCTTGATAAACTAAGTAATGAAATGTGCTTCTCCGCTTTAAATGATGATGCTTGGCTTTGGCATAGGAGACTAGGCCATGCAAGCATGAAACTAATATCTAAGATCTCATCTAGAGAATTAGTGCGAGGAATTCCAAATATAAAGTTTATTAAAGACAAAGTATGCGATGCATGTCAACTAGGTAAACAAATAAAAACTAGTTTCAAACCAAAAACTCAAATTAGCACCACTAGACCATTACAATTGATTCATTTTGACTTATTTGGACCAATTGACACGATAAGTCTAGGAGGAAGCAAATATGCGTTTGTAATTGTGGATGACTATACTAGATACACTTGGACCTGTTTCTTAGCTCACAAAAGTGATTGTTTCAAGTGTTTCTCTAAATTTTGTAAACTCACTCAAAATGAAAAAGGTTTCATGATTTCATCAATTCGGAGTGATCACGGTGGCGAATTTCAAAACCGTGACTTTCAAAATTTTTGTGAAGTTAATGGATACAATCACAACTTCTCCACTCCGAGGAATCCCCAACAAAATGGAGTAGTTGAAAGAAAAAATAGAAACCTATAAGAAATGGCAAGAATGATGTTAAATGAACATAGTCTACCCAAATATTTTTAGGTCGAAGCCGTAAATACGGCTTGTTACATCATGAATAGGGTTCTAATAAGACCGTCCCTATCAAAAACTCCCTATGAATTATGGAATAACAAAAAACCAAATATTTCCTATTTTTAAGTTTTCGGTTGTAAATGCTTTATTTTGAATGAAAGGGATGCCTTAGGAAAATTTAATGCTAAATCCGATGAAGGCATCTTTCTTGGTTACTCTTCCGTTTCTAAGGCTTTTCGGGTTTTTAACAAAAGAACCTTAGTAATAGAAGAATCTATTCATGTAGTTTTTAATGAAATTTCTAATTTAAAGAAAAATGATTTTGATGATGATCTTGGTTTTGATAATTTGAATTTAAATGAACCCCCTCCTCAAAATAGCAACTTGGATGCACCTTCTTCCGAAATTTCCTTACCCAAGGAATGGAAGTATATAGATGCTCATCCAAAGGAGCTAATTATAGGAGAAACATCAAAAGGGGTTCAAACTCGTTCCTCTTTCAAGAATTTTTGTGCTAATACTGCCTTCCTTTCTCAAATCAAACCTAAATGCATTGACGAGGCCTTAAAAGATGATATTTAGGTTATTGCAATGCAAGAGGAATTAAATCAATTTGAGAGGAATAAGGTATGGAAGCTTGTTCCTAGACCTAGTGACCATTTAGTCATTGGTACTAATTGGGTTTTAGAAATAAGCAAGACAAAAATGGTATCGTGGTTAGAAACAAGGCTAGATTAGTGGCCAAAGGTTTCAACCAAGAAGAAGGTATCGATTACGAAGAAACCTTCGCTCCCGTGGCTCGATTAGAAGCCATAAGGATGCTCCTTGCCTATGCTAGTAGTAAAAATTTTAAACTGTTTCAAATGGATGTCAAAAGTGCCTTCTTGAATGGTTTTATTTCCGAAGAAGTATATGTCGAACAACCTCCCGGATTTGAAAATTCTCTTCTTCCTAATCATGTATTCAAATTGACTAAGGCTCTCTATGGCTTGAAACAAGCTCCTAGAGCTTGGTATGAAAGGCTTAGTTCCTTTCTTATTTTAAATAATTTTACCAAAGGCAAGGTTGATACTACATTGTTTATCAAACATTTTGAAAATAATTTTCTTATTGTGCAAATTTATGTTGATGATATTATTTTTGGCTCTTCGGATGAATCACTATGTGAATCATTTGTCAAATGTATGAGTCATGAATTTGAAATGAGTTTAATGGGTGAATTAACTTTCTTTTTAGAATTACAAATCAAACAACTTAGTGATGGTATATTTCTTAACCAATCTAAATATACATTAGAATTGTTAAAATGATTTAACATGGATAATTCAAAAGCAATAAACACCCCTATGAGTACTTCGACTAAGTTAGATATGGATGAAAATAGTGAAAATTTCGATCAAAAAACATATAGGGGGATGATAGGTAGTCTACTCTACCTCACCGCGACTAAACCGGATATTATGTTTAGTGTAGGACTTTACGCTAGGTTTCAATCTAATCCTAAATTATCTCATCTTAAGAGTATTAAAGCATGCCTTATATGCCTTGCAAAAGTTTGATAGCATGACTTATATGAATTGCAAAAGCTTGTGTGATATGAATGTCTTATATGCCTTGTAAAATCTTTGAGAATATCGCAAGATTGATTGATCATATTGAAAGCATGCCTCACATCTATATCATGAAATTCATGTTGAAAATCTTTATCTCCTGTCATAGTAAAAATTGCCCTTATCATTCGACTTAAAAATGATTTTCATCGAAGTTTCATATTTACTTATGCTTAATGAGAATAACGATAAGTTCTATGGTTAGAACTTATCGGTTTATGCTTGAATTCAATGGGATGGAATTCAAGTATTTTTATCTTCTCATAATATGGCATATAGATAGGGGGAGTTATGTTTAACTCCGTCATCAATTGATTGTCATCATCAAAAAGGGGGAGATTGTTGAATCTCGAATTTTGATGATAAAATCAATTGATGGGTTAATTCATCTAATCCATATTATTGAGTTAAGTGTGCAGGATTAACTATGATAACCAAAAAACACAAAGCAAGAATACCGGAGTCAAGTTCGATGGACGTTTAAGAGTCCGAAGAATCGTCGGAGATGCTGCCAAAACCAACCGAGAAGAAATCGGGAACCTGTCGGAATTTTCGAAAGTTCGCCGAAGAGATCGTCGGAGGTTCATGGAAATCACCGAGAAGGCTCGGCTACTCGTTAAAGTCATCACAAGATCGGGAGCTTGCTGGGAGTCCGTCGGAAGAAGTTCGTCGGAAAGCTCGCCGGAACAAGACTCGACGTTCACGGTTGAAAACTTGCTTAGGATGTTTTTAGTTATGTAGTTCACTTGTAATTAGGATTAGGATTAAGAGATAATCCTATATCCCGGTTAGGGTCCAACTGGGCCCAAAATTAGACTTGGTTTGGGCTAAATTTGAAGCCCAACCAGTGAACCGAAGGGTCTAGCAGTGGCATCGCCAGATTGGGCGGTTGCACCGCCCAGCACCCGAGAGCTGGGCGGTGGCACCGCTTGGCTGGGCGGTGGCACCGCCAGTCCACTGTTAGTGTCAGACACTGACAGGCAGTGGCACCGCCACTGACAGGCGATGGCACCGCCAGCATCGGGAACCAAAGAGAATTCAAATTTTGGAGCCCAAATTTGAATCCTCTTAAGGCCTATAAATACCCCTCAAATCTCAACTGAGATTACAACTTTTTGAGAAGCAATTGATTGAGAGAAAGGTCTTAGAAAAGTCTTAGCAAGTCTTGTTTTCAATTTGCTAGTGTTCACCTCCTTCTTTCTTGTTGAAAATCTGTAAGAGAGTGAACCGCTTGTAAAAAGTTATAAGAGGGGTATTTACCCTTCCCATTCAAGAGATTTGCTAGTGGAAGGTGGGAGCCTCATCGAAGAGGGGCCTCACAAGTGGATGTAGGTCATTTGACCGAACCACTTTAAAATCGGCGTGATCTCTGGTTTGCATTTACTTATTGTAATTTATATTACTGCAAACCATTTGCACTTTAATTCTCTACTTCTTTGTCTCCTTCTTACGTATCCCTTCAAGTTAAAACGCAATCAAAACGGTTTCAAACGAAACATTGCTTTTATCGTACGAAGTTTTCGAAAGTGTTTAAATCGTCAAAAGTTTATCGCACTTTACCGCTGCACTAATTCACCCCCCCCTCTTAGTGCCGCTCCAATCCTAACAACTCTATACATGATACTAAAAATAAATCAATCATCATATCATACATGATACTCATAAGCTAGCAAATTTACTTCATTTTAGAACATCAAAACAATATCATGAGTATTTCATCCATTCATATCATCACATGAAGAATATCAAGAATAATTATGTGATGAGATATACTTCAAGAATATAAGGAATTATACAAAGATAAAAAATCATGAAAGATGAGATCATGTGAATACCAAAAGACATGATTCATTTTGATAAATCTCCTCTTAAATAATTAAAATAAAGTCTTAGGAGATCAAATAATAAAAGATATTCAAAAGAAATTTTAAGTCATAAATTTCGAAAAAGATATTCTCTTTAGTAAATCGCAAAAAGAAACAAAGAAAAAAAATTTTCAATTCATGTATAAGAAATTTTATGATTCAAATTCAAATCTCAAGTAATTCTGAAGAATCAAAATCATGATATAGGTAAAAACTCATTCAAATTCAAATAATCAAAATCGTCAAAATTATTTCAAGAAAATTCAATGAAGGCAACGTAAATAGATTCTCATGAGAACTCGATTCATGCATAATGTCTTAATTTTTCATGAATGCCATAAGCATGATTGATTTCAACAAATCTCTTCTTTTATAAGTGGATAAAAGAAACATAGGAGATCAAATGATATAATATCTTGATTCTGCATAAGAAATCTCAAGTTATAAATTTTAAAAAATTAAGATAAAACTCATTTAAATTTAAATCGTCAAATCAAGATCATTTTCAAGAGATTATATAAGATAGATTCATCACTAAGAATCACTTGTTTAAAAATCGAAAAGCTTTAGAGGTATTTTCAAGAAAATTATGCATTCTCCCTTTTTGTTTTAATCTAAGTGATTTGATTTCATACAAGCATGCTTTTATCTTTTTATGCCAAACAAAAATATGCATCATCGTTTAAAACGAAAAAGAACTTTCATTACGTCAAAGATCGATAATCCATAAATCACAAGAATCATCATGCATAATTTTGAAAGACAAACTCATTAAGCATGATCTAAAATCATCATTACATTATTTTATTAAAACATCAAGCATGGTTTCATTGAACATAAGGCATCTTCAATCAAAATTGAAAAGCAATAAGGAAATCAACATGATTACATATTATTGCTTCTTAAAAACATACATATGATTATTCTTATTAGGTGTACAAGCATTAGATTTATATCTAACATTTTGTTGTATTTTCATAAAACATGTAATTGTCATTAACATTTTCAAAATTACTAGCATGATCCCCTTTTATTTATTTATTATTATTATTTTTTATAAACTAATCCAGAAAAGCACTAAGTAATTTCATGGTAAGAAAAAAAAGATTCGATTAAGTCGCTTACCTTGTTGACGAAAGCTGTCAAAGCGTAGTTTGCCACCTTGCTCTTGTTGGTTTGCTCCTCGTCTTCGGATGAGCTTGTTTCGTCCCAAAATGCTTCCTTCTTCTTGTATTCATAGTAAGTAGTTGCATTCTTTTTATGTTTATTTTTATTCTTTGATTCTCGTTTTAAGAATTTTTTAAGCTTTAAGAGTTCAAGGTCATCATCATCATCACTTGAGTCATCACTCAAGTGGTATTCTATTATTCAAAGTGTCAAATCCTTCCTGTTCTTTGGAAGGTTGTTCTCAAGCTCTTCATGAGTGTTGTAAGTCATTTCATATATCAATAATGAACCGATAAGTTCTTCGAGAGGAAAGTTGTTCAAATTCTTGGCCTCTTGAATGGCCGTTACTTTCGGATCCCAACTCTTTACAAGGGATCTTAATATCTTGTTAACAAGTTCAAAATTTAAAAAACATTTGCCAAGAGCTTTTAAACTATTGACGACATCCGTAAAGTGGGTGTATATGTCAACAATAGTTTCGGTCGGCTTCATTCGAAATGACTTGAAATCATGCATCAAAAGATCAATCTTCGAAACTTTTAATCTACTAGTGCCTTCGTGTGTGGTTTCAACAATGTGCCAAATATCGAAAATCGCTTCGTATATAGAAATTCGATTGAATTCGTTTTTATCTAAGGCACAAAACAAAGCATTAATAGCTCTAGCATTTAAAGAAAAATCTTCTCCTCCAAATCATTCCATTCGTTCATTAGTTTAGAAGATTTTGAAAGCCATTTTCAACAATACTCCATAAATTTAAATCTAAAGAAATCAAGAAAACTCTCATTCGAGTTTTTCAATATGTGTAGTCCATCCCATTGAACAAGGGAGGCGAATGAGAGAGTGACCCTCTTAAAAGCCGAAAAGAGTCATTTCTCTTGGGTGTTAAACCAAATAAGAAATTATGAGGCTATGATACCAACTATTAGGAACGAGTCGGCACTAAGAGGGGGGGGGGGAGGGGGGTGAATTAGTGCAACGAAGAAAAGCATTGATTCCGAAAGTCTTTCATTTCGATTAAATCCGTTTCGGAAAGAAATTGAACTTGAAAGCTTTCGTAAGAGTGCAAAGAGAAGATTAAGGAAGTTGAGCAGTGAGAGTAAAGAAGGGTAGTTTAAAGTAAATGTAAATTGTAAGAAGTAAATGCAAACCGAGTTATAGTGGTTCGGTCATCGTGACCTACATCCACTCCACCGATTCTTCTTCCGTCGAGGCCACCGGCATCCACTAAGGATCTTTCTTTAATAGGTAAAGATTAACCTCCTTCTTACAACTCTATTCTCCTTTTACAGCTTAGGAGAGAATATTTACATCACCTTTTTATAAAGCTTCCCTCACACTCTCCCTTCGAATGGTCTCTAAACTTTAGGAGGAGTGACTCTATACTTTACAAGGGTTTTCAACTCTAGAAACATAGAGTTTTTATTCACTACTCCATGTAGGAATAGCTAGGGTATTTATAGACCCCAAATGGCTTTAAAAATAGCCAAAATTTAAATCCCCTAAAATTTTAGGGTACAAGCGGTACCATCGCCTAGAAAACTATGTTTGGGCAGTACCACCGCCTAGATTAGCGGTACCACTGCTTGCAGCCTAATACTGGGAGGTACCACCGCCCAGTCTAGTGGTATCACCGCTTAGAAAACTATGTCTGGGCGGTGGTACCGCCCAGACTGGCGGTACCACCGCTTTACATAGTCTCGAAGATTATGCCATGATGATTTCACTTGTTTGGTCATTGTTTGGGCCTTTCTCTTGGCCCAACATAGCCCAAACTTGGGCCCAACTATCCCCTAATTAGGTTGGCCCAATTCTAATCCCAATTATATGCTAACTACGAATTTTAAGATATTTACTAAGCTAAGTCCATAAGTCTAGGTTTCTTTCCGACGAGCTTCCGGCGATCTTCCGACAAACTTCCGATGATCTCTCGGCAATGTTCCAACAAACTCCTGGTAAGCTCCTGGACTTCACAACGATCTTCTTAGCGAGTTCCAATAAGCTTCTTTAGCAAGCTCCTAGATTTCTCGATTAATTCTAACAAAACTTCTAACGAACTCTCGAACTCCTAACGAAATCGCGTCCTTGACTCCGAGACTTCATTTTGCTTTATGTGTTGCTATTGTAGTTAATCCTGCACATATAAAAACCTACTTCGTTTTAGACAATTATTACAAAGCTTGAATCATGTTGTCCGGCATGTCATTGATTCCTCGACGCTTCGTCCGATTCTTCAACGCATCGTCCTCTATTGTGGCCTAGTGCCCAATCGGTCAGTTGACGTCTGCAACTCCGATTTCCTTGGCGTAATTTTTGCTCTTCTTGGCCTGATGCCCGAACCCATGGACCAAAGCCTTCTATCGATATGTCGACCGATCCTTCGGCTCGACGTCCAATCTTCTGACATGTTTTTCTCTAGCCCAACATGATTCTTCTTGCTTCAATTGTCTCTTTCTGATCGAAGCTCCATACGTCACTCAAAATGCATATCAAATCATAACCACTATCAATTGGTTTCATCATCAAAATATGAGATTCAACACTTTAGACTTCGTCCTGATAGAACCCTTGCAGATTCTAAACTTGGGGTTGATCTCTTTAGGGGATCGGCCTCCTTGGAACTCTATAGGGGTTCCTCCCTCAAAGTTGCTGCTCAAAAGCTGCAGAAAAGATTCATCTATTGCTTATCAAAAGAGAAGGAATACATGGCTATTTATAGGGCTTCTAAACCCTAACTCCTAATAGGACTCCTACTTAAGACTCTTACTTCTAACCAACTCCTAATAGGACTCCTAGTCAAGACTCCTATTCCCTTACAACTCCTAATTCTTCTCTAAGAAAACACCTCCAATATGAATGCCCCTCTCAATTAGGACTCTCCTAGCTAGAGTCCTAACAGAATGTTCCTCTCAATTAGGACTCTCCTAGCTAGAGTCCTAACAGTTTTACATGAATGTCCCTCTCAATTAGGACTCTCCAAGCTAGAGTCCTAACAGACCCGCCCTCTTCAAATCAGCCTTGTCCTCGAGGCTGATGATTCGTGAATTCTGGGAATTTGATCTTCAAGTCGTCATAGTTCTCCCAAGTGGCATCTTCTATTGGTAGGTTCGCCCACTGTATTAGCACTTCATTAGTGGGTCATCGTCGTCGAGTCACGATCCGTCGATCAATAATGGCACTTGGCTGGGTCTGGAGTTCTCTTTGGGTAGTCATATTTGGTGGGTGGCTTTGGGCTGTCTCCAAGCACCTATTTAAAACTTCCGTCTCGCTGTTGGTTTGTGAGTGATATGTCATACTCCTTTTCAATTTAATACCCTACATATGGAATAACTTTGTCCAAAATCTACTATTGAAGATGCAAGTAGAATTTGTCACAAGCACAATACGTCCCTTATAGTGTAATTCTTTTGAGTCCCAATTGTAATGAGCCATGGGGCTTGGTGCTTCCTCCAATTTTTTTATAATCTTACTAGTATCTGAATCTTCCTGCCATTCCATCTTAATATCCTCAAGGAAGTCGTTGGTCGGAAGTGAAACGGTCGAAACTTCAACTTGCTCGGGTAGCTGCGAAAGCGCATCTGCAAGAACATTCTCTTTCCCCTTTTTGTAAGTTATTTCAAAATCAAATCCAAGAAGTTTTGTTACCAATTTTTGCTGCTCGGGGGAAGATATCTTCTGCTCCAAGAGATATTTTAGGCTTTTATGGTCGGTCTTGATTTGAAAGTATCGCTTGATCAAGTATAATCTCCACCTCGTTGCTGCGCGCACAATGGCGAGCATCTCCTTATCATATGTTGACATATTTTGATCGGAGGGAGATAATTCCTTGCTAGTGTATGCGAGTGGTCGACCATTTTACATGAGAATGGCTCCAATTCTGACTCCAGATGTGTCGGCCTCAATAATGAAGGGTCGGTTGAAATCTGGTAGTGTTAGCACCGGCGTCATCGTCATAGCTGCCTTAAGTTTGTCGAAGGCAGCGGAGGCTCTATCCAACCATTGGAAGACATCTTTTTTCTAGTAAGGAAGTAAGTGGTGCACTGATCTTTCCATAGTTTTTCACGAACTTGCGGTAGTAGCCTGTTAAACCCAGAAAGTCATATAGCAATTTTATTTTTCTCGAGGTCAGCCAGTTTTGCATTGCTCCAATTTTGAAGGGGTCCACCGTTACACCTTCCTCTGATATGATATGCCCAAGATATCCCAACTTTTGTTGAAGAAAGTAAAAATTTCTAGTGGTCGTTGTGTGTTCGAAAGGCGGTTTTCGGTATAACTTCTTCGTACAATTGTATTTGATAATACCCGGATCAAAGGTCCATCTTTGTGAAGATTTGTGCTCCCTTTCATATATCAATTCATCTAGTACTGGAATAGGGTATTTATCCTTGATGGTTATGCCATTGAGAGTTTGATAATCAACGCATATTCGCCATGTTCCGTCCTTCCTGTGTACAAGTAGCACCGATGAAGAGTAGAGGTTGCAACTCGGCCGAATAACTCCTGTTTCGAGCATCTCTTTTATAATCCTTTCTATTTCATCCTTCTGGAGATGTAGATACTGATATGGCCAAGTATTTACTGAAGATTTGCCTGGAAGAATCATTATACAATGATCATGCCGACAGGTAAGAGGTAGGTTGCGCGGTTCGTCAAATATATTTAAAAATTCAGCAAGCAAAGGAAGTAGATTTGGATCTTCAAATTCTGTTGGCTCTCCCTTAGTTTGCTACTCAAGTTGTACCAAAAAGCCGCTACATGCTTTATGCAAAACATTCTCCATTTGTTGTGTGCAAATCGTTGTTATGTCGCCCCCACGTTTCCCGTGCAATGTCACCTGTTTCTCCTTATTGTAAAATTTCATAATTAGTTTCATAAAATTTCAAGAAATATCACCTAATATCATCAACCATTTAATTCTGAGCATGGCCTCATGATTGTTAAGAGGGAGAAGGAAGAAATCTGTAATTATCTCTTGGTCCTGCAGCAATAGTTTCTCCTGCAAGCGCCTATGATCACAATTCAAAATCCATCCGTCAGTGACCTTAACATCAAACCTGCAGCGATTCTCGATAGGTAATGATATCCGAACAGCAAGCTTACTATTTAGGAAGTTAGTAGTACTGCCCGTGTCGATGAGAACAGTGATTGGTTGTTGTTTGAGAAGGCCTCCAATTTTCATCGTTTGCGGGTTTGAGTAGCTAGCTAGTGTATGTACCGTAACTTCGGTCGATTGTGGCTCTTCTTCTGCATCTTCTTCTTCATGTTCAAGGCTCTCTTTTGGATATTCAATGACCTCTTCTTCTATCGGTTCAATCATAAGAAGTCCCCCTTTACTACAGCGATGCTCACGGCTCCACGGCTTGTCACAATGCCAACATAACCCCTTCACATATCGCTCCCGAAGCTCTTCTCCTATTAACCTCTTTGGTGTAGGGACTTGGTCGACAGTAGGGGGGGCTGAGGGCTTTAATATTACTGGTTGAGGAGCGACCCTAGTCCTCCGAGCTTCATGGTTCTCCTGCTTCGGTATCTCCTCTTGATGTCGTGCGAAAGAGATGGCTGTCATAAGCGTATACGGTTGTCGCACTTTAACTTCTCCTCGGATCTCCGGCTTCAAGCCCTCAATGAAGGTCCTCAATAGCTGTTTTTGAGACCAATTACGAGTTTGATTAGATAACCTTTCAAACCTGGTTTGGTACTCCTGAATGGTGGAGGTTTGTTGGATCTTTGCTAGTTGTTCGTCAATATTCTCGTAATCGGTTGGTCTGAAGCGAATCAGCAGTCCTTCTTTGAATTGACGCCATGAAAGGACTCCATAAGTATGTTCAAACCAGTCAAACCACTGTATAGCATCCCCTTCAAGATGTATAGCTGCAATTTTCACCATAGATACATCCGCGGTTTTGTGATACCGAAAATATCGCTCCGCGCGCGAGATCCAACCAATCGGGTCTCCTTCTTCCCATCTAGGGAAGTCCACTCTCATGCATGGATAGTTGGGGTTGGTCATAGAGCCTACCCTCCCTTGGAAGTCATCTCTTTGGGCTTGGTGTGATTGGGCAAAGCTCTCTCCTTGATATGATTTCTTCGGGCTTAGTGGTCGGCCCAATCTGAGTTCAGTAAAGAGCATCCGAATCTTATCCTCTATTCGCGCCTCCAAGGCTTCGAATTTAGCATTGATTGCCTCCTTAGATGCCATAGTATATGGCCCCAAATCAATGATGTTAAGATCTCTCTTTTGCTGTTAGGTTAAAGGCATGTATAGGTTGAGAGAAGTGATGGTCGAAAGTGTTGGTGGATTGGTGGATGTAGGCTGCGGTTTAGGCTTGTTTTGTGGCTGTTTTGGGTGCAGTTTGAGGGTGTGGTTTGGTAGAGTTTTAGGGCTGTGGATGAAAGTTTTGGATCTGTGGTAGATGGCAGCAAAGGTTTGACAGAAATCCGTGGAAGTTGCAGCAAGTATGTGCTGTCTTGTAAGAGTAGAATTGTCGTCGAAGAAACAACGGTTTCTCGACGTAATTTCCACCAAAAACTTGAGAGAATTGGGGAGGGAATTGATAGCAAAATCACAGTTTATATGACAGCAAGGATATCTAATTTAATCAAGAAAATTTCGGCAGTATAACAGCGAAGAAATTGGTGCAATTTGCAATTGCAGAATTATCGTCGAAAAATTTCAGCGGGTTACGATGAAAATTTGTAGCAATATAAAATCATTTTTAGAGATGAATTTCTTAATAGATTAATCTTAGATGGAAGCCAAGATGATATATGAAGTCTATAAGAAATTTCATTCAAAAAAGATTGCAAATAGATGGGTTAAGGCAACGATATGCAGCTGAAATTTTCTGCAGCATAGATTTTCAAGTGCAGCAGATTGGACATAAAAGATCAGTAGTTTATATTAAGAATTTTTCAATGAAACCAAAGGGAAATATACTGTTAGGAAGTTTTAAAGATGTCATAAAAATTTCGTAGAAATTTGGATAGAAAAATCACAGTAGCAAGATCAAACAGATGGTGCTATGCGGCTTGAATTCTGCAATTCAAGTGCAGTAGATTGGACATAAAAGATTAGTAGTTTATATTGAGAATTTTTTGATGAAACCAAAGGAAAATCCACTGTTAGGAAGTGTCAAAGATGTCATAAAAATTTCGTAGAAATTTGGATAGAAAAAGCACAGTAGCAAGATCAAACAGATGGTGCTATGCGGCTGGAATTCTACAATGTATCTTTCGTCGTAGAGATGAAAACTTTGTGACGAAAAGTTTATGCAGCAATATAAGAACGATTTTTTTTTTTTTTTGATTTTTGAATAAGGATAACTAAATTGCAGTAGCAGTAAGGTAGGAAACCAGAACCTGTTGCAATTCACGGGGAGATCAAAGGATGATCCGCGGTGGTGGAGATGATGGCGGAATTCGGTGACGATCTTTTAAGCAATTGTGGGAATTGCTTTGGATGGTTGTGGAGGGTTGATGGATGGCTGTGGAAGGGCAGCGAGACGCCAAGAACGCTGCTCTGATACCAAGTGATAGAACCCTTGCAGATTCTAAACTTGGGGTTGATCTCTTTAGGGGATCGGCCTCCTTGAAACTCTATAGGGGTTCCTCCCTCAAAGTTGCTGCTCAAAAGCTGCAGAAAAGATTCATCTATTGCTTATCAAAAGAGAAGGAATACATGGCTATTTATAGGGCTTCTAAACCCTAACTCCTAATAGGACTCCTACTTAAGACTCTTACTTCTAACCAACTCCTAATAGGACTCCTAGTCAAGACTCCTATTCCCTTACAACTCCTAATTCTTCTCTAAGAAAACACCTCCTATATGAATGCCCCTCTCAATTAGGACTCTCCTAGCTAGAGTCCTAACAGTTTTACATGAATGTCCCTCTCAATTAGGACTCTCCAAGCTAGAGTCCTAACACGTCCCTCATTCATCAACTAAGCAGTTTAGTGGAGATGTTGATGAGAGAGTAAAGTAGATAAAGAAGCTACATGAGGGTGTTAAAACAAATATAGAAAAGCAAAATGAGAGGTACATGCAAGCTGCCAACAAACACAGAAAACATGTGGAGTTTAATGTAGGTGATTTGGTTAGGATTCATCTAAGGAAGTAGAGCTTTCCATTGGGCAAATTTGAAAAATTAAAACCAAAGACTGATGGTCCATTCAAGGTGCTTAAGAGAATTGGTAAAAATGCTTATCAGATTAAGCTACCAGAAGATTACGGAGTATCCCTAACATTTACTGTGGCTGATCTAAGTCCTTTTTATAATCATGTTGACAAATCAAACAAGGACTTGAGGACAAGTCTTTTTCAACCGGGGGAGATTGACACGGGAGTGTCTAATTTACTATAATCTGATCATATAAACCTTAATTATGATGTGATATTTTTTTCAATCAACAATGATGCCTCATAATCTTCAACTCAGCCCACTCAAATATGACAGCTCATCAGCATATTCCCTGCACAAAGTTAAAGCTGTTTCAAGATGCTTTTCTTCATGACCAAAGAATGCATTAAAGGAGTTGGTTAGTAGCTGTGAACACTTAATTTCGAAATTCCTTATGCATGAAGGGTTGTTTCATGCACTAGTACTTATTTTGGTATTTAGGGCTTAGAAAGGATTTTAGAAACTAAGGATATTGGTAGAAGCT
This sequence comes from Musa acuminata AAA Group, assembly GCF_036884655.1. Classification (NCBI taxonomy): domain Eukaryota; kingdom Viridiplantae; phylum Streptophyta; class Magnoliopsida; order Zingiberales; family Musaceae; genus Musa; species Musa acuminata. Next base: position 22,056,256 of record NC_088344.1, on the reverse strand, counting down.
CTCTTGGAGTGCTCTCTTGAACTCTGTATCTCTTGAATACGTCCTTGAGTGGTGTATCCTTGTTTTGTATCATTGTTTATTATCCTTAGGGTGGTGATCTTTCTATATCCCTTTTGATTTTAAACTTGGTGGTGAATTATTTTTCGTTTTTACCAAAGTTGCTTCGTGAGTTCGCTCCTTTTTTATGTTTGGAAAACTTATTTCAGCAAATACGATTGTACTGTCGACTTTTTTTGTGAGTTCATCCATTTTTTATCCGAAAAAACTATGTCGTCAGTTTTCTTTCGAAATCTATTCTACACCCCCCCATTCTGCATCACTCCCGGTATCATAAAGGAATAGGAGTCTTGAGTATGAGTCCTATTAGGAGTTGTTCTTAGAGAAGCATTAAGAGTTGTAAAGGAATACGAGTCTTGAGTAGGAGTCCTATTAAGAGTTAGGGTTTAGAAGCCCTATAAATAACCATGTATTCATCCTCTTTTAACAAGCAATAGATTAATCTTTTCTACAGCCTTTGAGCAGCAATTTGAAGAAATGAACCCCTATAGAATTTCAAGGAGGTCGATCCTCTAAAGAGATCAATCCCAAGCTTAAAATCTGCTACGGTTGTAAGAATGACATGATTCCAATCACAACCAAAATCCATGTCATGGCAGCCTCAAAAAGATGGGGACAAGCATCTGATCAATCCAAGTCATATTTCCATGGAGCGGCTCAACTACTACTTATTACCTCCCATAGAGCAACCTCATTATTTTAGAGCCTAAAGAGATGGCATCTCGTTAGAAGAACATGCCCTCTTGATTGAATGGTTTGTCCATAAATGATTGAACGGTGTGGAGAGAACATTATGTCTTGTCATATGCAATTATTTGGTGCTCTGTTTGGCTTTCAAAGCATCTAATGTTAGAATAATGACCATGAATGCAGCAACACCGAGTTGTGATTATATACTTGTTCGTGTGCCCACCTTAATTGCTAATTAGTTAATCAGGTTCGGATCCAAAAGCTTAACATGGTTTATCTGATTGAGTCATTTAATCTGTATCACAGCCAACATATCAAGAAGGCATTATCGAAATTGGTTTAATCATGCTTCAGGTATCTAATCTGCAGTACCTATAGCTTTGGGAATGACAAAGGCACAAATTTATAAGAGATTCTCATGGAAGACCTTCCCTCTCATTTTGGGTGGTCAACGCTGCAATGGAACACCCTATAGGAATAGCCAGCTCTAAAATTTCTCTTGGGAAACATAAATGATGTCCACGTTCACACAGACTCCTCAATGTATTCATGGAGTGCATGACTCGAGATGTGGTCAATTTTTGCTGAATTAGGTAGGCAAATGGGACCAGTGAGGTGTCAGCTAGTCACATGCCATTGGATCATGGGACCCATCAGTCCAAGTGGCTATGAGATTTATCTTCTTTGTGGAAGAGGGAGGAGGGAGAGAGGGATCAGTGAAACCTCTATTCTTCTTGGGATCTGGTTCACCCAAGCCCCATTTCATCCTCTATAAGTATCACCTCCCCGCCCCCCTCTCAGTTCTCACTGAAACCTCATCTCCTCTCTCTCTCTCTCTCTCTCTCTCTCTCTCTCTCTCTCTGGGGGATTTGTGTCTTCCCCCGGCTTTCAAGGTGAGCTAGAAAGAGCCATTTTGGATCAACATTGGTCTCTCTCTCTCTCTCTCTCTCTCTCTCTCTCTCTCTCTCCCTCTGGAGGATGAGTGTAAAGTCTGGAGTTTTGACTCTTTATGTAGTCTTCCACAGCTTTCAAAGTGAACATAGAAAGAGCCAATTTGGACCAACGTTCTTCAGTGTGTGTGTGTGTGTGAGAGAGAGAGAGTGTGAGAGAGAGAGAGAGAGAGAGAGAGAGAGAGGGAGGGAGGGATGTGTGTAAGATCTGGAGAGATGGCTCTCTATGTAGTCTTCCACAGCTTTCTTGAACGGCAGTCATCCCTCGATGGTGCATGTCCCAATTGCAGTTCAATAAAGCTGTGGGAAATTACGTGGAGAAGCCAATGAATTAGCAGAGACGCAGAAGCATCCTGTGACACGGCTCTCTTCTCCATCTCCTTCTCACCGAGACCAACCAAAGGTTAGTGTTTCCTGCACACAAGCCTCGCTGCTGAAACCTGATGACTACAAGGAAGACATTGTTGTCTGCATGACAGATTCGCTTGCTTGTTTGGTTCTGAAGCTTCCACTGTTGTGCACCTAATCATGGAAGAAAAATTACCTTCATGATGTGACATCAACCCAGCCTTTCTCTTCTCCCTCATCTTTCTCATCCTTGCTCTCCTTCATGATACTTTGCGGTAACCCTTTTTTAGTAAATTTCTTGTGTCAGTACTGTCAAAAAAAAATTAGCCAAAAGCACTCAAAGTGGCAGATGCATGGTTGCTGCTAACTTCTACTCACGAAAAGTGTTCTCTGAAAAAGGAGGTGTGCATGAGCTACGAGTCCAGAGGACATACTATATATGATCTTAAGATTCATTCACTTCCACATCTTTTTGTGCCTGAGATAGTTCCAAGAACAAAGATTAGCCATCTAAATAACTCTCTCCATCATAGTCAATCAAATAGTATAGAAGCTTAAAGAATATAGGAACTAGCTAGGCCTTCTTTACAAAGAGAAAGAATATAGGAATTAGCTAGGCCTTTGGAATCAATGTGATTCTCTTTATTCATGCTGAAGACGATCTTGCTAAGGTGTTAGTATGACCTTTTCTTATATTAGAAAGTCGAACCTATGGGCCACTTTGTTTTAGCGCCTTTTCTAATGTAAGTTGACAATAGATAGATAGTGGCGTCAAGTACTCGTGTCATCTCCTTTTTACCCTCTTGACATAAAAGCTCAGCATAATTCGGGTTGTTCAGTCGTATAGTATAGGCCTTTCACAGGTGTGACGCTCTCGCATCTCATTTGTGCTTCTAAATAGAATCCAGGGTTGCTTCTCCCCCTCCTCTAATCAAAACAGACACCATCCCATACCGACTTATTCATTAAGGCGATATCCCTTTAGCGGGGGCGAGAGGGACCTAATAAGTTCTTCAAAATTGACTATTTGAACGAAAAGAGATGCCAGCCATATGCACACTCAATATAAGTGCACTCACCATTCTAATTACATTCAGTATTCATCAAGGTAATAGTGGTTTAATTCAGATGTTGTAGCTTTTGAGTGGTGAATTCAGATTTAGTTATGGTGATCACTAATGGTTGAAGGAAGGAAACTCCAAAGCAATGAAGCATTTGGAGAAAAAGTATGCTCAGGTGCAACCTAATCATTAAGTTTCAAGCATTTATTAGATTTGCTTTGAGGTTACATATGCCTCATGATTAGAACAGTCATCAAATTCTGATGGAATGATATAGAACATTTAGCTAGCTCTGATCCACATCTGAAGTCAACTCATCAGGAACTTGATGAACGAAAGAGACCACAGAACATGTAAAAGATCCTCAAGCTAGTTAAAAAGAAAAAAGAAAATGGACAACTAATATTATTGCATGGCAAAATCCTCATTCACCTTAAATGAATATTATGATATCTTTGGATTGCATAAATCTTTTTCCTTAAAAGGGTAAGTTGCATATATCTGTTTTGTCACTGAGAAGCATAAATGGTATCAAAATCTGTTCCTGAAAGCCCACCTAATTATGCAGGGAGGCTTTCCAAATGATGTCATTTTGGAGATTGTAAGGTTGGTGGAGTCATCATCATTTCTCACAATGATCTCATCACTAAGCCTCACTTCTTTTCTCATTGAACAGATACCTACGACGGCCCACATCCTTTTTCTATCAATCGCTAAGCAGTAGGGGCCTGTAGTTAGCAGTAACCTTGTGGTGATTAGATTGCGAGGGAGGGAGGACAAAGAAAAAGACATCCCTGGGCCTAGTTTGATTTCTGCTCATTTCACACACCAACACAATTATTGGGGATCCGCAAACAATTAGTATTCCACCATGGACTTCGAAGTGCTCACTATTTACGTAACTCACAAGATGGAGAACACATAGTGAGCTCAGCACAATGACACCTATGGAAGCCATCTGCACTCTCAACTCACTGTCAGTGAGCCATTCAACTGCAGCAAACAACTGTGACTGGCACACAATTCAGAGATCGCAGGATGAATTTGGAGGAGGGATCAGCAGTTTGGCCTTTGCCAGGATGTGTGTGTAAGAGCTGGCAGTTTGGAGAACAGCAGCACACAGAGGAGTTGAACATTGTGCAGTGTGTGGATCCACACCAGCAGGCTACAGATGCAGTTGCAAAATTTTTTAAGATGGAGGAAAATGTTCACCGGAAGATAATTTCAAGAGAGATGAATGAATACGGGAGCTAAGAGAAATAAAGTTAAGGAAACAAATCAAGAAGAAAATGAGTGTTGCGCTGACGGTCTATAGGTTCAGTCTATAGTGAGCTTTAACAGTCCATAGCCTACTCCTTTTTCAAGTAAAATCTTAGATCTAATTAGGGGAGAGTGGGGGTTGTGAAATTGAGAGGGGAAAAACTGTAGTAACGAGGTAGAAAATTGTAGTAGCAACTTGACTCAAAAAGGAAGAGAAAAGGGGAGAAGAAAAGGGAAGAAGATAAGGACAATGCAGAGAAACTGTTATGCAGTGTTCTCATATCAGATTAGATCAAAATTACAGTAGATTATTACTGTGCCTACTTGGGAAGAATTTGGATATTGTGCACAGTAACGTAATCCTTATATCTCAATTATTCTCTTATGATTGTTGCTAGGGTTTTAGGCAAAAGACTAAGATTTGTTTATTCAATATTCTTATAGTGGATTATCTTTAGTTTGCCTCGTGGTTTTTACCCTTCACATTGGAAGGGTTTTCCACGTAAATCTTGGTGTTTTATTTTATTGTGATTCCATTTAATTTCGCTGTGTGTTATGGCCTACTAATATTTGTTCATATACAAAAGTTTAGTTTCCCTTTGTATCTCATCAACTAGTATCAAAGCAAGGTTTTGGTGATTTAATTTTTATGCTTGAACATGGAGGCCGATAGTGTTTCTCGCATGATTAGCTTGAATGGAAATAATTGGATGATATGGAAACCAAGAATGGAATATCTTTTGTATTACAAAGACTTGTATGAACCTTTGCAAGGGGATAGTATAAAATTCATAACTATGACAGATGATGAGTGGACAAGCTCCAAGACAGTGGTACAAAAAGTTTGATTCATTTATAACAGAAAATGGATACAAAAGAATGACTTCAGATCATTGTGTGTACATCAAATGGTTTGGTAATGATTTTATTATTCTCTTACTTTATGTTGATGTTATGCTTATTCTTGGGAAAGAAATATCTACAATTGACAAGTTGAAGAAAGAACTGAGTGAATCTTTTGCAATGTAGGATATGAGGTCAGCAAAGCAAATATTGGGCATGTAAATTTCCCGTAACAAAAAAACTAAAAAGATTTGGTTATCATAAGAGAAATATATCAAAAAGGTATTGAAAAAGTTCTATATGAGCAATGCAAAGCTAATTGGTTCTCCTCTTGTAGGTCACTTCAAGTTATGCTCAGAACTAAGTCCGTCAAATAATGAGGAGAAGGAGAAAATGCAGAAAGTTTCTTATGCTTCAGCAGTTTGAAGTTTAATGTATGCAATGGTGTGTACGAGGCCGAACATCGCATATACAATGGGTGTTACTAGTAGATTTCTTGCAAATCTAAGCAAAAAACATTGAGTAGCAGTGAAGTAGATTTTTAAATATCTCAGAGGGAGCTCTAAGGTTTGTTTAAGCTTTAGAGGTGGACCACCTGTGTTTACAAGTTACACAGATGCAGATATGGCAAGAGATATTGATACGAGGAAGTCCACATTAGGTTTTGTACTTACTTTTGAAGGGGAGCTGTGTCATAGCAATCCAGATTGCAAATGTGTATTGCTCTCTCCATCACAGAGGCAGAATATATTGCTACTACAGAGGTTTGCAAAGAAATGTTATGGACGAAAGAATTCTTATAAGAATTGGGGCTGAAACAAAAAAACTATGTGGTGAATTGTGATAGTCAGAGTGCCATCTATTTGTATAAGAACTCAACTTTTCATTCCAAGTCAAAGCATATAGATGTCAGATACCACTGGATTTGAAATGTACTTGAAGAAAAGCAATTGCAGAAAATTTATACAGATGATAATGGAGTAGACATGTTGATAAAGACCTTACCGAAAGAAAGATAAGAGATGTACCGACAGTTGGTCGACATAGCTTCACATTGAAGAGTCATAAAACAGTCTCCCTTATGGGCTGAAGGAGGATGTTGTTGGGTTGACAGCCCATAGGTTCAGCCTATAGTGGGCTTTAATAGCCTACAACCTACCTCCCTTTTAAATAAAACCCTAGATCTAATTAGGGGAGAGTGGGGGCTACGAAATTGAGAGGAGAAAAATTATAGTAATGAGGCAGAAAACTGCAACAGCAACTTGACTAAAAAAGGAAGAGAAAAGGGCAGAAAAATAAGAGAAGAAAAGGGAAGAAGACAAAGATAATGCAGAGAGACTATTCTGTAGTGTTCTTATTTCATGTTAGATTATATTTATAGTAGATTATTACTATGATTACTTGGGGAGAATTTGGATATTGTGCATAGTGATATAATTTTTGTATCCCAGTTATTCTCTTGTGATTGTTGCTAGGGTTTTAGGCAAAAGACTGAGATTTGTATATTCATTATTCTTATAGTAGATAATCTCTAGTTTGTCTCGTGGTTTTTACCCTTCACATTAGAGGAGTTTTCTACATAAATCTTGGTGTTCTATTTGATTGTGATTTCATTTAATTCTACTGCATGATATGACCTGTTAGTATTTGTTCATATATAAAAGTTTAGTTTCTCTTTGTATCCCATGAGAAAGAAGATGAGAGAGAGCAAGGGAGATAAAAAAAAAGAGATGAAATAATGAAGGGGTTAAGAGAGATAAATGTAAGGAAGCAACATAAGAAATATGAGAGCTAGGGAGAACCAAAAAGATAAAAAAAGAGAGAGAGATAAAACAATGCAGGGGTTAACAAAGATAAAAGCACGGAAGCAAAGCAAGAAGTAGAAAGATGAGAGAGAGAGAGAGATCAAAGGAGACAAAAACATAAAAAATTAATTAAGCTTACGAAAAAATTGAAAGATATATTGGAATTAAACTTGTTCAAGTGTCATAAAGAGATTAATTTCATAAAAAAAGTATATTATATCAAGAGGAAGATCCATTATATTAAGAAGAAAAAATAGATTAAATGTCTATAGAAAGACAAGTTAAATTAGTTATTGATTTTTGAAAATGTGTCTAGAATGACTCATTTTGAATATAATTAATATAATATATCTTTGGAACTATATAAACCTCATATATTGGGTATAAAAAAAATAGAATTTCTAAAATTGTAAAGAGTTTCTTGAGAGAAATATAGAAGATTGAAGCTTATCATACTCTTCCTTTATTTTATAAATCTATCCCTTCTTCCTATCAAGTTCAACATTTGGTATCAGAGCATAGGTTAAGCTATAGCCTCTTCCCCAAGTACCATCCAAATTCAGATCCATAGATTGACAAAAGAAAATAATGATATATGATGCATCTAAATAAAGGTTCTTTTAGGCTATGAAGATGTATGAGAGTTTGTAGAAGATGGATATGTTGAACCAAGTCCAACATAAGAATGAATGCAGAAGCAAGAAAGTAACTCAAAGATAGAAGGAAGAAGGAGAAAAAGACTTTGTTCACGATCTACCAAGGGCTTCATGATACAATATTCGAGATCATCGCTCCAGCAAATACTTCAAAAGAGGCTTGGGAAATGCTTTAAAAAGTATTCGATGGATTTGATAAGGTAAAGAAACTTCGTCTACAACTTTTACGAGCCGAGTTTAAAAAATTATAACAAGGTACTTCTGAAACCATTTTTGATTACTTCTCAAAAATTATTTCTATTGTTCATTAAATGAGACGAAATGGTGAACAAATAAGTGATCAAAGAGTAATAGAAAAAACACTAAGATATCTAGATCCAAAATTTGATTTTATTGTTATTGCAATTGAAGAATCTAAAGATTTGAAAAAATATCTTTAGAAGAACTTATGAGTTCCCTTCAAGTTCATGAATAAAGGATTATAAAAAGAGGAGAAGACAAAATTGTGGAACAAGTATTACAAGCTAAACTTACACTTAAAAATAAAGGTGAATCAAATTCTCAAAGAGGAAGAGGATGTGGATTAAGAGAAAGAGGAGGCAGAAATTAAACCAATCAAGAATCTCTAAATAATAAACATGGTGGAGAAAATTCAAGCCAAAGAAGCCGAGGTTATGGTCGAGGACGTGGCCGAGGCTGTGGATGTGGCAGAAAGTCTAAAAGGTCTGAAATACAATGCTATATTTGTAAAAGATATGGATATTACTCCTATGAATATTATTATAATCCTAACAATCAAGGTGATATGATAAATTTTATTGAGGAAGAAAAAAAGAAAAATTAAGTTTTGCTAATGAGTTATGATAATTTGAAAGAGGGTCAGCCTATGACATGGTATCTAGATACATAAGCCTCAAATCATATGTGTGGTATCAAAGAGCTATTTTCAAAAATGGATACAAGTTTTTCCAACAACATTACATTTAGTGATTTGTCTCAACGATCAGTAAGAGGCAAAGGTAAAATTCTCCTTGAACTTAATAATGGTAAAGAATTATGCATTTCAGATGTTTATTATGTTCCTGATATAAAAAATTATTGAATCTCGGATTTTGATGATGAAGTCAATTGTCATTTGTTATCTAATCCATATGTTGAGATAAGTGTGCAGGATTAACAACGATGGAAGAAAGACATGCAGCAGGAGTTGCACCGGAGTCAAGAGCATGATCACATTGGGGGTTCGAGAGTTCGACGGAAGTCCGGACGGTCGTCGGAGGTTCTGCGGGAACAAATCCGAGAAGTCCAAGAGCTTGCCAAAGAAGCTCGTCGGAACTTACCAAGTGGATCGTCGTAAGTCCAGGAGTTTGCCGAAAGTCCGCTGGAGCATCGCCGAAGGCTCGTCGGATGTTCGCCGGAAGTTCGCCGGAAGAAACGATTGACGCACCGGAGCAAGTTGCAGTAAATGTCTTAAGAAATATCATAGTTAGCATGTAGATTAAGTTAGGAATGGGAGGTGATCCCATTAACTTAATCTAGGGGCAATTGGGCCCTTGACAGTCCCAAATTGGGCCGAATGGATTAGCCTATTCGGACCTAGATTTCCTGGCCGGCGGTGGCACCGCTCAGGAGCTCAGTCTCCCAAGAAATCTGGGCGGTGCAACCGCCCTAGTTAGGCGGTGGCACCGCCTGGGCTCAGTCTTCGAGCGAGACTAGGCCGTGCAACCGCCCCTGTCAGGCGGTGGCACCGCCCAAAGGCTCAGTCTCCGAGCTGCCAGGCGGTTGTACTACCCCAATCAGGAGGTAGTACCGCCAAGACCCCGAAAATCCGGGAAAAGACATTTTTAAGCTCCAAATTCAAACCAGTTTGGGGCTTATATATACCCCACCCTTTCCTGCATGAAAGGGCATCGAAAATCTAATCTTACTTTGTGATTTTTAGAGCTCAAAAGTGTTGTAAAAGCTAGAAGTTCTCCTCCCTCTTTTCTTCCAAGTTTTGACCTTTCAAGAGAGGAGAAAAATTTCTGTAAGGGTTGTCTCCTAAGCCCGTCAAAAGGAGTGAAATTATAAAAGGGTGGTTGGCCTTCGCCTATTGAAGGAAGGCCTCTAGTGGACGTCAGTGATCTCATCGGAGGAGGAAGCCAAAAGTGGATGTAGGTCAAGATTGACCGAACCACTCTAAATCTCAGTTTGCATTTACTTTCTGTTCTCTATCTTAACTGCAAACTGCCTCCATAGCTTTACTTTAACTGCACTTCGCCTAATTTATGTTAAAGCAACTTCCGAATCGGCTTTCATACTGAAATTGCTTTTATCGTATAAACATCGTATTTCGGTTTGCAATTACTTTCTATTCTCTATCTTAACTACAAACTGCCTCCATAGCTTTACTTTAACTGCACTTTACCTAATCTAAGTTAAAGCAATTTTCGAATCAGCTTTTATATTTAAATCGCTTTTATCGTACAAACATCGTTTTAAATCATCGAAAGTTTTTCGCTGCACTAATTCACCCCACCACCCCCCCCCCCTCTTAGTGCTCTTGATCCTAACAATTGGTATCAGAGCGGGGTTAACTCTCAAATGGATTAAAACCTAAGAGAGATGACATACGTTGGAAACCAAGAGGGCCATTCTATTACACGTCCACCCATGTTCAATGGGACGAACTACACTTATTGGAAGACCCGAATGAGGATCTTCCTTATTTCAATAGATTTTGAACTTTGGAATCTTATCGAAAATGGATTTTCGAAGTCTTCTCTTCCAATGATCGATTGGAATGAATTAGAGAAGAAGACTTTCACTCTTAATGCAAAGGCTATGAATGCCTTATTTTGTGTGCTTGATAAAAATGAGTTCAATCGTGTTTCGATTTGTGAAACCATGTTTGATATTTGGCATACACTAGAAGTGACTCACGAAGGCATAAGTAGAGTGAAAGAGTCAAAAATCAATCTTTTGATACATTCTTTTGAACTTTTTCGAATGAAACCGAGCGAGACTATTGGTGACATGTACACCCATTTCACGGATGTCATCAATGGTCTATAAGGACTCGGCAAAAGTTTTTCGGATTTTTAACTCGTAAATAAGATTCTAAGATCCCTTTCTAAGAGTTGGGACCCTAAAGTTACTGATATTCAATAGGCTAAAGATTTAAACAACTTCCCTCTCGAAAAACTAATCGGGTCATTAATGACCTATGAAATGACTTGCAAGGCTCATGAAGAGCAAGAAGACATCCTTCCAAAGAATAGGAAGGATATGACACTTAGAACTTTAGATGACCACTTGAGAGAAAACTCAAGTGATGAGGACTGTGACGATGACTTGACACTTCTAACAAGGAAATTCAAAAAATTCATCAAGAGAAACAAGTTTAAAAAAAACACAAAAAATAAACTTGAACCCAAAAAGGACCAAGTTATTTGTTACGAGTGTAAAAAGTCGGGACACTACAAAAGTGATTGTCCCCAAGCCAAGAAGAGAACATCAAAGAAGAAGGCGCTCAAAGCAACGTGGGATGACTCGAGCGCGTCCAAAGAAGAGGAGCCCAACACCGAGCAAGTTGCTCATTACGCCTTAATGGCCATCGGCGAAGAGGTAATAAATTTAATTGATGCAGATTTATCATTTGATGAATTATTAAATACCTTTCATGACTTATTTGGTGAATGCAAAACAATTAGTAGAAAATATAAATTGCTGAAAAATAAGCATGATAGTCTTGTTAGCAATTTTGATAAATTAAAAATTGAATATCATGATAGTTTAGCTCAATGTGAAAAATACCATGATCTAGAAACTCTCCAAAAGGAGAACTTGCTACTTAAGGATGTCTTGAAGAAATTCAAGGTTGGTAGCAAGTCTTTGAATATGATCCTTACAAATAAGGGTCACGTTCCCAAAAGACGTGGAATCGGATTTGTGAGAAGTCCTCACCAAAATCCAACTACCTTCATAAAAGGCCCTATCTTACATGTTCAGCACCAAAGCAAATGCAACTTTTGTTGCAAACATGGACATAAAACATATCATTGTCCATTCAAGAAAATTAGCCCAAACAAACTGATTTGGATTCCTAAAGGAACTATGATAATCTCTATGCAACATAATAAACAATATAGATTAGTTTTTGAGGCACCCAAAAGTAAATGAGTACCTAAAAATTATCCTTTCTTATAGAGACATACACCATCACAAGCTAGGAGCAAAAGATGGTATCTTGATAGTGGATGCTCAAGGCATATGACCGGAGATCCATCTCAATTCTCTAAACTCACTAGCATAGACGAAGGTTATGTCACCTTCCGAGACAACAATAAGGGTAAAATCATTGGCAAAGGAACCATAGGTAACAAATCCAACTTCTTTATTGAAGATGTTTTGTTAGTTGATGGTTTAAAACATAACCTCTTGAGTATTAGTCAATTATGTGATAAAGGATATATCGTCAAATTCGAATCTAATGCTTGCATCATTGAAAAATCATACAAAAACACATCTATGATTGCATTAAAACAGAATAACGTATACACCATTGACATCAATGATCTTTGCAACGAAATATGTTTCTCGGTTTTGAATGAGGGTGCTTGGCTTTGGCATAGGAGATTAGGTTATGCTATCATGAAACTAATCACTCAAATATCATCCAAAGAACTTGTACGAGGAATTCCTCATATCAAGTTCATCAAAGATAATGTGTGTGATGTTTGTCAATTAGGAAAACATATTAAAGATAGTTTCAAATCTAAGAATCAAATAAGCACCTCTAGACCCTTACAATTAATCCATATGGACTTGTTCGGACCAATCTCTACATCAAGCCTAGGAGGTAGCAAATACGCCTTCGTCATTGTAGATGACTATAGTAGATACACATAGACTTATTTTTTGAAACACAAAAATGAATGCTTTAGATATTTTACCAAGTTTTATAAACTTGTTCAAAATGAAAAGGGTTTTATGATTTCATCAATTCGAAGTGATCACAGTGGTGAATTTCAAAACTGTGATTTTTAAGAATTTTGTGAATCTAATGGATACAACCACAACTTCTCTACTCCAAGAAATCCTCAACAAAATAGAGTAGTAGAAAGAAAAAATAGAAATTTACAAGAAATGGCAAGAACCATGTTGAATGAACATAGCCTACCCAAATACTTTTAGGCCGAAGCCGTAAACACTACATGCTATATTTTGAATAGAGTTCTAGTAAGACCCTTACTCACCAAAACTCCCTATGAGTTGTGGAATAATAAAAAATCTAATGTTTCATATTTTAAAGTTTTTGGGTGTAAGTGTTTTATCTTGAATGAAAAAGATGCCTTAGTAAAATTTGATGCTAAATCCGATGAAGGAATTTTTCTTGGTTATTCTTCAGTTTCTAAAGCTTTTCGTATCTTCAATAAAAGGACTTTAATTATAGAAGAATCTATTAATGTTGTTTTCAATGAGATTTTTGAAATCAAGAAAAATGACTTTGATGATGATGTTAATTTCGATTCTTTGAATTTAAATGAAACCCCTTCTCTAACTAGCAACTTGGATGCATCCACTTCCGAAACATCCTTACCCAAGGATTGGAAGTACGTAGATGCTCATCCTAAGGAGCTAATCCTAAGAGACACATCTAAGGGGGTTCAAACATGTTCTTCTCTTAAAAATTTTTGTGCCAACGCCGCTTTTCTCTCCCAAATTGAACCTAAATGTATTGATAAAGCCATGAAAGATGATTCATGGATTATGGCAATGCAAGATGAGTTAAATCAATTTGAGAGAAATGAGGTGTGGAAGCTTATTTCTAAGCCAAATGACCATTTAGTTATTGGTACTAAATGGGTCTTTAGAAACAAGTAAGATGAATATAGTATCGTGGTTAGAAATAAGGCTAGATTAGTGGCTAAAGGTTTCAACCAAGAAGAAGGTATCGATTATGAAGAAACCTTCACTCCTGTGGCTAGATTAGAAGCCATAAGGATGCTCCTTGCCTATGCTAGTAATAATAATTTTAAGTTGTTTCAAATGGATGTTAAAAGCGTTTTTCTTAATGGCTTTATTTATGAAGAAGTTTATGTTGAACAACCTCCCGGATTTAAAAATAATAGCCTCCCTAATCATGTATTTAAATTAACTAAAGCTCTCTATGGTTTAAAACAAGCCCCAAGGGCTTGGTATGATAGACTAAGTATTTTTCTTATTGAAAATAATTTCATAAAAGGCAAGGTCAATACTACATTGTTTATCAAGAATTTTGAAAATAATTTTCTCATTGTTTAGATTTATGTTGATGATATTATCTTCGGTTCTACGAATGAATCTCTTTGTGAATCTTTTGCTAAAACCATTAGTCTCGAATTTGAAATGAGTTTGATGAGAGAATTAACCTTTTTCTTAGGCTTACAAATTAAGTAACTAAACAATGACATCTTTATTAGTCAAACTAAATATGCTTTAGATCTGCTGAAAAGATTTAATATGGATAGCTCAAAAGCTATTAACACTCCTATGAGCACCTCCACTAAGTTAGAAGTTGATGAAAGTGGAGAAAGCTTCGATCAAAAAACTTATAGGGGTATGATAGGAAGTTTACTTTACCTTACTGCAACTAGACCAGATATTATGTTCAGTGTAGAACTTTGTGTAGGTTTCAATCGAACCCTAAGATATCTCATCTCAAAGCGGTTAAAAGAATACTTAGATATCTTAAAAGTACCACAAATCTAGGATTATGGTATCCAAAATCTGAGAATTTTGAGTTAATTGCTTATGCTGATGCGGATTTTGCTGGGTGTAGACTAGATAGAAAAAGCACATCAGGAACATGTCAATTTTTGGGACATTCCCTTGTTTCCTGGTTATCTAAGAAACAAAACTCGGTTACACTATCAACAACCGAAGCTGAGTATATTGCAGCTAGTGCATGCTGTGCACAAGTTATGTGGATAAAAAACACCTTAGAAGATTATAAAGTCCATCTTAAAAACATTCCCATTAAATGTGATAACACAAGTGCAATATGTTTAACAAAGAATCTCATTCAACACTCAAGAACAAAACATATTGATATTAGACATCACTTTATACGAGATCATGTTACTAATCATGATGTAATCATAGAGTTCATAGATACTAAGTATCAACTAGCTGATATTTTTACAAAACTTCTAAGTGAAGAATAATTTGATATCATTAGAAGAGAATTAGGAATGTTAATATGTCCGAATGCATGAACTTGTTAAGATTATTTTTTGAATTTTTTTTAATGATCAAATCACTTAATTGCCATGATGATTTTACACAATTATATGCCTTAATTACATGTTGGAAATTATGTGCTTTGGATACAAAAATTTTCATGATAATAAGCATGTTTTATCTTCATTTTTGAAAGTGTTAAATTTCATTTTTGGATCTTCTTGATCCTAACAATCGGATTTTCTCGATACATTATTTTCTTTTGGACTTAATAAACATGTCATATCAAGTTTTGGATTCACATCATTGATTTTTGACATATCGAATCAACTAGCAAATGCATCTCTCATAGACTTATCATGTGAAAAATATCTTTCGAGAAATGGGTTTGACGATTCCAACTCTTTTGAGAAATAATTTTAGGTACAAAGATTTGATTCAAAAATAAAGAGGAAGAAGCAATGAAAATCATCTCCATGTCATGTTTTCCTTGAGATGTTTGTATAATTGGTATCCTATCACTCATTATTGAAAAATGACATAAACCTAGTTAAAATTTGTTAATATCGTTCTCCTTTTTATTGATGACAAAGGGGGAGAAATATATGAATTGATGCTATGAGTGTCATATTTGAATTTAATGCTATATAAATTGATACTTTGAGTGCCATATTTGAATTTGAATTATGTTAAGGTATTAAAATCTTGCATCGAAATATATGATAAGTTGGTGATAGAATTGCTATGATTGCCATATCTTAACATAATATTTGCACTATGTTAAGATATCTAGAGCATACATCACAATTCTACCAATTGATATCTTGACATGTGATGAAATGCTATAATTGCTAAACACTTGAAACGTCTGTATTATGTTAAGATATCAAGAACTTACATCGCAGTTTCACATGTTGATGTCTTACCATATGATGAATTGCTACGATTGCTATCTTTCACATTTGAAATGTAAAACCTAAAAATGGATATCAAGTCTTAACATCATTTTCAAAGAAATACATCATGATAGGAATCATGATGGGAGCATTGAGAAGGTTAAACGATCTTAACTTATCAATATGTTTCTTGAATTCAAAAGCTTTGAATTCAAGAATAACTTATCTCAAGTATGGCATATAGATAGGGGGGTTAAGGTTAACTCCGTTATCAATTGATTGCCATCATAAAAAAGGGAGAGATTATTGAATCTCAGATTTTGATGATGAAGTCAATTGTTATTTGTTATCTAATCCATATGTTGAGATAAGTATGCAGGATTAACTACGATGGAAGAAAAGCATGCAGCAGGAGTTGCGCCGGAGTCAAGACCATGATCACGTTGGGGGTTCGAGAGTTCGACGGAATTCCGGATGGTCGTCGGAGGTTCTGCGGGAACAAATCCGAGAAGTCCAGGAGCTTGCCAAAGAAGCTCGTCAGAACTCGCCAAGTGGATCGTCGCAAGTCCAGGAGTTTGCCAGAAGTCCGCCGGAGCATCGCCAAAGATTCATCGGATGTTCACCGGAAGTTCGCCGGAAGAAGTAATTGATGCACCGGAGCAAGTTACAATAAATGTCTTAAGAAATATCGTAGTTAGCATGTAGATTAAGTTAGGAATGGGAGGTGATCCCATTAACTTAATCTGGGGGTAATTGGGCCCTTGACTGACCCAAATTGGGTCAAATGGATCAGCCCATTCGGACCTAGATTTCCTGGCCGGCGGTGGCACCGCTTGGGTCGGCGGTGGCACCGCCCGAGAGCTCAGTCTCCCAGGAAATCTAGGCGGTGCAACCGCCCTAGTCAAGCGGTGGCACCGCCTGGGCTCAGTCTCCGAGCGAGACTGGGTGGTGCAACCACCCCTGTCAGGCGGTGGCACCACCTAAAGGCTCAGTCTCCGAGTTGCCAGGTGGTTGTACCGCCCCAGTCAGGAGGTAGTACCGCCATGACCCCAGAAATCCGAGAAAAGATATTTTTTAGCTCCAAATTCAAACCAGTTTGGGGCCTATATATACCCCACCCTTTCCTGCATGAAAGGGCACCGAAAATCCAATCTTACTCTATGATTTTTAGAGTTCAAAAGTGTTGTAAAGGCTAGAAGTTCTCCTCCCTCTTTTCTTCCAAGTTTTGACCTTTCAAGAGAGGAGAGAAATTTCTGTAAGGGTTGTCTCCTAAGCCCGTCAAAAGGAGTGAAACTGTAAAAGGGTGGTTGGCCTTCGCCTATTGAAGGAAGGCCTCTAGTGGACGTCAGTGACCTTATCAAAGGAGGAAGCCAAAAGTGGATGTAGGTCAAGATTGACCGAACCACTCTAAATCTCGGTTTGTATTTACTTTTTGTTCTCTATCTTAACTGCAAACTGCCTCCATAGCTTTACTTTAACTACACTTCACCTAATCTAAGTTAAAGCAACTTCTAAATCGGCTCTCATACCAAAATCGCTTTTATCGTACGAATGTCGTATTTCGGTTTGCAATTACTTTCTATTCTCTATCTTAACTACAAACTGCCTCCATAGCTTTACTTTAACTGCACTTCGCCTAATCTAAGTTAAAGCAATTTCTGAATTAGCTTTCATACCGAAATCGCTTTTATCGTACGAACGTCGTTTTAAATCGTCGAAAGTTTTCTGCTGCACTAATTCAACCCCCCCCCCCTCTTAGTGCTCTTGATCCTAACAAAAATAATATTCTAAGCTTAGCACAATTACTTGAAAAGATTATAATATTGAGATAAAAGATATAGCTCTCCTAATTTGTGATAAGAAAATGTGAAAATGACAAAGAATAAAATGTTTCCTCTGCATTTATATATTTTTGATTAGTCAAATTATTTTAAAATTGATATTTAGGATATTTCTACACTATGGCATCTTAGATATGCTCACTTAAATTTTAAGGCTTTGAAACTTCTAGATAAGTATAATATGGTGATAGGAATGCTAAAAATTGATCGTCCATCAAAATTATGTAAAGTATATGTCATGGGTAAAGAAGAAATAAAGTCTTTCAAAATCAAAAGAACAAAAAAATCATGGCATCGACTTGATTTAGTGCACTCAGATGTTTGTGGCCCTATCAATCTAGTATCACGTGGAGGAAGCAGGTATTTTCTTACCTTCACTGATGATCATAGTGGCAAAACATGAGTTTAGATATTAAAAGAAAAGAAAGAAGTTTTAAGAAAATTCAAAGAATTTAAGGATTTGGTTGAAAGACAAAGTTGTTATAAGATTAAATATTTAAGAACAAATAGGGGTGGTGAATATATATCAAATGAATTTGAAAGTTTTTATAGAAATAATAAAATTATACATCAATTCACTATGTCATACACACCTCAACAAAATGGTGTCTTAGAAAGAAAAAATAGGACTATTCTTAATATGGTCTGATGCATGTTAAAATAAATAAAAGTTTTTAAATAATTTTGGGGAGATGCTATTATTTGTGTAGTTTATTTGCTTAACAGGTTTTTGATAAAGCGAATTGGTAATGTTACACTAGAAAAAGCATGGAGCTTACAAAAACCAAGAGTTAATTATTTGAGAATTTTTGGAAGTGTTGCATTTGCTAAGATACTAAAAGAAAATAGAACAAAATTGGAGGATAAAAGTCAGAAATGCATTTTGCTAGATTATCCAAAGAATTTCAATGGTTACAAACTCTACAATCCCATCACAAATAAAGTTGTAATGTCAAGAGATGTTGAGTTTGATAAACAACATATTTAGAACCGGAAAAGTGATGAGAAGCATTAGAAATCTATAGCTTCATAAGAGGATGATATAATACAAGTACCGAAGTGGCTTTGCTAGAATCATCACCTAGATCAACTAGGTCACATGATTCAAGAAGTCCAATTATAAGAAGGACAAGATCGATTCAAGATCTATATGATGTGACTCGAAGGATTGATACTATTAATGGTGAACTTTTTTTATTTTATCTTTTTGCAGGATATGATCCATTAACCTTCGAAGAAGCTTATAGAGAAGAAAAATGATGACATGCTATGAATGAAGAGATTCATGCCATTAATAAAAATGATACATGGGAGCTTACTACACTTCCAGAAGGCCACCAAGCAATCGGTGTTAAGTGGATCTTCAAAATAAAAAGAAATACAAAAGGAGAGGTGGAGAAATACAAGGCCCGATTGGTTGTAAAGGGATACAAACAACAATATATGATCGACTAGGAAGAAGTATTTGCACTAGTTGCTCGAATGGAGACAGTAAGATTACTTATCTTTCTAGTAGCTCAAATTAAATAAAAAAATTTTACAAATGGATGTCAAATCGATATTTTCTAATGAAGTTCTTGAAGAAGAGGTATATATTCAATAACCCCCTGATTTTATTATACATGAACAAGAAGATAAAGTATACAAGTTAAAGAGAGCTCTTTATGGGCTTAAACAAACTCCATGAGTATGGAATTCTCGAATAGATATATATTTTATTCAAATTAATTTTATAAATGTCCACATGAACATGCTGTCTATACGAAATCTAACTCTGATGGAGATATCTTGTTTATATGTCTATATGTAGATGATTTAATATTTACAAGCAATAATAGTTCTATGATTAAAGATTTTAAGTACTCTATGAAAAAGGAGTTTGAGATGACTAATTTGGGCTTAATGACTTATCTCCTCGGTATTAAAGTTATACAAGATAATGGAGGAATTTTTATCTTACAAGAAAATTATGCAAAAGAGGTACTAAAGAAGTTTTATATGGAAGATTATCATCTAGAGATACACCCATTGAATATGGCACCAAGTTGACCAAGGAAGGTGAAGGCAAATACATTAATCCAATTTATTATAAAAGTCTAGTTGAATGTTTAAAGTATTTGACATACACTCGACTTGATATACTATTTGGAGTTGGTTTAATAAGTAGATATATGGAAGCTCCTAAGACATATCATTTAAATATTGTTAAAAAAATTTTGTGATATATTAAAGGAACAATTGAGTATGAAATATTCTATTCATCATCTAAAAAGTTGAAGCTCATTGGATATAGTGACAATAATTGGGCCGAAAGCTATGATGATCGAAAAAGTACAATTAGATTTGTATTTTATTTTTGTGAAGCTATATTTACTTGGTCTTCAAAGAAGCAACAAATCGTTGTTGCTCTATCGAGTTATGAAGCAGAATATATAGCAGCTTCTTCTAGTATTTGTCATGCAATCTGGCTAAGAAGATTACTCCAAGAACTTTTTATGTTATAGGAGAAGTCAATCAAGATTTATGTTGATAACAAATTAGCTATTACCTATTCCAAGAATATACTCTATCATGAAAGATCGAAACATATCGACATAAGATTTCATTTCATAAGAGATCATATCAAAAATAAAGAAGTTGAGCTACATCATATTAAGATAAGTGAACAAGTGGCTGATATACTTACAAAACCTCTCAAATTTAAGATATTTCAAGAACTTCGAAAAAAACTTAGCATGTTAGATAAAATAAGTTTAAGGGGGGAGAATATTGGAATTAAACTTATTCAAGTGTCATAAAGAGATTAATTTCATCAAAAGAAAGGTTCATTGCATCAAGAGGGAGATTCATTACATTAAGAAGAAAACATAGATTAAATGTCTATAGAAGGACAAGTCAAATTAGTTATTGATTCTTGAAAAGGTTTATTGAAAGAGAATGATTAATTTTGAATATAATTAATGTAATGTATCTTTGGGACTATATAAACCTCATATGTTGGGTCATGAAAAAAATAGAGTTTCTGAAATTATAAAGAGTTTCTTAAGAGAAATATAGAAGATTGAAGCTTATCCTACTCTTTCTCTATTTGATAAATCTATCCCTTCTTCCTATTAAGTTCAATATGATAGAGCTTACGAGTGGATGAGGTTGAATCCACGTTTCAAAAAACCTCATAAGGTACTTTGTTCCAGTCCAAGGAGACGAATTTAGGTAAAAGAGAAATATTTAAAAAAATATTTTTATATTTTTTTTCTAACATTTGTTATGTACATTTATACCCTATTTAACAACCAAAAAAAATTAAGAACAACAAATCATTATGATATTTACACAAAATATAGAATGATGTGATGAATCAAGGATATCAAATCGATTCTTAAATGGCAAGACTATGGATTGATCAATACCAAGTCTAAGAAAAGACGAGAAAAAAATAAAGGAATCCATCACTGCTACAGATAACAACCTCAGGCTTGCGTTGCTCGGAGATCAAAAATTCTGCTGTTCGTGGATGGGCTTGGAGATCACAGAAAACACATGCATTGTCTGGCATAGCAAGATGATAAAGAGAAGACACCGGAGAAACTACACCTGTGTCTCGCTGATAGAGACTCAGCAATAACAGGAACATCAAGGACCGGAGGATTCCATTTAGGATGTGGAGGATTCCATTTAGGATGTGAGCAAACAAGCATCTCCGGACAACAAGGAGGAGCACAAGTGTCTCTGATCCGAGGAGATTCCACTTCCCCTACATGATCATGTAATCACCTTGATCGGAAGTGGTTCTCCCTCTACTCGGATTTTCTTAGATACATAACATCTGTAATATCTATCAGTAATATATAATATGTTACAAAAAAAATTAATATTAAAATTAAAATTAAATAATAATAGATTAAATTTACGATGCATGTCATTTGAAAAGAATTTTATCAGATATGCAGGGGTACTGTTTTTAGATCCGAAAACTATTGCCGATGAGAACTAAACTCTCATTTTTTTCTCTTCCTATCTTTTCATAAAACTACTTAGATTTATAGATTAAATATGGAGAGGATGAGAGAGGAACTATAATATATCAATAACTGTCACGTATCCACGTTCGTCATACATCATGTGTCATATATATCATACGTTATTTAGTCCCTAGAGATTCTACCTATATATAGACAAGAGCAGAGAGTCAAAAATAAATAATTATGAGAGTTTTTCCCATCAAGGAGCATTTTCTAAGGAATCCTACCTTAATATAAACTTCCTTTCTATTGATTATAACTTTCATCAAAATCCAATCAGTCTATAATATATCTTATCAATTAAATAGGAACATATAATCTAACATTCTCATACTTGGCCCATTAATTGATAGGATATAAAAGAAATTTAAAATCAAAATAAACAAAATAAACTTTATTTAAAAATAATTTTACCTAATTTGATTCTAAAAATTTTGAAAAGCATTTTATACATGACCATGAATTTTAAAATAAGGTAATAAATCTAATAAATATAATAATACCATATTAAGTCTAACTATCAATGTGAGTTATAGCGATTATATATCATCAATATCATACTCTCTTTTATGTACCACAACATTATTAACATTTCTTAATATAGTCTATAATGACTCATATAATTTATCTTATCAAGACAATCATATTTTTACATTCAACCATAATATGCATAAACATAAATGTAAATAGGATAGCAGAAATAAATAACTTTAATTAAGAAAGAAAAAAAGGTCAATAATAACATCCACCTAAACATGCACCACCATTCTTTTATAACTTATTCACAAGTCTCATTCTAAGAACATGTTCTTTAAATATTTTAGATTATAAAGCTTTGGTAAATAGATTAGTAATTATTATGGTAATACTCAAGTTCTCAATTAACACGTGTTGTTTCTGGATTCTTTTTCTAATCACCAAGTACTTTATTATGATATACATGGACAACTAAAGTACTTGTCATTCTTAGAAATAAAACTACTATAGTGTTAACACAAAATATCTTCAGCGGCTTACGAATTGGCTCAATCACACCAAGTCCTGAGATGAAATTTTGTAGCCATAAAGCTTAATTTGTAGTATTAAAGTATGCTTGTCATAAATTCAGCTTCTATTGTTAATGATGCAATAAGTGATTACTTTGTACTTTTTCAAAAAATTACCCCTCCAAGTAACATTAATATAAATCCTGAAGCTGACTTATTATTATTAAGATAATTTATAAAATCAGCATATGAATATCCTATCACTTCAAGCTGATCTAATCTCCTATATGTGAATATATAATTTTTTGTCTTTTATAGATATCTTATTACTTTCTTTGTAGGTTTTCAATGTTTTATTAATGGGTTGTTTTGGTATCTACCCAACATTATAATTACAAAACTAATATATGGTCTTATAAGCATATAATAGACTTCCAACTACGTACGCATAAGGAATATCTTTCATTTGATTCTTTATTAAGTCATTTTTTGGACACTGATTTTAATTGAATTTTTCTATCTCTAGTAATAGGTGTATCATTGGCTAAACAAAACTATATATTAAATCTCTCAAAGACTCAGTCAATATAATCATTCTGAGACAATCTTAGCAATTATTGAGATATATTTATAAATATCTTGATGCTAATAACATAGGTTACTTTATTCATATCAACCATCTTAAAATTCTTGCTAAGAAACATCTTGGTTTCATGCAATAAACGAAGATTATTACTAGCAAGTAAAATATTATTCATATATAAGATCGATATAATAAACTTATTCTAATTAACCTTCAAATATATGTATTGATCAATAGTATTTTCCTTAAATCCGAAGGAAGTAATGATATTATGAAACTTTATATACTATTATTTTAAAGCTTATTTAAGGCCATAAATAGATTTCCTAAGTTTGCAAGCCCAGCTTTCCTTTCCCTTTTCTATGAATTTATGAGGTTGATCCATATAGATTTTCTCATTTAAATCTCTATTTAAAAATATTATTTTTACATCCATCTGATTTAACTTAAAATCATAATGAGCTATTAATGTCATGATAATCCTCTACAAGTCCTTTTTAGAAACTAAAGAAAATGTCTCATTGTAGTCGATGATTTCTAAGAAAAACCTTTGGCCACAAGTCTAGCTTTATATTGTTCAATATTGCTTATTGAATCACGTTTTGTCTTAAAGAATCATTTATAACTGACTTTTTTATAATTATTAGATAATTCAATAAGTTCTCAAGTACCATTCTGGTCTATCGATTTTAATTATTCTTTCATGGCATCAAACTACTTTTTAGAATCGTTATTTTCTATATTTTGTAAAAATGATAAGGGATCCATTTTCTCCCTATGTCATAATTTAATTTTTGTAGATATACTACATAATCATCAGAAATGGCATGCCTCTTTTTCCTTTGAAATCTTCTCAAAACTATTATTGTTGTTCTACAAGATCATTAGCGGTGATATCAATATCATGTGAGAGTTCATCAATATTATTTTGTTATTCACCCTCATCAATTCTCTCAATGATTTGAGGAATAACAATCTCTCGAATAGGAGATGATAAAGGAGAAGATAATCGAGAATTAACCTATATCTCCTAGATATCAAAAGTAATCCCTCGAGATTTTTTACTCTCATTGATTTTGTCATTTTCTAGGAATCTTACATTACTAAATTCTACTATCCTATTAGGATAATAAAATTTGTATCACTTTGATTTTTTTAGATAACCAATAAAATATCCAAAAATAGTTCTTAGATCCAATTTCCTTTTCATATGAATTGAAGACTCCTATATTTGCAAGACACCCCTAAATATATAAATGTCTCAAATTAGGTTTTCTACTAGTCCATAACTCAAATAGAGTTAATGGAATCGACTTACTAGAAATCTTAATTAAGATATATATGACTATTCTAAGAGCTTCAACCCATATTGACTCGGGTATAAAGGAATAGCTCATCATGCTCCTAATCATGTTCACAAGAGTATGATTTTACCTTTCAGTAATATCATTCAGCTGTGGCACACATAGTAAGACATATTAAGCATAAATACCCCGTTTTTCTAAGAATCTAGTAAAAGAACTAATATTCTGATCGGATTCATCATATCTGTCATAAAATTCACCACCCTTATCATATCTGATAATTTTAACTTTTCTATCTAATTATCTCTCGACCTCATTTATGTATACTTCAAGAGTATTAATGGCTTGAGACTTTCTATGTATTAGATATATATAGCAATATCTGGATAAGCTATCTATAAATGTGATGAAATACATTTCTTCATTGAAATAGAGAATATAGAGTGGTCCACAAATATCAGTATGAATAATCTTAATGAGTTCTTACTTCTTATGATATTTTTCTTTATATGCTTAGTTTACTTTCCTTTAATGCAATCTATGCAAGCATCAAAATCAGTAAAGTCTAAATCTTCCAAAATATTATCATTCACTAATCTTTTAATTCTTTCTTTAGAGATATGCCCCAATTGTCTATGCCACAATATAAAAGATATTTCATTATTAAAATTATATTTTAATCCAACATTTAATTATAGAATTAATAATATCTTTACAAACTCAGGATTTAAATTAATTTTATATAAATTATTATATAGAATTCTAGAACCAACCTTTATTGAATCATAAAATATACTGAATTTACCATTTCTAAAAAAAGATAATATCCCAACTCATCAATTCTAAATAAAGAAACTAATTTTTTATAAATAGTAGGAACATAACATGTGTCAGCAAGATCTATCAACTAACTCGTCTCTAGGCATAGGTGATAAGTTGCCACTGATATCACTTTTGCTTTGAAACGATTTCCCCTAATGATGAATCTTTTATGTTCTTTTAGTTTCTAGATTAAAAGAAAATTTCTACATATTAATGGTAACATGAGTTAAAGCACCAAAATCAATCCACCAAGTATTATAAGGAACTTTAATTCAAAACATATAAAGGTCGAGTTTATACATTTCCTTTCGAACGAAATCTTGCGTTTAGTGTAGTATTTCTTCATATGTCTTTTCTTGCTAGAAAAGAAGCATTTTACTGTGAAAGCTTTCTTTTCATTAGTCTGTCTAACATTTCCAAACTCAATAAATTTCTTTGATGGATGACGCTTCAACTTTCTTTTCTTGTTATCAGCTCCTTGAGTAATAGTCATAATATTATGATAACTTTATTGTCTTAATTTTACTTCTTTTTGAACACATATATTAGTTAGCTCATTCAAAGTCTTACTTATCTTTATTTGTATTATAGTGAATCTTGAATGGGCCAAACTGAGGAGGAACAGAATTAATAATAAATTACACAAGGAAAGACTCATCAACATTCATGCCTAATATTTTAAGTTTTACAGCTTTATCAACTATGTTGAGAATATGATCCTAAATCCCTTAGTGTCATCATACTAAGTCGTTGTCAGTTCTTTCATTAACATACTGATCAATGACTTATTTACAGATTTAAATATATCTTCAATAGTCCTTAAATACTCTCGTGCGTTAGTTACAATAGGTAATAAAGTCTTTATATTATTTATAATCTTTATTTTTTATAAATATTAAGCTAAGCCTATTATATTTTTTTCCAAGCATTCATTTTATTAACATATTCCATAGTATTTTTAGTAGGTAAGTATGTAAGTTTTTCAACAAGTAATGTTAAGTCAAGATCTAATACACCGAATATGAATAGCACATGCTCTAATTATTCTAACTATTTTGAATAATTTGATTTAGAGAGTATTGGGACACTAGAAGTATGAGAATATATTAAAGAAAATATCACTACAAAATATAAAATAATATTAATATTTTAAGTTTACAATATATGATGAACTATTGATATTATCAATATTTCACCTTTGAGTGAAATATTAACATATCCAATGTTTACTCAAGATTACTTATGGAGGACTAATATCATCCTTACGGAATAGCGTTGTTATCTTTGGGCATATAATCCTAAATTACAAGGATATCCAAAACAATATCATCTTACCCAATTACATAATTATTTAAAATAGATTCTTTTTTAAGATTATCTAAATCTCATAATTATGTGTGTTATTATGAATATTATTTTCTTGATATTATTTAGGACTAATTCGTTAATGTCATTTTATAAGTTATTGGTCTAGGTCACTTTGGTGGCTACAAGACTAATGCAACAATATAAAATATAATTTAAAATATCTTATAAATGATAAAATCTTTATTATAATTTACATCCCATAAGCCTACCATCCTATGCCACTTTAGTAGTTGCCAATTGAGTAAAATTTAAGGAGATGAGTTATAAATAATATTTATCAAATTTTTTAATTTAATTTATACCGAAATAATTTAATAATAAAATAATAACCATAATAAATATTGAACATTAATCTGAAAAAAATATGATAACTATAATGATAATAAAATATAAATCATACCTTCATGTGAAAGATTATTTTATAATTTCAAATATATACATTTGAATAACCAAATAAAAATATGAGAATAATAATTAAATTTTATTTATCATATGCAAAATATAATCAATAAGTCATATGAGAAAACTATAAAAGAAAACCATAATGTATATATTTTTTTAATTTTTATATAAAATCTTAAATTAAACCAATCAAATTTATTTAATTGGGTAAGCCCAAAATTAGGCTACACATCAGCCCAATTAAGCAAGTCAAAAATAAAAATTAATCAAAGTTCAAATTGATCAAAATTTTAATTTTTCTTGCATTGATCAAAACTAAATCTAACCAAATAGTCAAAAATATAATCATGGTCAAATTAAAATAAGTCATATCGATCAATTTTATAATTGAGTATATAAATACAAAATTCTCAATTTTATAAGGGTAAAATTATAATTTTATTGATAGGATATAATGCAAAATTATGAGATTTATAGAGGGTAAAATTATCAAAAATTAAAAGATATTCATAAAACATAAAAGGGTAAAACTATAATTCGATTCAGAAACCCTAATCTATTGCCTATGTCGTCGCCTGTGCGGTTGTTGCCTCCGCAACCATTGCTTGCGGGCGGCTATCGCTTGTGCGACTACTGCATGGGCGCGACCTCTGCCCCCGCATGGCTGCTACCCGCACGCAACCGTCACCTATGCGCAACTACCCCAATGCTTCATCCACAATCGTCACCAACATGGTCGTCGCGATGCATGATCAATCTTGGTGTGTGACTCGTCATTTGTCGACCGCCCGCTATTGCTGTTGCGATGTGCACATTGCTTGGTGTAGCTGCTTGCTATAGCAAGTCCACCATAGCAGCCACATGCAGCATTGTTGCTGTAGTCGGTGCGGTTGCATAGTGATACACAACCATCACCACCACTACGTGATCATCAAATATCATGATACAAAAAGCAAATCTCTTATCACAAGAATTTAGATAGATAAAATATATGAATTATTCAAGTATTTTAAATCTAATATTAATTGTAAGCCTAAGAACTAAGAACTGTAATATGCTATATGTTATGTGGAAAACTTTAATATTAGGATTCAAATCAAATAATAATAAATCAGATTTATGATTGTACCTTTCAATGTTATTCGGAAAGAACTTTATAAAATCTATAGGGCATCTTTGGATCTGAAAGCCATTGTCGATCTATAAGGAGAACAAGACTCTCCTTCTCCTCTCTTTTTATATTTTCATAGGACTATTTAGATTGATAAATTAGGGAGAAGGAGGATGAGAGAGAAAGTATAATATCTCAATGATTGTCACATATCCACGTCTGTTATACATTATATGTCATACACATCATACAATGTTTAGTCTCTAGAGGTCCTCTCTATATATAGGCGAGAGCAGAATCTAAAATAAGTAATTAGGAGAGTTCCTCCCATCAAGAATATATTTTAAGAAATTCTACCTTAATATAGATTATTTTTCTATTGATTATAACTTACATTAAAATCCAATCAACCTATAATACATCTTATCGATTAAATAGATTTTCTCGGTACAAGTAGGACTGACATCAGTGAATGAATCTTAATCTACTGTTTTGGTAAAAGAAATATTTTCCGATGATACAGTTTTGGGCACCAGTCATGCATTGAATGCATGACTGGCTCCAATGAAATTTGGGTTCTCTCGGTCGAAGCAGGACAGACATGAGTGAATCTTCTTTAATCTATTGTTTTGGGCATTCAAATAATTTTCTATATATATTCATTCCATCTTTGGCAAGCTACGAAGACGAAGACGTGGGAGTAGGAATGATGAAGACGTGGACGAAGAAGAAGAATAAGATAGTATCATCCATTTTTGGCAAGCTCCGACGAAGACGTGGGAGTAGGAATGATGAGAGGAGAGTGCTTGCTGCCGACATCTGCCCTCGCGACGAAGCAATTACACAAACCTATTTCAATATATTAGTTCAGATAATTTTTGGGACAATTATTTTGGCAAATAGATTTGACAATCTCGACCACCCAAACCAGTAGGAATATGAGCTCCCGCTTAAAATCGCGGACATCTCGACAAAATCGAGTCTATACCTATCGGACTCATAGTTTAATCTCCACCATATAAACAAATCGTTGAGCCCAGTGGATGGTGTCAAAAAAATAAAAAAGGTCAAATATTTTGCAAACTTACCCCATCGATACAATTCCAGTAAATCTGAATAACAGTCCATGTCAAAGCAAAAAAATCATGACTTTGAGCTCTCTCTCTCTTTCTCCTTTTTCTTTCTTTTTCCTCATTTATTCTCTGTTGGTAGAATAAAAAAAACAACAATTAGAGCTTTTCCCCTTCTCTGCTTTTCTTTCTTCTCCTTTCCTCATTCATTCTCACAAACCTCTTTTGACTCTTTTTCTTTCTCTCCTCATTCATTCTCACAAAACTCTTTTAACTCTCTTACGAGACTCTTTTAACTCTCTTGGTAGTACATCTCCGAGTCTCTAAAAATCCCGGCGTCTTCTTTGCTAAATCTCCTTTCTTTGGCAAGGTTCTCTTATCACTATTTGACGAACACAATCTCCAAACTTAACCTATCATCCTTCAGATTTTTGTACTCAGGTTTACCTAATGATACGAGCAATTCCTACTCAAGATGAGACTACTAGGAATGATGATAATGACAATAATAATGCTCTCCAAAACATTTGTGTTTTCATGAATATTTCATGGTATCTACAAATGGCTGTTACAAGTTTTATCTGCAATACCATAAATTAATGATATACTCGCCACAGAAATACAACAAATAGCTCTTTAGCTAGCATCTCCTGATGTGAGATTTCATTCAGTCCTGTAACACCAAAATGATATATAACTATGATACTCTGATCCTGGTTCTGTCCTGAGCTTTTTCTAATGTTTTCTTATCAGTTCAATATTTCAAGTCAATTCATCTCCAGCAAAAGTCAACCCACTGCACAAAGGAATAAACACCGAGTCATATCAATAAAATAATAATAACAAAATTATAAATCTTAACTATTTGGGATCGATTATATGTATCTGTTAAAAAATTATTTGCAATAGATACTCTAAAAAATTAATGCCAAACGGACTAATCTCGTGCTTAAAGCATGAAACTGGACTGGAGTTTAAGATCAGTTGAAATGGCAGGACAGATATCAGCTTATGAATATTTACATTGAGGTCCCAAGGTCCATATCACCTGTTTATATACATCAATGAGTGTAATTTTGATGAGTTATTTGTCGACTGATGACCTTGGATATTTATCTAGCAGGAACAGCATCTCCAAAGAGGATATTTGCCACCGGATGAGGAAGCCAAACTGAATTGGAGCCATTCTGCCCGTCCTGCTGCTGTTCCTCTACCTGTCCTGAGATGTTAACAACTTTACCAACCTTCTTTCTCCTCGACTTGCCCATGCTTTTTCCAATGAAGACCCCCACCTTCAATGCTGTGAACAACCCCAATGCAATAACTAATGGCCTCACAGCCCAGTGGATATCTTCAAGGTGCTGGTACTTCTTTGCCAACCCCTCACATGTCTTGAAGCTTACTACTTCCATCTCTGAAGGGTCTGCAAGAAAGCTTGTAGCTTCTCCAAAGCTAAACTTGCCTGGAAATTTAACCACAAGGCATCCATTTGGATGAATCTGTGAGATCCTACCAGTCGCCCATTCTCCTCTGTGGTTGTGTGGCCATTCGAACCTGGGACAGGAGATGCCTGTTTTCACCCTCAAAAACTGGCCAACGCAGTAGGATTCAGCAATTTGAAGCTCTGAATAGTGCCCCTTCCAAAGAGTGTCCATTCCAATAAAGCCAACTGTTACCCTTCCATCACGCTCTATATTATGGAGAATGCCCACTGGAGACTGCTTCTTGTCATCAGTCATCACCCGTACCCAGTCACCGGCAACAAAGCCATTCGTGACCCTCTGCACCATGGAGCAGTGAACTCTAAGCGGATTGTAGACTCCATGAACCCTGACGAGAATGAAACCATCACTATCCGCATGGGTTTCCTTGCCAACAATGGTTCCCTCTGGGATCTCCATGCTCTCTGGTTTGCATGAGTTTGTAGGCTTCCTAGAACGGACCGTGTCACCCACTAGGAGTTGGTCCTTCAGGAGTGACCAATTGGTGTAATTAATGTGGCTTGACTTTTCTGCCATCAGGTGGTCAGCATCACTCTCACTACAAGTAGCACCATCACAACTGAAAAGAATATTCAAAGGTTAAATTTACAGCACTTAGACAACAAATTTTCATTTTTTTCCCCTTCACTATAAAAGCCATTGGCTGGCAAAGGAATATTGCACGCAGAAGAACTAGCCCGTGACTGTAATCTGCACATGAGTGTAATTGAGAAAGACTTGATAATTGGTTAAGAGTGTGGTGGCTTTCTATAATTGGAAAAGTTATGTTGGAGCTCATACCCCCCAACTCTACCATCATATAATGTATTGTAAACTTCCAAGTATATATTCTATGGTCTCATTGTTGCAAAGCATAAATTTCTTGCAATTAATTTAATTGTAACATATTGTTTTCTCTGAATTCTGTAGTGAACTAGAAACTAAAATGGCTTATTCGGAGCCCAAAAGCCAATGATAATGCATTTTATAGTATTGGATGTGTTAACACAGTTTACACATACTACAATTTAGTCATCATTTCGATTGAGAAAACAGAACGAATCCATTTCAGATTCATAAAAGTTTGCTAAAGAATTAAACAGTTCATGTGCCTACCAAATTGTTGTTTTATAAGAAGCTTAATAAACAAATTGCCAACGCAATGGCAACCACTAAAAGCATGTGTGTAGCTTATTGCTGAGTTGCCAATGGTGGGAGAGTTTTCAAGATATAGAAAAGTGGAATTGAAAAAACTGTGCTTGACATGAAGGAGGCAAGGAGGTAGAAAGAAAAAAAACAGAGAAACAATGATTTATCCTAGCTTCATGAATAGATCAGCATGAAGTAGCATTTGCAGTTTAATAATACAAGTTCTTTAGTCAAACACAATCATACGTGCTACTTTCCATCAAATCATTGTAAGCAATTTAATGAGCCTTGCTGCATTGTTTAGATCAGAACTCATGGTTTCCTCACAATTGCAAAGTATCTCAGTTGTAAGGCTAGGGCCAAATTTTTACAACAAAAGTATTCAGGAAATGCAGTGATAACCATAACAGGGGATAGAGTGTGGCATTAGGTGATCAACAAGTGGCACTTAAAGGAGTTAAAAGGTCCCTAAATGCACCATCTCAATTTATACAACTTAATCATTTGAGAATAACATTGCATTTGCAAAGATTAATGAACAGTAGCAGTCCCCTTGCCTCCTATGCTAACAATTTCCTTCTTCTTCCAACCCCTTTCCTGTGGCACACTAGTGTTGGCAAGGCTGTGTAACAAGGTGCACAAATGGCACATTCCATGTTTCCACTCACAGATGCAGGCACAATCCATGAGAAGGAATTTCTTGCTCAAACTATGGCTTTGAATTTCAGAGAAAAATAGTTTTGGACATGCTGACATGGTACCAGCAGAGCTACAGGCTTTAATTTTTAGAGAATTTTCAGCAGAAGAAGACTAAAGGAATGAAGGAGATGGATGACAAGGTCATTAGGTCATGATAAAAGTAGCTTCAAGTATTTATAATGTATAATATGGTGAAGAAAATTCATAACAAGGTGAATGTCATTATGCCTATGTGAGATGGTGTAATAGTCAAACTGCGATGGATAAAAAAATAGCCCCTAAAAATTCATAAAAAGATAGGGCTAATGCTAAATCGTGGCATACCTTTTGAATGCACGTAAAATATCTTTCATCAAAGGGCGATTTCGGAAATCATCCTCAAAGCATCCATGAAGGATATCTTCCATTTTTGGAGGTAAGCCATGAGGAATTTTTGGCTTTTCTTTCTTTATGACAACTAGTTGATAAATTTCATCAGGTGACCTACCATGCCATGGTTGTATGCCACTTAGCATCTCAACAATGCTACATCCAAATCCCCATGAATCAGTTTCAAATGAGATAGGACCATTGATGCTTGGTTCCCATTGTTCTGGAGCCATGTAGTTTGGAGTACCAAGCCTCTGAACTAGGTCTGAACATGGTAGTGAAAATCCATGGAGTAAAAATGGAATTCCAAAGTCCCCTATCACTGCCCGATCATGGTCATCAAGAAGAAAGTTGCAAGGCTTAAGGTTGAGCAGAAGAAACCCTCTCCTGTGGAGTTCCAACACTCCCTGAGCCAAATCAGCACTATACCTGCAGATAAGCGATTGTGAGTAAATGACAAGAGCTTACCATACTCCACTCAAATAAGAAAGCAGCATCAGCATCTAGGAAGTCACCTTAAGACATCAGATAGTGAAAGTTTACCACCCTTTTGACGAGCCATCTTATCACCAATTGATCCCTCATAATATTTCATAGCAATGCAGACCTGTAAAATCATTTTATACACATTTCCAGTGCATTCACAGTAAATTTATAAATACTAAAGTACCCTTTTGCAATGCTCCAATATGTAGATTTGCTAAAATCAGACCGATAACTTACTCTTCCATTTTGAAGTGAAACACCATCAAGAAGACAAACATTTTCTAGCCCTTGGCACTTGGAGAATACTTCATCGAACTTGGACAAACAAGTCTGAATCTGGTCATCCTTAATGGGATATAACATTTTGATAGCAACTTCATGATAGTGTTCATAATCATTGGTACTTTGGTGATGAGTTGCAATACATACATCGCCAAAAGGACCTCGCCCTATCCTATGCTTCAACTTCAGCACATTGGGCTCGATCCATGGGATATTCTGAGTTGTTGTAGATACAACAGGCCTTAAATGATATGGATCTCCCTCAAGCAGCATGTATTCAAATGATTCAGTGGGTTGTGAGGCAGCAACTTGTCCAGCCATTGTTTACTCTAATGAAGCAGAATATTTATTTTTCACTTGATCACATGACACATTTATAGCACACACTAAAATAGAAATCAAAAGGTAACACATTGAGCAATAAATCTATCCAAACAACAATTTGAATGAACAACCAAAGTAGTGACACTAGAAATACAAAAAAAAAAGTATGAATTTTGATATCATCTGAACTGTTGCTGACAGTGACACCATCATTTACATTACATGGCACACATATTTAAGTTCAAAAGCATGCAAGAAAGAACAACTAAAGAGCATATGTGCTTCTATGGGAAGTACAAACAGGAAATAAAAATCCAAATTAGGCAGTCACAAAATATCTTTGGTAAAGCAGTTAAGATGACTCTTTGTCTGAACTGGTAATAGCAAGAATATCTGTTAATTCTTGATGACTCTTCTTCTTCTCTAAGGGATTTTGTTTCTTTACATTGTATCACATTGCAAAATTCTTCTATTACTGGATATTGTCACGCAACAAAGTGAGATTCTACAACCCAAGTCCAACCACAACAATAACCAAAGAGCCTGTTGGAAAAAAGAGGTACGACAAAGAAGAGGATAAAACCCACTATGGAAACAAATAACAAACACAAGATCAAGAATACTTTAGGAAAGATATTTAGGCTTGAAACGTGTATAAACACTTTCCTAAAAACGATATTTGCACCCTCTTCTCAATAAGATTGCTCTGGGTTTGATGCAAATAGTTTTAGTGGATATGACAAGCCTTTAGAAGATCTGTATTGAGCAAACAATAAAGAATCTTCAGAAAGGAATTGGAGAATGTCTAACTCAATCACTTGGAGAGTAAAGAAGAAGAGCATGAAAGAAAATTGTATCTGTAATATACCCCCAAATAGCTATTTATAGATATTTTCTCAAAAGACACAACCTTTGAAAATTAACCATTTTCTCAAAAGACACAACCTTTGAAAATTATAACTATTTTCTCAAAAGATACAACCTTTGAAAAACAACTACCAAAAAATAAAAGAAAACACATTTTCAAATAAATCTTTTGAAAAGAAATTCTTAATTTGAACAATTTATAACAATCCCCCACTTGTTCAAATTTAAAATTTTCTCCAAGTGATTAAATAGTATTTATGAATAAAGTAATATATCTTTCGATTTGAATATTACCTTAGTGTAAGCATCACAAAATGAAGTCGAAATCCCAAATAGCATAAAAGCTTTGAATTTGTTATTCCTCATGACAATACCAGTGATACCACACACATAAATACAACATTCTTGTATTCCTCATAAAATCTCGCTTAGCCCTAATATGGCCTTGGGCTCATCCAAGTTCATGAACTTTTATGAGAGAAACTCCAACTCTCAATCGAAGCGGCACCACTTCTAAGTTCATATAGGTGAAGTTCTTATAGTATCTTTGTCACTCTTTGAGATACTTGTCCTAACTTGACTAAACATCATTAAGAGTATAATTAACTCAACCCTCATTCGGTGACAACCAGCACTTTAACATCTTTAGATGGGACTCATAAAATATTTCAAAGTGCTGAACCACTCCACATATCAATGACTTGTTCTTACCCTTTGAACTCTTCATTACTCATTTCATAATGTTGAGTAGGGTTGCTATCATTGGTGGATCTTTTATTCAAGGAGTTTTAGCCCCATCCATTTTGATGTTGATCTTACAACTTCTCTTGTAAGAGGTTTGGTGAATGGATCAGCCAAATTCTCACTTGTTTTCACAAATGTGAGTGAAATAATCCCACTCTTGATTAATTTCCTCACATAATCATGTCTAAGACTTATATGTCTTGACTTTCCATTATATATTTCACTATATGCACGAACTAAAGTGGCTTGACTATCACAAAGTATAGAAATTGAATTCACACTCTTAGAAGTCAATGGAATTTCTAATAGAAAGTCCCTCAACCATTCAGCCTCCTTTCCTGCATCTGCTAGAGCAATAAATTCCGATTCCATAGCTGAGTGAGTTATACACGTTTGTTTCTTGCTCTTCCAAGAAACAGCGTCACCTCCCAAGGTGAACACCCAACCAGTAGTGGATTTGTTATCTCCAAAACTCGATATCCAACTTGCGTTAGTATATCCTTCTAAAATAGCAGGAAATTTTGAATATTGTAGGCCATAATCTTTGGTTCGTTTAAGGTACCCAAGAACTCTTTCAATAGCCTTCCAATGCTCTACATTTGGATTGCTAGTAAATCTACTCAATTTACTAACTGCAAATGCTATATCAGGTCTTGTGCACTGTGTTGCATACATAAGACTTCCTATAGCACTTGAATATTCTAATTGAGCCACTGTTCTTCCAACATTCTTGACTAATTTGATACTTGGGTCAAATGGGGTATTTGCTTCTTTGATTTTTAAGTAACTGAATTTCTCCAATACTTTCTCTATGTAATGAGTTTGACTCAAAACATATCCCCCACTATTTCTTTTTACCTTATACCTAGTATAGTATCAACTTGCCCAAGATCTTTCATCTTAAATGTTGAAGATAGAAACCTCTTTGTTTCTACAATACCTTTTATGTTGTTGCTCACTATTAGCATATCATCAACATAAAGGAAAACTATCACCATATAGTCATCACAAGTTTTGAGATAAACACATTTATCTGCAATATTATGAACAAATCCATTAGAAAGAATTGTTGCATCAAATTTCTCATGCCATTGTTTTGGAGCCTGCTTTAAACCATACAATGATTTAATAAGTTTACACACTTTATGTTCATTTCCCGGTAGAACAAAACCTTCGGGTTGTTCCATATAAACCTTCTCATCGAGGTTTCCATTTAGAAATGCCGTTTTGACATCCATTTGATGAACATAAAGATAAAAAATTGATGCTAAAACAAAAATAATTCTAATAGATGTGATCCTAGCCACAGGAGCATATGTGTCAAAATAATCTATTCCTTCCTTTTGTCGAAATCCTTTAGCAACTAACCTTGCTTTGAACGTTTGGAGAGTACCATTTGTATGATACTTCCTACAAAATATCCATCTACAACTAATAGGTTTTGAGGCAAAAGGTAAATCGACGAGTTCCCAAGTATGATTTGACATAATAGAATCCATCTCATCATTAATAGCATCTTTCCAAAAAGCAGCATCACGAGAAGCCATAGCTTCTTTAAATGTTTTAGGATCATCTTCCACTTGTAAAACAAGAGGAATTGTTTTTAATACTCTCTCATTAGTTCCTTCTACAAGGTAAAAAGAAATACTTTGAGAATCAATCTCATCCGATTTTAATGTTTTTGCTTTTCGTACACGAGTACTTCTCCTTAATTCGTAAGATTGCTCTCCAACCTCTTGTGAACTTGATTGATGTCCAATCAAAGGAATTTTAGGTTGCTCACCAATCTTTTGAGATTTCTTCACTAGTGACTCTTCACTAGTTGGAGGATGAATATTATTACTAGAAGTCAATAAATGTTCAAAGAACTCCACATCTCGAGATTCTATTATGATATTAGACTCTAAATTAAGAAGTCTATATGCTTTGCAATTTGAGGCATAGCCTATAAATACACATTTAATTCCTCTAGGTCCCAATTTTATCCTTTGAGGATCATTATTCTTATAATATGCAAGACACCCCCACACTTTAAAATAATCAATATTAGATTGTCTTCCTTTCCATAACTCATATGGAGAGATCTTATTCTTTTTAGAGGGAATTCTATTTAAGATATGACATGCAGCCAATAAAGCTTCTCCCCACAAATTATAAGATAATTTAGCATGCAACAACATAGCATTAATCATCTCTAGATAAGTTTTATTTTTTCTTTCTGCTAATCAATTTTGCTCAGGTGTTCTAGGTGTTGAACATTCATGAATTATGCCATGTTGTTCACAAAACAAGTTAAATTCATTAGGAAAGTATTCTCCTCCTCTATCACTTCTTAAAGCTTTAATTTTCTTCCCCAATTGATTTTCAACTTCTGCTTTATATGCCTTAAAAGCATTAAAAGCATCATTTTTATGTTTCAATAAGTACACATATGTGAATCTAGACATATCATCTATAAAAGTAATAAAATATCTATTACCTCCTCTCGTTAATATGCCATTTAATTCACATATATCAGAATATATTAAATCTAACAAATTAGTATATCTTTCAACACTTTTGAAGGGTTTCTTCATCATCTTTGATTTAATACAAATTTCACATTTATTAAGATCATCAAAATAATAATTTATTAAGCCACACTTAACCATTCTTCTAATCATGCTAATTCCAATATGTGCTAATCTATCATGCCATAATGAATAAGAATCAACAATATAAATAGAAGCAACATCTTTATTAACTTTAGAATCATTATCAATAATAGATAATTTAACCATTCCCTCAGCGGAATAGCCTTTTCCAACAAAAGTTTCATTACGGGATAGAATTAACTTCCCGGATTCAAATACAGATTTAATTCCAGGTTTGCTAAGGAGATTCCCACTTACTAAATTTCTACTCATATCAGGTACATGAAGAACATTAGTAAGAGTGACTTTCTTACCTGAAGTGAAAGTGAGTTCCACATTTCCCTTGCCAATCACCTTAGAACGAACTTCATTTCCCATTTGAATCTCTTGCCCTTCTGTGACTTCTTTGTAAGTCTTGAAGAGTCCCTTATCATAGCAAACATG